>NC_138084.1:22060710-22623210 GCF_964212035.1 Myotis nattereri | reverse complement strand
ACAATTGTGGAATCTCTTTGACCTTGATGAAACTATAGGAGAAGGGATGGAAATTTAACAGAATCCCACAGACAACCTTCTTTTCCCCCTCCAATTGGGTTGTGTATCTTGAAGATAAAAGTAAGGAAGCATTATTTTCAGGCTGATTCCTATGGAAAGTTTCATGTGAACTCAACAGCCAATTAAAAGTACATAACGTGCAACAAAACCTCTCAATTATAAATATATATTTAAGAAAAGCTGATGAATAAAATGTAACAAAAAAATCAGATGGTGACAGAGGTAGAGAGTAAATAACCTAATCACCCCTGAACTCATGGAGAAAGTCAGCTGTATGCTTCCTACAATATGGAATTTTGGAGAAAAGATATGAAGGTTCACATTAAACCAAAGTTATGAATTTGATTAAGTTCTAGTTTTACAATTCCAGATTTTCCCATGTTTTTGTGGTCTGTGTTTATAAGCTTATGACAGCCTATCATGAATAGAGAGGCATAAGCAAGGAGGAAAAAAATGTTTCCCATGATACACTGAGGCCAAGAAAAAAACAGGAAAAAGAAAATGCAATTTAGAGAAAAGTTAATTCTCTTGGAATACAAAAAAAGAGCATAATTTTTCATTATGATAAGTAGTTGTTCCCCAACAACTATGGTATAATTGTAAATCTTTCAGCAGTAGGCAAAAATGAATCATGCCATCATTAGGTAGCCTTTTTGGGAATTCAGACTCAGATTCTAAAAGCTTTTACTCTATGTCAAGTGCTGTGCTAGACATTGCCTCATGTTATCTCACTTATTTCTCACAAGTACATATAGAGAAAGCGTAATTGTCAGCTTTTATCCCATAAGAAAACTGATGCTCAGAGAAGTCAATTCACTTGTGCTTAGTGGCACAGCTTAAACTGGCAGCTCTGGGACTCACACATGGATCCTTGGATATCAAGTGATCTGACAGACATGTTGAACTATCATGGAAGAGAAATGAATACCAGAGATCTAGAGGCCAGGATGCGTGATTAAAGCAAAGAGGTTATAGACAGAAGTAAGGTTATCAGATTTAAAACAAAATTCTCAGAGAAACAAAAGGGGGATTAAAAGGGTTCCTACTGAAAAAACTAGCCAACATTTCACCACTTATCTTGCTCTGCTGCCTCAACTTATTTTCCTGCCCCTTAATATGGGTAACCCCCAGGCTCTACCCTCAGCTCCTCCCTTTCCTTCCTTTCTCAGGGATATCATCTACTCTACAGGCCACCTGTATGCAGACAATTCCCAGATTGATTCCTCTGTCTTTGACCTCACTCAAGAGCTTCAATCACAGCTTTTTAAAGGGTGACTGAATGTTTTCACCAGGATATTATAACTTTATCTCAATCATCTGTTAAAAATGTCTTTTAGAACTAAAAGCTTCCATAAGTTATCTTGGTATAGTTTATGATTCAAAATTATGTAGATGTTAGAATATTAGAAAAAAATTGGAAGCATCATAAAATAAAATCCTTAAGCTCTCATTCTATATAATAAAAGCCTAACATGCAAATTGACCGAACAGCAGAACGACCAATCGCTATGTCGTGCACTGACAACCAGGGGGCAGACAATGCAGGGGCTGCCCCCAGCCTGCAGGCCCCAGGCCAGCCAAGGCAGGTGCCAGCAGGGGTCCCCCAATTGCCCCGCTGGTCACCCCACAGAGGGAGGCAACTGGCAGGAGTGGTGGTGGGGGTGGGGCGAGTGAGCCCCAATTGCCCTACTGGTCACCCCACAGATTGGCCCTGATCGCTGGCCAGGCCTAGGGACCCTACCCGTGCATGAATTTTGTGCACCGGGCCTCTAGTTTCTTATAAATCTAGTGGTAGCAAAGCAGAACTTGGGGGTCTTCTTTCATTTGCAATTATTGCTCCTCATGGCCTCACTCATCCTATAAAATAAAAGCTTAATATGCTAAGTGTCCAGTTGTCCAGTGGGCCGTTCAACCAATCAAAGCATAATATGCTAATGATATTCTAAGGCTGCTCAATCGCTCACTATAATGTGCACTGATCACCAGGGGGCAGACACTACAACCAGTAGGTTAGCTTGCTGCTGGGGTCCGGCCAATCAGGACTGAGCCAGACAGGCTGGACATGCCCTGGAGCCCTCCTCCGGTCCCTCCCCAGCTGGCCAACCTCCTGCATCCCTTCCTAGCCCTGGTCATGCACCGGTTGGGGTCCCTTGGCCTGGCCTGCACCCTCTTGCAATCCAGGACTCCTCAGGGGATGTCGGAGAGCCAGTTTCGGCCTGATCCTGCACCAGACCTCTAGTAAGAAATAAGATCCCTGAAACTAAGCCACATGGCAGATTTCCTACCATTAAATTTGTAACAGCAAAGAATCAATATGTGAATCCTCTGCTTTTACTATATATGTTCAAAGATCTGGGAAAGTTCCCAAAAAGTATGTGGGTTAGCTAAAGTCCAAATAGTATGCGAGAAAAACTGTGCTGTGAAGAATTGTTTAGCAACAAAGCTGAGAAAATAGTGTCATTTCAAAGCTGAAATAATAAAGTCACAAGTTCTTTGTAATGGGCTTACTTAATGACCACAGACCTGAATCCTAGAACCCTTAGGATGTCTCTAAAATTTAGAGCAATAGAGGTTCTCTTTAAGCAAAGAATAATAATCCTGGAAGAGAAATTAAGGGATTTATAGACCATTAGACAATATATCCTCTGTAAAATAAATGATAATGGCCTTGGTTTCAAACATTATTATAAAAATTCAGTAGTGTTGTATCATATGAGTATTTAATGTCCTGGAATTGGAGATATATATATATATATATATATATGAAGTTAGTTATTGGTTTTTAAGCTGCAAATAAGCCAGATACTGCTGATGATTATCGGGGATTTTTCAAAGTCATTTTGGCCTTACTCAGCTTCTGCCATAAGTTTTAAATTTTGAATCTAAACCACACATAATACAATGTTGCTGCAGTGTTGTGTAATTGAAACTGATGGCTGGAAGGATGAAGATAGAAGATCACTCTCTTTGGTGACTCTATGTAAGGCACTTAACCTAAAGTGAGGTGAATCTTACTTCCTCATCTGCAAAGTCAGGGTAAGAATGATCATTTTCATACCATCATGGTAGGGCTTTTGTAAAAATCAAATTACATAATAAATATAACAGTGTTTGGTTGCAAAATACCATTTAAATTTAAGATATTAGTTATCGTTATCAACATGGTTGTTATTCTTACACTTATTATAATCAGGTCTCTGGTTTGAAGATTCATCTTGGGAGAATTTGTGAAAACTAAGTGTAATGCATCCACACTTAAGGCAGCCAATTCATAAAGGCTCTTGCAATGCCTTGGTTCAGCCACTCAACCCAATTCAAAGGATGAAGTTACTGTTAGTTAGAATGTATTGGGCTCCTATGTAGTGGTAGCTATGTTTTCAGTAGAATTTCCTTAAATGCTTTTCTCCTGTCATTTTATTTTACTGCATGGGAAGGGTATTATAAAGTATGTGACTCTCTCCTTTTCACAGATAATTTGTAATAGGATAAGTGGCACTTTGTTGTTCTGAAATAAATTAATAGAACATAAATTTCTGAAAATAAATAAGAATCCCTTTGAAATGATGCAAAGCAGGTGATATACCCCCTTTGAGTTTTATTAGGAAGCCATCTAACTTGATCTAATACCTCAATGATTCACCTAAGGCTTCCCACCTGGTACCCAAGCTTATATAAGACTACAATCTCTGGCTAGGTGGCCAAGTTGGTTGGAACATCATCCCATACACCAAAAGGTTAAAGGTTCAATTCCCAGTCAGGGCACATACCTAGGTTGCAAGTTCAATCCAGGTCAGGGTGCATAAGGGAGGCAGCCAATGGATGATTTTCTCTTGCATAGATGTTTGTCTCTCTTTTCTCTGTTCCCCCTTCCCCTCTCTCTAAAATCAATAAACATATCCTTAGGTGAGGAGGAGGAGGAGGAGGAGGAAGAAGAAGAAGGAGGAGGAGGAGGAAGAGAAGGAGGAGGAGGAAGAGGAAGAGGAAGAGGCGGGGGACAAGGATGACTACAAGAATTGTAGGGGTATGAGACCATAGGAAATCCAAAAAGAAGTGCTGAGGCTTTTTCCTTAACTTTCCATGAAAGAGCCGACAAGTATGCACTCTCATCCCCAAAACGTGTGTGTGTGTGTGTGTGTGTGTGTGTGTGTGTGTGTGTGTGTCGGGCATGGGGGGTGGTTCTAAGAAAACCATGAAGAGATATTGGGTACGCCTGCCAGGAAGCATCTCCTCCCCCTTTTGGACACACCTGCTTATGTAGTGCAATGGCTGTTCTGCCCCTGCCCCATTTGGACAGTGCAGTAAAGGATCGCTGCAAGATAGTAGGAGTGACAGCAGAGGAACCTTTTCTGTCACCTTCAGCACAAATAAGTGACTTTTACGTGGGACAAGTGGAAAGAGTAGAAAGAAGTTATTAACGATACACCTCACCCAAATGCCACCAGTCAACCATATTACCCCATTTGTTTGTGTGTCTGGTTCTCTCACTATGAGGTTAGCAACTTTCTATCTCCCATTCCCCTGAGCAGTGTTTGATACATGGTAAATGTTCAACTACTATCTGCCCAACTGATTAGCAGCCAATGGCTTGGCCTCTTATTCTAAGCTCTATCTGCTGTAATCTTCTGGTCTCCCAACTTTCTATTTGACAGCACTGGTTTATCAGCACTGGTGTGGGGGTTGTTGTTGTTTTGTACTTTGATTTAATGTCTAGATTATCAAATCATAACAGAAATTGATCTCATTAAATTATTGTTCTTATTCTATTTTCTAATTCTTCTTCTATTTTTTATTTAAAATTTCTGGTTGGCCTCAGAAACAGAGAACTTTGTTTAATCAATTGACCTGTACTGTAATATATAAAATTCATCTTAATATGCATTCCAACATTTGGTCTCAAATGATATAACCTTTGCTTGCCAGGGAAAACACAGCAGAATTTATTCTGACAACTACTGGTTTCATTTCAGTTGTTGCCTTGGCTGTTGGCCATGGGGGTAACATAAATGGAAAATGCCAGCAAACATGGAAGGAGTTCAATGCTTTAAGAACTAAAAAGTACTGTTTTCTAAGTTATTGCCAATCTCCATCCAACCACTGGTATCTGTGCAGATTTTAAATAAAGTCATGCTGTTTACTACAAGTCTTATTTTAAACTTGAAAAGTGCAATCTATATATATATAAAAGCCCTAAGTGACTGTTACAGTGGAACAACCAGAATGACTGGGATGACCAGTCACTATGACATGCACTGAGCAGGCAGGCAGGTGAGTGGTTAGGAGCGAGCAGGCAGGCAGGCAGGCAGGCAGGCAAGCAGTTAGGGGCAAGCAGGCAGGCAAACAAGCAGTTTAGGGACAAACAGGCAGGCAGGCAGGTGAGCAGTTAGGGGTGAGCAGGAAGGCAGGCAGGTGAGTGGTTAGGGGCGAGCAGGTAGGCAGGCAGGGATCGGGCCTAAACCAGCACTTGGACATCCCCTGAGGTGTTCCGGATTTCGAGAAGGATGTCCAACTGCTAGATGTCTGACTGCAGGGATCAGGCCTAAACCAGCAGTTGGACATCCCCCGAGGGATCCTGGATTCTGAGAGGGTGCAGGCCGGGCTATCCACCCCCCCATCCCGTGCACAAATTTTGTGCACTGGACCTCTAATTAATATATAAAACTGGGCTGAAACCATGAAAATGAAACAATCAGTCCAGGCTTTGCAAAACTTTAAGCAGGGCTTCTAAACCTAACTGACTACTATGAGGCACTGTCCATTTTAAAGGACAATGGCAATAATTTCATCCTTGCTGACTTGGGCCATTGCTCTACTGAGGCTATTACTAAGTTCTAAGACTCAGCTGTAACCTTCACCTGGGCTGTGGCTTGTACTTCTCTCATTGATTTCTGCTATGGGTTTTTTTGTTTGTTTGTTTTGTTTTTAAGTTGCTGTGTTTATTACCTGGAAAGATGCAGAGAACAAAGACTGGAGGAAAGATAACAATCTTTGCTTAGTGTGCCCCTCACCACCCAAATACTCGTAACACACTCCCTCCCTCCCCCAAAGGAGGCAAGCCCAAAGTCCTAGCCAGTTACTGCATCTGAACCAAAGTCCAAGGTATCTGGGTCATTTCTCATGCTCTTCTCCAGGTATAAATAGTTTTGCTTTCTTTCTTTTTAATTTATTTTTTAATTTAAACATAGCTGGTATACAACCTTATATTGGTTATATTCGTTTCAGGTGGATATTTTTATACTCTACAATGTGATCACCCAGTGGGGTGATGTAATAATCATCTGTCACCATGTATTATCACAGTATTGTTGACTAATTCCTATGGGGTCTTCTTGACCCATGATAGACATATGGTAGGCACCTTGGTTCTCAACACCTGTAGGTTTCACAGCTCACACAGGCCTGTGGGGACTTTCCTGTTTAGCCTTCATTCACTGACAGGCTGGTGCATTCTGCTTTCAGGATGTTACAATGCTTCTCCAACTCCTTTCTGCATTCTCTCCAATATACAGTATACCCTAATAAGCACATATGCCCTGCCCATTCTTTGGGGCTCACTTGAGTCTGGCATAACTGCTCAGGAAATCTCGTTAATTAAGGCTTAAGTTCCAATTGTGGTCAACTAGTAGAAAAAGTAAGCGTCCTTTTCTGCTTGATTTTAGATGTTGGGGGAGAGGTTGCTTTGGAGATTACATTATACTCAAATGAGCCCATGATATTCTGCTCCTCTAATTAAATGACTCTTACTAATAACAGGATTCTATTAGTCACCATCTCTCACTAACAGATATTTATCACATTGATTTTCCTTTGAGCCCGTCTCTGTCAGTGCCATCAGGTAGGGAATTTGGCAATGTGAGGTCTCAGTTAGTGCTCAGTGGTGATGGGAAAAATTCTAATCCTAAACAAGCCTGCACGCTTTGTTGTTTCCTACAAGGAAACCAAAATAGAAATGTACTTGGTGGGAGGCTGACCTGGTGGGTGCTAATAAAGCAGAGGGAAGTCATGGACATAATATGTGAATAAAAATACATGGCTTTTTTTTCTTAAGGGGTGAGGAAGTTCAAAATAGATTTCTTCTTTACTTATCCTTTGTAAAATATTGTGTGTTTCTTATGAAAAGATTTCTTTTCCACCTGAAAACTGACATTCTCCTGCTCTGATATTGCAGTTACAAAAATTCTGTTCTGATATGAGAAAAACATTCTACTTCAGTCCAGAATTGAGCTTTCTAAATCATGTGAATCATCCCACAGTAGCTTGCAACTCTGTGGGCGCTTGAAAAAAAAATTTTTTAAACAAGCCAACTTTGTTGACTAATGCGCCTCCTGCAAAAAGACGACATAGTAATTATCTTCTCCCTTTTAAGAGTAGAACAACAGTTACCCTTTGTAGATCCATCGCACCTAGAGTTTAAAACATTCTCCAAGCAACTTGAAAATGTATTACAATGCTATTCAGAAATAAATGTAATTGTGTTCCCACTCCACAGGTATTATAATGACACATAGGGAAGAGAAGAGATTGCAAGTCATTCAAATATAATAACTCATATTTACTGAATATTTAATATGTGCCAAGCACTATTCTAGATATTTTATGTACAAAGCTCACCTAACCCATATCACAATCGTATGAGGTTAGTACTATTATTAGCCACATTTTACAAGCAGGTATAAAAGCAGTCGGACAACTTAAGGTGACACAGACAACATGTGGTATGGTTGGTATATGGATCCAGGTAGCCTGAGTCCATCGTCAATATTCTTTAACACTATGCTTGATGAACTTTTCCTCCAGCCTTATTGAGATATAACTGACAAAAAATAACATATTTAAAGTGTACAATGTGATGACTTGATATACACAGGCTTTTTGAGGTGATTCCCACAATCAAGTTAATTAACATCACCCGTACAGTTATCTTTTTTTTTTATGAGCACACTTAAGATCTATTCTTTTAGCCAATTTCAAGTATGCAATACAGTATTATTAACTATAGTCACCATGCTGTAATTACATTATCTTATAACTAAACATGTGAATCCTTTGACCTACATCTCCCCATTTCCTTCGTCCTCAGCCCCTAGCAACTACCATTCTACTCTGTTTCTATGGATTCAACTTTTTTTTTTAGATTCTACATATATAATTCAATGGTTCCATACAGTATTTGTCTTCCTTTGTCTGGTTTATTTCACTTAGCATAATGCCCTCCAGGTATACTGATGTCATAAATGGCAGGAATTTCTTATCCCTCATTTTTTTATGGCTGAATAATATTCGTGTGTGTGTGTGTGTGTGTGTGTGTGTGTGTGTGTGTGTGTGTGATATTTTCTTTACCCATTCATCCATCAAAAGACACTTAGGTTGTTTTCATAATGTAGTTATAATGAATAATGCTGTTATGAACATGGAGTACACATATCTCTTTGAGATAGTGATTTCAGTCCCAGAAGTGGGATTGCTAGATCATATGCCAGTTCTATTTTTAGTGTTTTGAGGGACCTGTTTTCCATAATGGATGTGCCAATTTACATCTCTATCAAGAGTGCACAAGGTTCCCTCTCCTCTACATCCTTGCCAATATTTTGTTATCTCTTGTTTTGAAAATAGACATCCTAACAAGCATGAGGTGATATCTCATTGTAGTTTTGATTTGCATTTTCATGATGATTACTGATGTTGAGTATATTTTCATATAGCTATTGGCCATCTATATGTCTTCTATGAAAAAGAAAAAGACCTTCTTTGAAAAGGTCCTTTGCCTATTTTCAATTGTGTTCTTTGTTTTGGGGTTTTGTTTTGTTTTTATTTGATTTTGCTATTAGATGTAAGAGTTGCTCACATATTTTGGATACTAAACCCTTCCAGGATATATAGTTTGAAATATTTTCTTCCATTCCATAGGTTGCCTTTTCACATTTTTTGTTTGTTTATTTCCTTTTCTATGAGGGAACTTTTTAGTTTGCTGTATTCCCACTTATTTAATTTTGCTTTTGTCACCTGTGCTTTTGGTGACATACCAAAAAAATCACAGTGTCAATCAATGTTAAGGAGCTTCCTTCCCCCCTTCCCTTTTCAGGTGTTTTACCATTTTTCAGGTCCTACGTTTAAGTCCTTAATCCACATTGAGCTTATTTTTGTGTAAGATAAAGGTCCAATTTCTTTATTTTCATGTGGATATCCAGTTTTTTCAACACCAGTTTTTGAAGACTATCCTTTGCCTATTGTGTATTCTTGGCACTCTTATAAAAATTAGTTGACCATATATGTATGGGCTTATTTCTTGGCTCCCTATTCTGTTCCATTGATCTATGTATCTGCTTTTATGCCAGTACCATATTGTTTTGATAGCCACAGCTTTGTAATATAGTACTAAATCAAAGAGTATGATATCTCCAGCTTTGCTTTTCTTTTTTTTTTTTTTTAAATTTTAGTGTGAATTGAATAGACCACTTCACTTTGTGTGACATATGAGTCTCAAAAATCTTGCCAGTCTTCTCATGTACCCGACCCCAAATATGTATACTGCTCACTTATGAATTAGTGAGTACCTATGTTGAATAATTTCTGATAATCAATTACTATTGCAGGCAAATATGTCAGATATAGACAGATCCAGTTTTTCTTTTTTTTTTTTTTTATGTACATACTTCAAAATGACGGAACTTTATTTTTTTTTAATTAAATCTTTATTGTTCAGATTATTACATTTGTTCCTCTTTTTTCCCCCCATAACTCCCCTCCTCCCAGTTCCCGCCCCACCCTCCGCCCTCACTCCCCACCCACTGTCCTCATCCATAGGTGCACGATTTTTGTCCAGTCTCTTCCCGCATCTCCCACACCCCTTTCCCCCCCAAGAATAGTCAGTCCATTCCCTTTCTATGTCCCTGATTCTATTATAACCACCAGTTCATTCTGTTCATCGGATTATTTATTCACTTGATTCTTAGATTCACTTGTTGATAGATGCATATTTGTTGTTCATAATTTGTATCTTTACCTTTTTCTTCCTCTTCCTCTTCTTAAAGGATACCTTTCAGCATTTCATATAATACTGGTTTGGTGGTGATGAACTCCTTTAGCTTTTCCTTATCTGTGAAGCTCTTTATCTGACCTTCAATTCTGAATGATAGCTTTGCTGGATAAAGTAATCTTGGTTGTAGGTTCTTGGTATTCATCACTTTGAATATTTCTTGCCACTCCCTTCTGGCCTGCAAGGTTTCTGTTGAGAAATCAGCTGACAGTCGTATGGGTATTCCCTTGTAGGTAACTGAGTTTCTTTCTCTTGCTGCTTTTAAGATTCTCTCTTTATCTTTTGCTCTTGGCATTTTAATTATGATGTGTCTTGGTGTGGTCCTCTTTGGATTCCTTTTGTTTGGGGTTCTCCGCGCTTCTTGGACCTGTAAGTCCATTTCTTTCACCAGGTGGGGGAAGTTTTCTGTCATTATTTCTTCAAATAGGTTTTCAATATCTTGCTCTCTCTCATCTTCTGGCACCCCTATAATTCGGATGTTGGTACGCCTGAAGCTGTCCCAGAGGCTCCTTACACTATCCTCGCATTTTTGGATTCTTTTTTCATTTTGCTTTTCCGATTGGGTGTTTTTTGCTTCCTTGCATTTCAAATCATTGACTTGATTCTTGCGCTCCTCTGGTCTGCTGTCAGGAGTCTGTATAATATTCTTTATTTCAGTCAGTGTATGCTTAATTTCTAGTTGGTTCCCCAATATACGATCGAGGGTCTCATTAGTTTTCTTGTAGATCTCATTAAGTTTATCGGCGGCTTCTAAACAGTTCTTGAGAGACCTTAAAAGTGTGGTTCTGAACTCTATATCTTCCATTGACAATTTTGTCCTGTTTCTTTGTCTTCGCATTTTGTTATGCTTCCTTGGTGCACCCCCTAGTGGTCTTTGTTCGTGGTCTTATAGTTAAATCTTGATTGTTGTAGCTAATTCCAGGGAGGGTTTGACCTCCAGGCCAAGTGGCTATGAGAATCAGCTGTGTCAGCAGTGAGAGAACTTCTGTCCTCTAGGGAGGTGCTAATCTGGTGTTTGCCTGAGGCTATCCGGCAAATGCCTCTGTGCAGGGCTTGGGCGGGGCGGGTCACACCGGATCAACAGGGTGGGCCGGAGAGAGCAGTTATGGTGGCTCTCAGTCCTGTCTCCAGGGGCTCTGCCTCTCTGAGTCCCAGCAATGGCTGCAAACCTCGGAGAGAAAGCTGCACTCGCTCTGACCGAAGCCAGGCAGTCCCGCTTCTCCCGTTTGAGTCTGGGTCCCTAAAGACTCGCCCGGATCTGGAGCTCAGAGTCTGCGACTCCCTCCCGATTGAAAACGCCAACCGCGCCCTCCACCGCCAGCCCACTCCGTGCACTCCGCACCTCAGAATTTGACTTCAGCACTGCGCCTCCTCTGAGTGTCCGTATGCGTTTCTCTTTCCTCCTAGTTGTAGGACTTCCACTCAGCCAGCGTTCCAGTGGTTCTGGGTGATGTCCTTTCCGTCTTTTAGTTTCACTTTTGAAGTAGTTGTTCAAAGCAGCAAACTCCGGCGTTAACCTACGCCGCCATCTTGGTTCTCCGGAACTTCTCTTTTAGCTTTGCTTTTCTTGATCAAGATTTCTTTAGATATTTGGGGGCCTTTGATAGTCTCATCCAAATTCTAAACTTATTTCTATTTCTATAAAAAATGCCATTGGAATTTTGATAGGGATTGCATTGAATCTGTAGATCACTTTGGGTAGGATGCATGTTTTAATAATATTAATTTTTATTAAATTTATGAACATGGGATTTCTTTCCATTAATATGTCTTCAATTTCTTTCATCGATGTTTTATAGTTTTCAGTATACATACAGATATTTCACATCCTTGGTTAAATTTATTAGTATTTTATTCTTTTTGTTGCTATTGTAAATGAGACAACTGTTTTCGGGGGGAGGGATAGTTCATTGTTAGCATGATGCCTTTTTTATACATACTAGAGGCCCGATGCACAAAAATTTGTGCACTCGGGTGGGTCCCTCAGCCCGGACTGTGCCTTCTCGCAGTCTGGGGCCCCTTGGGGGCCCCTTCCACTGGCTGCCGGCACCAGTTTTCCTCCAGCGCCCGGAACCCAGGCCTTCACTCTTCGCCTGGGAGGGGCCAGCCCGGCGGGCTTTGATCTGCACTGGCGGCTGAAGCCCCGGGGGCGGAGCTGGCATGGCGGGCTCAGTGCTTAGCTCTGCTCCGGCCGCACAGGCATTGGGGTGGGGCCTGTGCAGCGAGTTCCACGCTTAGCTTTACGCCCACCGTGCGGGCCCCAGCGGCAGTGCCGGCGTAGAGGGTGAGGAGCTTAGTTCTTTGCGGGCTTTGCTCTTCGCTTGCTGCACCTATCCAGGGCCAGCAGGCTTAGCTCCATCGCTTGGCGCCTACATATGCAAATTAGCTGACATATTTGTTGGCAGTTAATTTGCATATTGCCCTGATTAGCCAATGGGAAGCATAGCAAAGGTACAGTTAATTACCCTTTTTGTCTTTTATTAGATAGGACTAGAGGCCCGGTGCACAAAAATTTGTGCACTTGAGGGGGAGGGCGGGTCCCTCAGCCCGGCCTGTGCCCTCTCCCAGTCTGGGACCCCTCAGGGGATGACCACCTGGTGGCTTAGGCCTGCTCCCGGGTGGCAGAGGGCAGGCCCAATCCCTAGGTGCAGCCCCTGGTCGGGCTCAGAGCAGGGCCGATTGGGGAGTTGGGGTGCCGCCCCCTGTCATGCACAGAGCAGGGCGGATTGGGAAGTTGTGATGCCACCCTCAGTCACGCTCAGGGTAGGGCCGATTGGGGGGTTGGGGCACCGCCCCCTATCACACTCAAGGCAGGGTCGATGGGGAGGTTGCGGCACCACCCCATCACGCACAGAGCAGGGCCAATCAGGGGGTTGGGGCGCTGCTCCCTGTCATGCACAAAGCAGGGTCCATCAGGGGGGTTGAGGCTCCGTACCCTGTCATGCACAGAGCAGGGCCCATCAGGGGGTTGAGGAGCTCCCCCCTGTCACTCACAGAGTAGGGCCGATAGGGGAGTTGGGGCACCATCCCCTGTCACACACAGAGCAGGGCGGATCAGGGGGTTGGGGTGCCGCCACTGTCACAATCAGGGCAGGGCTGATGGGGAGGTTATGGCTCTACCCCGTCACACACAGAGCAGGGCCCGTGGGGGGGGGTTGGGTGCCACGCCCTGTCACACACAGAGCAGGGCCGATCAGGGGGTTTGGGTGCTGCCCCCTGTCACGCTGATCCCAGTGCCGGGAGGCCTCGCGGCTCCGCTGATACCGGTGCTGGGAGGCATATTACCCTTTTACTATATAGAATAGAGGCCTGGTGCATGGGTGGGTGCCAGCTGGTTTGCCCTGAAGGGTGTCCTGGATCAGGGTGGGGGTCCCCACTGGGGTGCCTGGCCAGCCTGGGTGAGGGGATAATGGCTGTTTGCAGCTGGTAACACACCCTTCAGGGTGGGGGTCCCCACTGGGGTGCCTGGCCAGCCTGGGTGAGGGGATGATGGCTGTTTGCAGCTGGTCACACACCCTTCAGGGTGGGGGTCCCCACTGGGGTGCCTGGCCAGCCTGGGTGAGGAGCTGAGGGCTGTTTTCAGGCTGGGGGTGACTGAAGCTCCCAACCACTCCTTTTTTCCTTTTTTATTTTTTATTCTGGGCCAGCTTTAGCTTGAGGCTTGGCTCCAGCTCTTAGGCCTCCGCTGCTGAAAGTAGGTTTCTGGCCTTTGCTTACAATGTTGCGAATCTGCTGGCTGAAGTCTGGCGGTATTTGTTACAGTTTCTTAAACTGCAGGCTCAGAGGACTGCAGCTGCAGGCGGGGAACGTTGGAGTCCTCCGTCACTGAGGCAAGCAAGCCTCATGTTTGTTTCAAGCTGCCTGGCTGCTGGCCACCATCTTGGCTGACAGTTAATTTGCATATCTCGCTGATTAGCCAATGAAAAGGGTAGCAGTTGTACGCCAATTACCATGTTTCTCTTTTATTAGTGTAGATACTAGAGGCCCAGTGCATGAAACTTGTGCACTGGGGGGGGGGGGGGGGGGTCCCTCAGCCCAGTCTGCACCCTCTCCAATCTGGGATCCCTGTGGGATCGGGCCTAAACTGGCAGTTGGACATCCTTGTCACAATACAGGACTACTGGCTCCCAACCGCTCACCTGCCTGCCTGCCTGCCTGATTGCCCCTAATCGCTTCTGCCTGCCAGCCTGATCACCACCTAACCACTACCTTGCTGGCCTGATCAAAGCCTAACTGCTCCCCTGCCAGCCCGATCGCCCCCAACTGTGCTCCCCTGCAGGCCTGGTCCCCTCCAACTGTCCTTCCTCCCCTGTAGGCCCAGTCACCTCCAACTGCCCTCCCCTGCCAGCCTGGTCACCCCAAACTCTCCTCCCCTGCTGGCATGGTTGCCCCTAACTGCCCTCCCCTGCAGGCCTGATCCCCCACAACTGCCCTCCGCTGCTGGCCTGGTTGCATCCTAACTACCCTCCCCCGCTGGCTTGATCACCCACAACTGCCCTCCCCTGCCAGCCATCTTGTGACCACATTGGGGTGGCCATCTTGTGCAATGGTGTGATGGTCAATTTACATATTACCTCTTTATTACATAGGATAGTGAAACTGCATCACTTGCCTAACTGGAATCCAACTGGAATGTTAACTTACTATGTAACCTTAGCAATGTATTTAACCTCTTTGTGTTTTTCTCATCTCTAAAACAGGAATATAATAACATCTATCTCACAGGGGAAGGGGGAAGCTATATAAGTATTAAGTTGATATACTACAAGAAAAATACTTGGAACAATCCCCGGTAAAAGTAATATATGTGAGTTTTTACACTCAGGTATGCTAGCTTTTACATGCAGAAAGGATTATTTTGTCCATCTTATAGACAAAAGGACTGCGTTCTCAAGTTAAATGACTTGTCTATTGAGCTGGAATCTAGACTCAATGATTCACAATCTGCTTCCTTCTCATGACACCAGCTTGTATTATGGGGAAACGTAGGCTTTACTGGATTCTAATGAAGTTGGAGAATTACAGAGAAGGGTTCTAAATTAGGTGTCCATCTGTGGACTTTAGAGTTTCTAAACTATTTCTATACCATTCCAATAGTATAGAAAATGTGTCCTAGTATATTTTTTCTAGAAAGGGGTACATGGCTTTCATCAGGTTGGTGAAAGAGGTGTAAAACTCATAAACACTAGGGGCCACTGACTGTCAGCGTAGCAAAACGTTTAGGCCCTAGGCTTTGAATTTCCTGGATTCAAGTCATTTCTGAGATTAGATTATAAAAGACAGAGTTTATGTCCTGAAACTTCTCTCTCTCTTTCTTGGACTGCTCCCTCTGGGGAAGGCCATCTCCCATATTGTCAGGCAGCCCTGTGAAAGGGCTCATGTAAAAAAGAAACTGAGGGAGGACTCTGGCCAAGAGTCAGCAAGAAAATGCAGCCCACAATCTAACCATCCTGAGGAATAGAGGCCCACATCAGTAAGCTTGAAAACAACTCTTTTTGTAATCAGGTTTTCAAATGGGACTTCAGACCCAGACAACAGCATGGCTGCAACCTCACAAGAGAACTTAAACCAGAGAACTTAAGCTGGTCTCAGATCCTTGATCCACAGAAACTTTGATATAATAAATACAATAGTTATTGTTTTAATCCACTAAGCAATATATACCTAACACATATGGAAATATTTTATAGATGTTATCTAATTTAGGACTTACAACCACCCTATGATGTGTGTATTATTGTGCTGATTTACAGAGGAAACCTAAAGAAATCAAATGAATAACTCAAACTGGCAGTGATTTTTGCCTGACTCCAAAGCCCAGGTTCTTTCTTGGCTATAATAATAATTTCTTTTTTTAAATTAAGGTACAGTTGACATATAACATTACATTAGTTTCAGGTGTACACTTTAGTGACTTGACATTGATATACCTTAGGAAAGGATCACCATACTAAGTCTAGTAACCATCTGCCACCATGCAAAGTTATCATACTATTATTGACTATATTCACTGTGCCATACATTCTGTCCCCACAACTTATATATAACTGGAAGTTTGTACCTCTTAATCCCCTCCTCTCAATGCCCTCCCTTCTGGAATCCATCAGTTTTTCTCTTTGTTAATTCATTTATGAGATTACTTTTGATTCTGTGTAGGTGCTTTTAAATTAATCTTTATTGCTGAAAGTATTACAGATGTCCCCATTTTTCCCATTGACCCTTTGATTCTGTGTAGGTTTTGTTTTTAATAATTAAAATAAGAATTACTGCAGTTATTCAGAAATGGTCTTCAATCTGTTTTTGAAAGGTATTACTGGCCTTCATTTTAACCAGAACTCAGAAGTCTGAATAACTCACATAACAAAACACTAGGTTTTGCCAACATAATACTGTAGGGAATATTAACTTAAATATGACTGATTTTTTTAAAGGGCTATGTTCTAAAAATAGATAGCAATAATAATGTAGAGGTTCTTATGAAAAGCCCAGGAGAACCTCCACATTATTATTGGTACCTATTTTTAGAAAAAAAGCATGTTTAAAAGTCACTCATATTTAAATTAATTAATGGCTTTAAGTAAGAGAAATTGTCATCCATTGTCCATTGATTCCCATCCTCAAATAAAATTTCCCTCAATAAGCCAGTGGTCTCTTGAACCTGCATCCTTTGACTTTCATTCCAGCAGTCTGTCAGTTCCATCCCAGATTGCCTAGTGCAAGGAATACTTAACATCCTGGGATGCTCAATGATCCAATGCCAAACCATTAGAAACAACAATAGGACCCTTTTAAACTTGCAGCAGATTTGAAGGACACTAAAGAATAGATATTTATGACTTCAGAATATAGCTCAGGCCTCACAAACCAATTCTTGACAGAATCCTTTTCCTCTGCCTTTTTGAAATAATTAGTGACTTTAACCCAAAGGAGTATTAAAATTTCATCTCTGGTTATTGTCGCAAATTGAGAACAAAATGAAGATCATTAATCCCAGAGACAAAGATGTTTTGGCTACAGAGACACTCCAGTATAATAGGTTATAAAAATGATTAAGTGTATTTTTATGTTTCAGACACCCTATATTTCTTTTTATCTGTTTACCTATCTATTGATCTGCTAATTGTCTATACTAGAATCAATATTTAAACTATCCCTAATTTCCAAATAGACATTCTTGGAAATAAATGTTTCTTGGGTCACTCAGCCAGAAAAGAGTAATATAATCATAGTTTTTTAGAGGCTGAGCTATTTGAGTGTCTAAGGCATTATGAATATATACTTAAAAATAAGTTAGAAATAAAATCTACACCCCAATCAATTTAATAAATAAATATTTTAAGAGAAATAAAAATCTAGTTTTTCATACTGTATATACTATAAAAAACTTTTAATTTTAGTTTCACCATTTAACACCCATCCTGGTTAGCTATACTCAGAGTGCAGCTGAAGATTAAAATTGTGTACATGTAGAGAGCATTTATCTCTGTGGATATGGTGAATAAACACTGTGGTCAGTCATAAAAATTAGACTCAGAGAAGAACTGGCATTGATAATAGTGAAATTATCAAGACCGACTATCAATGTTCATTGCTTTTGCTGTACTGACCTCCTCACATTTCTTTGGATGGATCCAAACCAGTAATGGACATAATCATTGATACAATCTCAATCTTAACATGAAATTTTAAAAAAAGCACCCCACATTGTATGGGGTAGAATAGTAGAAAGGGAAACAGGCTTAGGATCAAGAGATAAGGGATTTTTATTTTGTTTTGCCACCATGTGGCTTACAATGCAACTTTGGGAAAGTTGTCTTACTTCTCTGAGATTAATCTTCCTATCTATAAAGATTGGTCTTTAAGATCCTTTCCAATACCAATGCTCCAGACTGAATAATTATGACCCAGTCAAAATTAAAATATTCCAATAACCTCTAGAAATTATGGTTAGGGTACTCACTTAGGGCACCCAATAAGCATTTATTTCAAAGTACAAGGGATCCTCATTGTTCACACATTCTGTACTTATGAATTCGCCTACTCACTAAAATGCATTTGTGATCCCCAAATAAATACTTGCATTGCTTTCATGGGCATTCACAGATACACACACTGTGGCGAAAAACTTGAGTCACACAACATATACATTGCCAGATGAGTTCAAATACGGAAAAATTCTGTTTCAGCGTTCATGCAGTAAACAGCGCACTTTTTGCAGTCTATTCATTACCATTTTATTTGCATTGTTTAACTTTTTGTGCATTTTGTGGTTAAAAATGGCCCTCAAGTGTAGGGCTAATGTTTCTAAGTCCCAGAGTCTGTGACATGACTTATGCAGAAAACACTTGTGTTGGGTAAGGTTTATTCGGGCATGAGTTATGGTGCTGTTGGCCAGGAGTTCAAAGCTAAGTAAAAAACAGGTATTAAAAAAAGCATCTTTAAACAGAAATGCACAGAAACAAAAGTTATATACTGATTGGTTGGTGAAAACATAACCAGAGACTCGCAGGAACCAGATGCTGTATTTCCCCCTGGAAGCTTATAGAGATTTCTTCTTTCTAAAAATCATATATTTAAATAAGTTCTTTAGTAAAGGTAAAATAGTATTTGGTATAATAATATAATGTAAGGTACAGCTAGATATTTAGTACTCCATCATTTCTTTTCTGTTAATGATGCTCCTCTCTGCTATTCCTAAATTTATTTCTCAACTTATTTTCACTTGAGTTGTATATGAATAGTCCAAGATTGCACTTGATATTAGAACTCTTCAAAAACATTATTTTACAGGGTCTCTCCCTTTCTATCACTCAATAGAACACTTACCTTCGTTGAGTTCGCATGCAGCCTGCTCAATATTTTCTCGCTGGGAATGTAACAGCATCATTTTGACAGCATATCTGAACATCTTAATACAGTGGAGAACATGCCTAGGAAATGGGATACAGGTATGAGTAATACGGTTTCAAAGAGTGCACTTGCTTTTCCAATAAAAAATTAAAACTCTGTTATCTGAACCATCTGTAGACAATTTGATAAACAGATACAGAAAAGGGTTAAAAAAAAAGAAAAAAGATTGCTCTTGCTATTCGCTCATTGCATTAACAACAGGTTGCTAGAAATACTACTTTTGAATATTGCAAATATTGAAACTCATTTCAAACTAATGCAGGCAATGGGTTTTATTATAGCTTGAACTACAAGTTAAATAGGAAGAAATAAAACCTATTTAACATAGAGCAATCTGTGTGTGGGATAATGTATTAGGATATTAATTTGCATTTTTCTCATTGCTGTAAATAGTTTACATTTCTTTGTGTAAAGAAGGAAGCAATATTTTTGTCTTTATTTTACCCAGAAATTGGAAAAACACACAAGCATACCCAAAAGAATACTTCCAAAAAAGGACAATTGCAAAAGTCTAGGCCAGGGGTGGGCAAACTTTTTGACTCGAGGGCCATAATGGGTTCTTAAACTGGACCGGAGGGCCGGAACAAAAGCATGGATGGAGTGTTTCTGTGAACTAATATAAATTCAAAGTAAACATCATTACATAAAAGGGTAGTCTTTTTTTTTTTTTTAGTTTTATTCATTTCAAACGGCCAGATCCGGCCCGCGGGCCATAGTTTGCCCACGGCTGGTCTAGGCTCATAAGAGAATGTGGAACTAGACTATCTGAGGAAAGAGATTACAGGGATGGAAACGGTAATGATTTAGCCCTTAAGGAGAAAGGTTTTGAGTTTTTCCAGACATGGAGGAGTAGAAGTCTGGAGAGTTCAGATGCAATAATGATGTGCTGCTTCATAGTCTACAACCAGGGAGATGCAGGTCTCAGATGAGCACAACTCCAAGATGTACCTGAGAAGGTCAGCAACTAGCCCTGCAGTTCTCATCCTCAGCAAAGGTATAAATGCCCCTTTGATAAAGCACACAAAGTGCGTGTAACAACGGTGATCAGTGTGCAATGTAGGCCACAAGGCCACTCTTCGAATACTCTTCAAATGCTGTGATTCTTATATGACCCTAGGCTCCCATCAAAAACAAAAATTTCAATCTTTAATCAGGTGGGGAGGAGTTCTGAGTACCATGATTGTTTAAAAGAAAAATAAGATCATGTTTCTTGGATTGGATCATAGATAAAATTCATATCTATATTTTAACTTATATAACCCTCATAACAACACTGTGCGATTTGTACTTTTAAACCCATTTTATAAATGCACAAAGTAAGGTACAGAAAAGTCAAGTACCTTGCCTAATGTTACAGAGCTAGGAAGTAGCAGAACTGGGATTTGAACAGCCTGGCTAGACACTCTGTGCTCCCAAATACTCTACTCTAGTGCTTATCCTGTTATGTCATTGCCAAACCACTTAACTTTTTTAAAAAATGGTCTGCTACAAATAATGTGCACAGGTTTTATCTCCTCTTAGCTCCCTGAGGACTGGCATGCTTCTTATTATTTCTATTTCCTGCAGTGCCTGACACTGACCCTGGCAAAAACATACCACTCTTACATATGTAAAAATCAAACTTGCTCTTACCTGAATACATATGTGTGCAAACAGAGATACATACATGTATATATAGTCTTTAAAACACAGATGGACAATCAGGACTGATCAAGTTCAATTTAATAAATATCTACATTACACTTCTAACATTATGTTAATCATGTATTAAAATACATTTCCATTAGAGAATGCATTGATAGTGTTCATTATTTTATTTCATGACAACACAATATACCATAAAAATGGTAATTATACGCACTTTTAAAGCAGCTAGTAAACAACTCAACTTTATTTTGAATGGCATTTTAGAACTGTTTTGAACAAGGAACGTAACATTTTTAATGAGCATGCCATATCTAATAGGGTAGATTCTGTTGTACACACTCAAATTCCCCTTTAGACCTGAAGGACTTTCACCCCATCCCCCCCCCCCCCCCCACACACACACACACAAAAAATGGGTGTCCTCATCAGAAGCCACCCTCCACTGGGGAAAGCTGCCTCAACCAAGGTTATACCTGTGTCCCCAGAGGAACCCTGCCTCCAATTACTGGTCAATATGGAAATGAAAAGGTGGTCCTCCTTGACATAACTGGGGCCACTTTGGTGAAGTTATGGGCCACCATAACTTTAGAGCTCCCTGTGGCAATCATCTGTGGCTTTCCTTGAAAGTGTATCAAGACCCAACTTCTCCCTCTGCCCAATCCTGTTTTCTTCCCTTTCCTTCTGGAAATGCTGATCATGAGAGCCTTTCAAATAAACTTTCTTAGGTTAACCTTCGTGCCAGTGTCTGTTTCTTATGGAAGCCAAGCTGGGACACCTCATGGGTCCAAATGGATGATACATGCTAAACTGGCATTGGCCTTGATTCCTAGTAGGCATGCTCAGTGTGTTTTCTTCCAACTGAAGTACTCATGTAATTTAACCTAATGGAAGTAGATAAGCCATGTCCAAGGAGTCAAGAAGCTTATCTGGCCCTGCTGTGATTCCCACCATTAAAATGAAAAGATCCCCTTCTAAACAGTCATTAGATCCTCCTGTGATTGTATCCGTTGATTACAACTGTGGTTGCTCACATCAAGTACTTATTAGGTGTTAGACACTGTGGCAAATGTTGTGCATCTGTTATTTCATGTAGGCCTTATAACAACTTTCTGAGGCTGACACTATTATCAACTCATTTTACAGTGAGGCTCCCAGTGGTTAAATACCTTTCTGAAGGTTACATGGTAACATGGCTTTTTGTCTACAGCCTTTTTGTCTACTGCTATATGGCTTCACCTAAATACATAATGACAATGAGCTATAAAGAATTCAGTAATGCAGTTAAATCACTTTCTATTTTATTCACCATAGAACAGCACCTGGATTCATTTAAAATATAGTAACATATAAATACTATTTTTATTCATTCTGCAGACAATTTTTGGAATGCATATGCATTTGAAAACATATTTCAAAAATTGCACCTTCATGGGGTCCTCTACTCCTGACCAAACAGTAAGTGACTATTGCCCTAAAAAATTTATAAATCATCCCAACTCTGCTCCTGATGTTTAAGGTTATAGATGCTCCCTTCCCTACACCTGAAAAAAATATACATAAAAGAGCAAAAGCAAAAAAAAGAAAAAAATGTTTAAAAGTGGTAAAAGCTATCAGCTTAGAAAAGCAGTGGCCCAAGGGAGGAAGTAGGAAATTTTAGTATGACTAGGGACACATTTTTGTCCCCTGAGAGCCATCTTGAAGAAAGAAGGTGAGCACTCCAAGTCTTGAGATTTTCATTAATACCTTTAATTTCCAGAGAACTGGACTAAACGGTTAAGTAGGAATACAGGAAAAACAGTCAAGGCACATTCTTAAGAATAACTGCCATGCTAGCTGATGAGTGAGCAAGAGAAGAAAAGAAAAATGCCTGCAGGGACACGATCTTCTAAAGCTGCATTTTGACTGAGTGAATTAACAGGAGGTTTATTTTGTACCAGAAAAATAGGGTATTCCTCCAACCAAGTAAAACAAACCACAGTGCAGGATATTTGACACCATCTCAGAAAAGAGTAAATCCTAAGTGTTGTAGTTTTCTGTCACAGTAAACTGCAATGTCAGGAGCTGATGAGCTCTTTTCTTTTGTCTCTGTCCCTACTTCAAGGCAAAAAATAAAGAATTAAAAAGAGAGAGAGAAAGAAAGAGGTAACTGAGAGAGAAGGAAAGAGAGGAGGGGAGAGAGAGAGAATTACAAAGGACAGCAAAAAGCAGGCAGGCTTAGAACAGTGCTTGGAATCTAGAAATTTCAATAAATGTCAGCCATTGATTTCTTTAAAAGGAAATAAGGTAAATATTACCAATTTTGACAAAACAAATATACTTAATTATAATTAACCAATATAAGGATGTTCGGGAAAATGGAGAAGGGAGGAACGTAAATCTGATTTTTTTTCCTATTTTTTCATAGCAGGCAGGCATTCAGTACCATTGAAATTTGAAATCTGCAGTTCAAAAAAGTAACTGGCACATCTTATTTTTTCACACTACTTTTATCTACCTTTAGGACAGTGTATTAGAAACTAACATATATTTGCAGAAGAAATAGTTATTGGATGCTCACCTCATTTCTGTTTATTTTCATTTGGTATAACAAAGTAATTTAACATATTATATTTAAAATAGAATGAATTCCAGGATACCGTTTTATGAAATCATTTCCATTCGGTATCTACCCATTCATTCTTCTATCTACCTATCTGTCCATCTGTCTACCCATAGACACCAAAGAATATCTGCTTTTATGTTTACTTAACGGTGATGGCTGTTCTTTCTGGTTGATGAGATTATTTTTTCCTTCCTGTGTCACTTGAGCTTTTAAAAAATGATTATGTATCATTTTAATAAAAATGATAAAGCTTTTCTTGTGTGAAAATTTAAAAAAAAAAAAAACTACCAAAATGAGAAAAGGAAATAAAATAATTCATAATCAGGTGCAGTCATTTTTAAAGCAAAAAATAATTTGAATCTAATTCCAGGTACAGAAGCATTAAACAAAGAAAGAAATAATGTTTTCAGACTGTTTGATGAATTGTACTATGGGCTTACATGATGCCCAAAGTGAACAAAAATAGGCACAGTCTGAAGAAAAACTATCTGTAGGCAAGATCAGCATCCAGTTCTGCCAAGACTCAAAGCTATTTTAATGTGTGCTTTTTATCAGAAATAGGAATAGCCTCATCATGATGAAATCAAATGCAATATAGACTGAAATAAGTATAAACATAACCAGAGTATTGAGATCAGATTACTCATTTTTTGCATATCAACATAACTATTTCAAATAGAAATAGAAAAAAAAAAGTACATTAAATTTAAAATGTAAGAATTTCCTTGTACAGTGTTCTTTAGGTTTCAAAGTTTAAATTTGTTCCTGAAATTAGCTCTTTTATTACACTTAATATGCAATTATTTACATTGTTTATAACTTTTCCCATTTTAGAGATGAGGAAAATGAGGTTTGCCTCTGTCCCTACTTCAAGGCAAAAAAAGGGAAAAAAAAAAGAGAAAGAGAGGAAAGAGCAAGAGTTACCCCTAAGTCACACAGTCACTCTCACTATCCTGTGTTGAATCTTATGTTTCATCTTATGTCAGATGACAATGCTTATTAGGCATAGCTCAGATGAATAGGACATATATTTTAAGGTTATTCAACTTTCATAATCTAAGAATATCTTCTTAAAGTTGTAGGAAGAACCCAAAAGCTTAGAATGAAACATATTGATAAAATAAAAACAAAGGAATCTTGAGTTGGGACTAACTGGTCCCCCCTTCAGAGATTCTGATAATCTCTGAATCTCCTCAGCAGAATCACAGTACAGTCTAAGAAGCATTCACATAATTTGATGTGTTGCGGTTGTTGCTATTTATCTATCTGTTATGAGAGACAAAATATATAAATGGAACAATAAGTCAGATATTTCTTTTAAAAAATAGAACTCTGATCCACAACATGCAGCAACCCACCCAGAAACCAACTCATGATTCATAGTAACCAGTCCAGGAAGCCAGTCTAGTATCTCTAAGTCAGACTTACTGGTACAGGAAATCAAGCTATCTCTTGTAACCAGTTCAGAAAGCCAAGCAATACCCATGGTACAACTAGCCCCAATTGATCAAGACTTGATTCATAATTGATAGCCTTCCTATTTTTTGTCACCAGTTCCAGCTTAGGACCGACCAAACAGAGAAAGCCAAATATGCATCCCTAACCAATTATTTAGGATGCCCGCCTCCAGCTTCCACTGTGCTGACAGGCCCCAAACAGGGCACATCTGAAGCCTACTGTTCTTCTCACTATAAGGCTAAATATTGTGCATTGCACATGTATTACTTGTATTTATTAAAAGAGTATCAAGGTAAAACCATGGAAAACTGGGTTTAGCGTTATTCTGTTGAAAGCAGAGACTCACTTCCCATACAAGGACAGGTCCTCTTACTCCTGGGATAGAAAAGGGAATGAGAGCTGGGCAGAAGTAAGTTAGCACTGAATGGTCTTGAGAAT
Organism: Myotis nattereri; assembly: GCF_964212035.1. Classification (NCBI taxonomy): domain Eukaryota; kingdom Metazoa; phylum Chordata; class Mammalia; order Chiroptera; family Vespertilionidae; genus Myotis; species Myotis nattereri. The sequence goes on along the minus strand of NC_138084.1, from coordinate 22,598,062 downwards.
TAGAAATGCCAAGAGCTTAGGCTAGGCAAAGTAATCCATGAAGCAAAATGCCACATCCAAAGTCATTTAATTTTGTCTTCACCACAAACGAATTCAAATAGTCCTTTTCATACCTTCTTACTGTGGTCATTTTTGTAATGAGTATATCATAAAATTATTTGATTGTTATTCACTAATAAAGGGAAAATTCATTCTCCACCTATTTTTGTTGCTTAGTAAGACCCCATGAGCTGCAGACATTTGATGGGTAATAGAGCCTTCAAATATTGACAGCCTACTGGCTGATTTCTCTCGTGGTTGCCCAATGCTGAGCATCCACTTGGTATGCAGGTGCTCCAGCTGCTGAGTGCACTGAAACCCGCTGAATTAATCAAGTGTGACTGATTGCCTTAATTGATGGGGAAGACACAGTAACCTTTTTCTCAGAGCAACTACATCATGTAATTACAGAGGAAACCATATAGCTTTTGTTAGTTGGACTAGACACTTCTAATGACATTAGCCAAGCAAAGGGTATTATTATCTCCCATTTTAGAGATTTCAAAAACTGAGACTAATATCAGTTAAGTAGGTAACTGCTCCAAGGGCATACAAAAGGATACAGAGAAAATTTAGAATTCAAGTCTGTTTACCCCTACACTCTATGTAGCAAGCACCATAACCACATCTGGTGGATTGGGTGATAGCATATGTAGGTATAAATAAGGTATTTCCAGCGGGTTTCAACTCATATATTTCTGGGGCTGTATTTAAAAACTTCATATGTCTTGGGTCTTTACTTTCTTGTGATTGTAATATTTGATTTGTACTTTCAGATTTTCAGAAAAATTCTCTTATGGGATAAGTCATAAGTTTGTCTTCACACAGTCATCTTAAAATTCACCCCTTCTTCCTTGACCAGACTTCTAAGACTGAAGTGGATATTCAGTGCTTTGATTTTCTCCCAATCTATGGCAGGTGTCCTCTCAATCTAGGAGAGCCTTCAGAAAGTTATAGTATTTCACTTTTCCTCACAAGTCTTAATCATAACTGCAGATTTTCCTAAGAGGAAGCCTATTGGGGCTTTCACATAACTGAAACCCTCAATGGCCTGCCTCCTCCCATAAGTTCTCATTTCTTAGAGTTCCCAAAGGAAAATGCAAAAGCAGGCCACACTGGGGACCCTTGCTACTTGTAAAAGGAAACTTCCATCTGTTCCATTTGGCAACTGGTTACTGTCCAAATGCTTCACTTAAACTCCATTCCCCTCTTCCATATTTTAGCCTCATTGAGTACCTAATGCTTGTCTTCAAATGGAGATTCTGAGAAATAGAAGATTCCATATCTGAATCAGTTTTCCCCGCAGACCTAGGATTTTTCTCTTCTATAAAATTAAGGAGGTTGGATCATCTAATTTTCTATAGACTCTATTTCATAATTCCAAGGATTTCTTTCTATGGAAGAGAACCCTCAAGAAAAACAACTCACATAACTCACATTCTCCACTTTCAAGGAACATAGAAAAAAATAAATTATAATATGTTTTTAAAATATAATAGCACATTTATATATGTATATAAAATTACTTATTTTCTCAGGCCTTATCTTAAAATAGAAAACTTGTTTTATTTGGTGAGAACAATGGCATAGTGTGGAGGAGGAGGAGGAAATTTTAGTTTTAAAGACTTGGATTTGATATCCAGCTCTAATATTTACCCTCTGCAACACTGGACATATTACTTCACTGCCCCTGTTTTACACATCTGTAAAGTAGAAAAAATGATACTAAGTTTGTAGGATATTATGAAGAGTCATGAGATAATATATATAAAGCATCTAGTAGAGTACATGATGGATAGTAATACAGATCATAATATTAGCAATAATATTAATATTGATGTGGGTTTATAAAAATTTTTAATGTTATAATATTTTTTCTAAGACCACACAGCATAGCTCAACTGCAAATCTGCATTATTCATAAGAATCATTTGAGGCTGCACAATGGGTGGAGAGAGCTGACCTCCCTAAAAAGCTGTTCCATATCTCTCCCTCCACATCCATCCTCATATTCAACAAAAAGGAAATGAAAGCATTGAAATGTCAAAGAGAAAATCATAGTTTTTCCCCTCTTATCAGTTAACATGTGCAGCATTCTTTCAAAATTAAAGAGTCAGCATTCAATATATGTGTTTGATTTCTAATGACCTCGTGGCAGAAATAATAATGTTCTCTGTTCATGAAGAAAAATGTTCATCTTGACAAGATTATGCTCAATCTCCTAGATCATAGTTTTATATTAACTCCTTATGGCTTATAATAAAACAAGATTCTTTTGACTAGTTCTACATTATAAAATCTGTTTCTCAGGATTTTCATCAACTGGCTGTGAGCAAAATATTCACTCTTTTTACTTTTACTTTCACAGATTATTATTTGTTTCATGATCAATGAAACTATTAAGGGTTATGGATTAAATTCCTTGGGAAGAACTGTTTTCATTGGGTTTAGTTAGGAAAAGGAAACCACGCTAGGTCCCTAAAATAGAAGAAATTGAGCTCAGAAACTGATCACCAGCTGATGAAAGAGCGTAAAAGCCAATTAAGAGAAAGTGAGGCAATCCATATATTAGCAACAGCAGGTAGCCACGACCCCTCTTGGAACCCCAGAGGACATTCAGTTGCTCCAGGAGATGCTACCAGAAGCATGGGTGGCAAAGGTGAGTAGCTCCCCTCTTTCTTCCATGCTCTAACCTCGGCCTAGTGTCTTCATTGGCAAAATCTACTATCCTAGGAAAAGGAAAATGCAGTTCTCTGATAAAAAGAGTAAAATAAAGAAAGGGCTGAGGACAGATCTGAGAGCAAAAAGGGACTTAGTTGATCAGCCCCAAAACCACATTTAAGTCAACATTGTAAGCTCCTATAGGACAGGAACTACATCTGGTTTCTCAGTATATACCTGCATTGGTTCAGCACCACACACAAGATGTTTAATAGTTCATGACTAAGTGAATATGTATGTAAGTTGGTGGTAGCAAATAGCTCATAGTCCCTAATCAGATCCTCTTAACAACCTCAGGCTGGAGTCCTTGCCACTTGTCTTACTCCAGCAATGACTTTAGTGGGCACAATCCAACAATGTGTCTTGCTTACCAGCTCCCACTCCAGAGGAGCCCATTGCATACTCATATAAGTACAACCTCAAGAGTGGTACATAACATCATCAATCGGCTGCCTCCAGCACACTCCCCACTGGGGATTGAGCCTGCAACCTGGGTATGTGCCCTGACCAGGGATCGAACCGGTGACCCCTTGGTTCCTGGATCGACACTCAACGACTAAGCCACACGGGCCGGGCCATATCATTATTTTTAATACTTTCTGTTAATCTACTTTAATATATCAATGACATTAAATACTTTCTTCTCCATGTAAAAAAAATTAATGAACAAAAAGAAATACCACTCTGTATCATTTTATATTAAGCCTCTGTTTTTATGAGGTGTGCTTAAAGCTTGGAGCTCATTAAATTAGGATTCTCACTGAATAGTAAATTAACTTTCAGTGAATTATAACCTGGGAACAAACTAGTACAGGATTGAGAATCCATTTTCAAATACTCATCGGCTAGCTGTATGAACTTGATCTCAGTTTATTCACATGGAAAAATGGGAATAAGACCTGATAAATAATTTGTGAAGCTAAAATGAGATAATGTCTGGGAATGGTGCACCACTGGGCCGGGTGCAGAGACTCTATCAACAAAAGTTAGTTCCTTTTCCTCTTCAACCACTCTAAAGTCTACAAAGAAACAGATAGAAATAAAAGGAGGTTATACATTTGAATTTATGCTACTTTCCTAGTTCCCTGGATCTTTTTAACATTTTGAAATATGAAGGGGAGGGAGGAATTAAAATATTAGTGGAAAGCTGAAATGTCATTACACCCAAAAATATTGCAAGTTATACACAAAGTTATTTCTGAGGGTCTCAACGTAAAACAATTATTTGCTTTACCTTTTTACAAATTGGAGCAGATTCTTTATATATTTTTCATTTAGAGAAGGAAATGCTATCTTTTAGAAGAGTAATTTTACTGTAATGTACTTTTTTGTATCAGGAAATTCACTTTTAAAATTTTTTCACATTGCTGCTAAAGTACTCAGTCAAATGAATCTCAATACACTATGCTGCATCAAATTCTATCAAAATGAATCTCTTAAGTATAAAAATTAAATCTCTTTCCTGTCATGTTCAAATCATTAAGCTATGTTGAACATTAAAAAAATAAAAAGGAAAAAAAATACAAGTACGTTTTTCAACAAAAGTTCAGAGAGCCCAGAGAAATGAAGTTGGTTTTGTCATTACTTCGTATGGAAATTGACAATCTATCCAGAGAAAAATAAGCAAGTGGATGAACATCAGAATAGATATTGATATGAGCATAGACACAGATATATTCTAAATTTGTTTTCTCAAGGAGTCTTAGGAATATTTTCCCTTTTGATGGAGCCAGTCTGACTCTACTGTGCATTTTCCTGTTCCATCTCATCTTCAGGAGGTGCCTTGGTGACTTCCATAGAGCAACAAACAGCTCTTCTTCATGGCCTAGAACCAGGGCCATGGGGAAATCTCAACCTCTGGTTGGAGACCAATGTATGAAGATCTGGGCAGAAGGAATGGGAGATAATAATAGTAATGACAAAAGTAAAACAAAAATTTTAACAATCTTGAATTGATCCACCCTCTTCCTTTCCAGATGCATAGGACAGCTAGTGAAAGAGCAGCAAGGCTCAGAGTCTCTCTGAAGACCAGACTGGACTGAATCTGGACTAATAAATACCAATGCCAACTGAATGGGGCCAAACACCACGCTTGTCACTCATGAATATCCCACAGTCCTTGCAGAAATGTATTACCAGACTGAGAGAAACAGAATTGGGTATGGCATTAGGTCATGGTCTCTTGAGATAACAGGCTATATTTTTTTTTCTTGGCCTTTAAGAGAATCACACATTTTTTAAATGAGTTTCCTATTTCCTCATTATCCTTGTGTAAGGATTATTTTGAAATGCCTAAGCTCCTAATCATCAGTCCTGTCTCCATTCTCAACCAGAAGATTCAAAGCATCTTAGGAAGTAAATTCAATTATTTAGACTTCTGTCAAATCACAAGGTAATGACAGGGAGGCTCTAATAGAGTTAAACCTCTTTTACTTTCCCAGCAGGCCAGCATTGTGATGTTTCCGACCTGGAGAAAACCAAGAGCAAGTTCAGGAGCAAGAGTGTAGAAAAGAGAGTGACAGCACTGGCTCCTAGGCACAATTATCGACCACACAAAGCAAGTTGTGAGCTGAGGAGTAGAGTGAACAGGAATATAGGTCAGAATACTGATGAAACAACAACTTGTGATCGCCTTCGAAGAGTGGAAGGCAAAGCCAGTTCAGCACCAAATAAAAACAGAAAACAAGTATGTTTTTACAGAAGGTGAGTGAGGGCTCAGAAATGGTCAGGCTTAATAAACAGTAGTAATATCAGACCAGGCTGGGCCATTCAGAAAACTCTATCATAAAGCAAGGCAAGGTAGGGCACAGATGGAGGCCTGGCATTCACACAGGATGGAAACAAGAAAACAGTCGCTCCTCATCACAGCTGGCTGAAGTGAAAGGGTAGGATTTTACCTGGGATTCTCCAGTGTCCTGAGGCAAATGGAAGAAGCTCAGGTGTTGGTAAATGTTTCCCTCCACGTCCCGTGTGGTTCAGGGTTCAGTATCTGGAAGAGGAGCCGCACACAAATGAAAGAGAAAAGACAAGAAATAATTTGGAAATACTGGGGGACCAGGCAGGTAAATCCAACTCAGGCGGAAGGACTTCCACTGGTGCTGAGGCCGCACCAAGCTTTTATTGGTTTGGGATACACCCATAGCCCTTAGGCAGGCAATTTCCAATAACAGGCAGACTAGCCCATCAGCAAGGATTTACATAATAATAGATGGGGAAGTTGCTTCAGCTACCACTGTCTGGACAGAGGTGGCGCCCAGCTCCGACCTTTGCTAGGGCTTCAAAGGTACCCAGACTTGAGGGGGGGGGGGGGTCTCTGTCTATGCTTATCAGCTAGTGAAGACAACAGGCGGTCTTCCACACTCAGGGGACACCAATTAAAAGGAGCAGGACAACAAACAGTCTGTCTCTTCATGAAAGGCCAGTTACAGTCTTGCTTAGGTATGTCTGAAATTCATTCCACAGCACGCCTTACATTTCCTCCTTTTCTTTTTTAAAAAAATCCTCACCCAAGGATATTTTTCCATTGATTTTTAGAGAGAGTGGAAGAGAGAGGGAAAGACAGAAATATCGATGCGAGAGAAACACACCAATTGGTTGCCTCCTGAACGAGCCCCAACCAGGGCCTGGGCTGGGGAGGGGCCTGCAACCGAAGTACATCTCCTTGACCGAGATCAAACCCAGGACCCTTTGGTCCACAGGTCGATGCTCGATCCACTGAACCAAACAAGCTAGGGCCCTCCTTTTCTTTAGAAAGGCTACTCTATGCTCTTTTTCTCTTGCTGGATATCTTAGACTTCTGGCTTCACCCCTTAGATTCTCATTCCCTGGAGCTCTATGCTCCTGACAACTCTGCCTGCATCTAATGTTGCCTGTCAAATGCAATTTTACCCTCCAGCCCCCTCTAGCATCCCTGCAGGCTCAGCCCTCAGGATTGACTCAATCCTTTTTGTTTACACCTGCCCCCTCTACAGGCCCCAACCACAAGCAAGACTGGCCAGCTGTCAGTTTTATGATGTCCTTAATGTAAACCTTTGAATGGGAGCAGACAGAATTAATTTCCAGACTCCACTGATTAGTGGGGTTCAGGTGTCCTCCGAGGCATTTCTCAATCTGTCCTGTTTTCTTTCCCCACTCTGCAGCTCAAGCCCTGTAATATCTGTCCATTTTAGTCCAGCAGCCACCCATCTTGTCTTCCCTCCTCCAGTTCTGCACAACACTCCCATACATCTATTTTTCACAATATGGTGAGGTAATTTCCCTGAAATAAAACCAGGGCACATTATTGCACTGCCAAAGATTCATCAATGAATTCCTTTACTCTCAGTAAAAAGTCTAGATATTTTAATAATGATTACCAGCACCTACAGATCAAGGATCCCTGAGTCTATTTCTTTAGCATCTTCTCTCTGCTCTTTCTCACCCAATACTGTAAGCTCCAGTCATACCAAACCACTGCCAGTGTTCTAGACACATCAGACATTCTCTTTCTTCTGTGCCATTACATATGCTAGACTTTACCTTCTTGCCTCTTCCCCCTTATTCTCACACCTTTAGCTGGTTAACTTCTATTTATCCAACCTTCAGCTTCCCCCAGAAAGCCTTTTCTGTACCCACAAAATTGGCAGGCAGCCCTTTCTGTGCTCTTACAATATTTTGTTCTTAGATCTTTTATGATTCTTAAATGTATTGTATATTGATTGGCCACTAAATTTCCTAGATCTCCATTAAACTCACTCTAAGCTCCATGAGGGCAGGGGTCATGTCAGTCTAGCAAAGTGACTGGCATGAGGCAAATACTTAATACATTTTTATGGAAGAGACAAAGAAACTGGAAAGGGGAGAGAATGCTTAGCTGTACTGATTACACTCCTGAAAAGGATAGGGCTGCTTATTTATCAGTTGCTTCTCAGACTGAAGAAGAGGGCAGGGGCCGCTGGAGGTCAAGGGTAACAAAGTGCACCCAAGTCAAGCTGCTCCTCTTTTACAATTTTCCCAGGACAAGCCCTTCACAACATCAAAGTGGACAAGCCCTATCACATCTCCGCCTTCACCCAGCGGAATGGCACACACTAAACTCAGCATCACCTAAATGTTATTGTTCCAACTCAGGTTTCTGAGGAAAAATTTGAGGGTGGTGCAACAGCTGGAAGGTGTCAGTGAGAAGTATCAGGAAGAGTATGTGCTCATCTGCTTTCCAGGATTTATCTGATACATGATGAATTCGGACAGAACATATGTAACATGGTGTTAGGAATATGCTTCTGAATACAAAATTTATATTATGTGCCTTGGAGATTTCAATTTCTACCAGAGAGGTTTGTCAATGAGAGGATGTGATTGACCTTGACAAGAACAGTTTTGCTGGAATGATGAAGATGAAATCCTGACTGGAGAAGGTATTAGAGAGAATAGGAGAAGAGGAACTGAAAACAGTACATATATACATAATATGTTATGGTATAATTATAACAGTCTAGCATTATAAGATGCTATAAGGAAAGAATTATTTTTTGAGGAAGAGGGAACAAACTAAAATAGGAAAGAAAAAAACATATGAACTTAAGGAAAATTTCCAAAGAGTTAAGAACAGACACACATCTGGTGCCCTCTGGGGCTGGAACATGGAGCATGCTATACAGAGGGCACACGAACAGAAGTGTTTCATTGACCTCCTCATGTTTGGCAGCCTCACACCTGACTGCTGAGAATACTGACATATGCCTCACCATTAGGGGATGCAGAACCCAACCAGCCAAGTCTAGTCATTCCTGCTCCGGGGCCCAGCCCCTCATGGTTAACCTCACCTGATATTTCTGTCCAAATTCTTCCCCGAGATCCCACTCTGCCTTTACTGCAACCCTCTAGTGCTGACTCTTTTCTGACTCTGACCATCTTAGGCAAATGTATTCACACCCTCAGCTGACTTGATTCTGCCCTTGAAGGACATCCTGGCTGACTTCGAGAGAATGTGGACCAGTTCCAACCAAGACTGGCCCATGGATCATGTTTGTCAAGGCATAGTCTGGACCCAAATATTTAAGATATGGTATAAGGCAAAAGCTCTAGATCTGAAGTCAGAGAGATGAAAATTCAAGCTGCCACTTACTAGCTGTGTGATCTGAAGCAGGTTCTTTGACCTTTCGGAGCTTTAGTTCCCTTATTGACAGAATGGAGAGACTAATTCTTACCCTTAAGGTGTCATTAAAGTTGAACAAGATAACATATATGTTAGGATTTGGAGACATTTATCTATTTAGAAGCTAGTAAGAGAAAGAATTATAGTATAGGAAGATTTCTATGTTGAGAAGTTGCCTCTTGATACACTTGTGGTACTCCGACTTCAAGCAGAATAAAAGCCTCAGTTTATATTGTTCATTATATTCCACAAATGAGTGAGATCATGGGATATTTATCTTTCTCTGACTGGCTTGTTTCACTTAGCATAATGCTCTCCAGGTCCATCTATGCTGTTGCAAATGATAAGAGTTCTTGTTTTTTCACACTGATGAACAAAAATAGATCCAGAGACATAGAAGCATTGAACAGACCATCAAACCTCAGAGGGAAGGCAGGGAAGTGGGGGTGGTAAGAGATCAACCAAAGGACTTGTATCCATGTATATGAGCATGACCAATGGACACAGACAATAGGCAGGTGTGGGCATGTGCTGGGGGGCGGGAGTGGGCAGGGAGAGGTTAATGGGGAAAAGAGAGACATACGTAAAACTTTCAACAATAAAGAATTTAAGTTTTTTTAAAAAAATATTTTTTTTAAAAAAGAAGAAAAGCCTACTGCTGCTGAACTGAAGAAAATGGGTAGAAGGTGTAGTAGCAGATGGACCAGGGAGCTCCTAAATGTGGGTTTTTCAAGGGCAATTTAATTTCTTTCTCTGGCCAAATAAGGCTGTGGCCTGACTTGATTTCTTATGGAAGCTTGTGAAGGGCTAAATTTTGAAGATCATTAGCAATAGGGCTAAAACAGAGTTAGATTATGAGACTATGAAAAACACCTGGTATGTGCTCACATGTATAAAATGCCATAACCTAGCAGGCTCTTCATTGATGGAAGGTCTCCAATGCTCCCATCTCTTCACTTTGCTTATGTGTATGATCCACCAGCGGCAGGAGGGGCCCTGAGTAGTGAGTAATAGTGTAGACTCTGGAGTCACACTGCCGGGATGACACTTGGCAAGTTATTTAACTGTATTGGGCCTCAGTTTCTTCATTTGTAAACTATAAATACTAAAGACAATAATAATACCTATATCATGAGGTTTTATGAATTGAGATAGAGCTTACAATAGTTTGGATAGGATTAAATGGGATAATGTATGAGAAACAATTGGGCAAAATTCTAGTACAGAATAGACACTATTTCTTACTAATGTCATTATTCCGAATATCATATTTGCCAAAGTTCCATGTGAAAAAATTTACTCAGAGCATGCATGTGAATCAGTCAGAAGAAAGATCTGCAAGATACATGATCCACAAGTAACTAGGGTAGCAATGACAGAATAGAATATGCCTTCAGTAAAAATTTCATTTAACTTGGTGGTGTGGTTGTTTTTAAATTGTTTCCTCAGCTTCTCAGAAAACGAGCTCATTGTACATTTCTTGTGTGTCTTCCCAAAGCACTGAGTTCTGGCTTCAGAGATGTCACTCTATGCAATTTGCTGGGGGGGGACCCCACAATGCATCTTCCAGGCAATTTGCTTCCTTAGAAAGAGGCAGCAGGGCATAGTGCAGTGATGGCGAACCTATGACACGCATGTCAGAGGTGACACGCGAACTCATTTTTTTGGTTGATTTTTCTTTGTTAAATGGCATTTAAATATATAAAATAAATATCAAACATATAAATCTTTGTTTTACTATGGATGCAAATATCAAAAAATTTCTATATGTGACACGGCACCAGAGTTAAGTTAGGGTTTTTCAAAATACTGACACGCTGAGCTCAAAAGGTTCGCCATCACTGGCATAGTGTGTCTCTTTGAGCTTCTTAAGTTGTGGTGGAGAATAAAGGCAAATTATAAACAACACCACACATGCTTCTCTCTATACATCAACTTTCTCATCCTCATGCAGAATGTATATTCTAGTATCAGACAGCCATGTGTTTAGATCCTGGCCCTGTCACTTGCTAATTGTGTGACCTTCCACAATCTACTTAGCCTTTATGTGGCAGGGACGGCTGCTGTCCATCAGATTTATCCTTTTCTTCTGTAGAGTTGAGCTGCTGTTAGGAAGCAGCTGCATAGCCAGCAATTGCATTCTGAAGCCTTTATTAAATCTAGGAAGGGCAACGTGAACGTGTTCTGGCCAAGAAAATATGGGTAGGAGTGATATATGTCACTCCCTGTCCTGGCCCATAAAATCACCCTCTATGCTGTCTCTTCTCCTGTCTCTGACAGAATATTGATGCCAGGGCCACATGACCTCCACGTATTGAAGATGGTGAAGCCTCCCTCAGCCTAGATCTCCGAATGACTATGTGGTCCCCCACTGCTGCCACCACCACCACCACCACCACCTTCTTTCCCTGACATTGAACTTTATATGATTGATAAGTAAAATTCTATTGGAAGACACCATTCGTATTTCAGGCTTTATCTGTTACAGCATTACCTTAACTAATACACATGTGCAGCCTCTGTTTCTTCATCTATAAAATTATTATTCAATAATGGCTACTCAGAGTTGTGATAATTAAATAAGTCATTTAAAGCACTTAGTATAGTGCCTGGAACCCAGTAAGTATGCAAAAAATATTAGCCACTATATTTACTAAAATATCTTTCCTTTTACTGCTTCTTAAATTGGAATATACAACTCCTTCAGCACCAGCCATCTCCAGAATAAGCTTTTCTTCAACTGGCAGTGAATACCACAATCAATGGTTTCTTAGAAAGGAAAAAGTATTATTGCTTTTAGTATTATTTACATTATTATTGCTATTACTATTTTTATACTAAAATATTATTGCCATACTATTATTATTACTACTATTAGTAAAGTACTATTATTGCTATTGCTATTCTTATTATCATTGCTTTTACTATTATTATTAATTATCTGCACTTTTACCTAGGTCACTACAAATCATCTCTCTTCTTTTTCTGCCACTATCTGCCTCTGGTAATAATTTGTCTTTTTATAGCCATGTTAACCAATGTCATCCCTCCTTATGAGGAACCTGTTTGTGAGCTGAGGAAGAGATAAGCTATACAAGCCTGCTGTTGGCAGTGATCTCAGACAAGCACGCAACCTTCAGCAAGTCCTCTGAGTTATTTAAAAGACAATGCCACCCAAGAGATGCTGCTGGAGATACTGTTCTTCCTTACTTACTAAATGACAGCGTGTTCTTTAGTGGAGGGCCTGCCTTAGAGCAGTGGAGGTGGGGAGTGGGGGTAGGAAAATCTTTCATTCCCCGCCTGCTCCTAGCCATGCCCTGGCTGGCTGTGGGTGTTGAAGCCCTGCCACCTGCAGCCCACACCTGTCCATTTCCAAACTGATGAGAATCAGCCCTGGCATTATCACAGGAGAGCCTCCACTAAGCATGATGAGGGGAAGTATAAGGCAAAAATTGATCTGTTGCTCTGAGCTGGATGTACAGCAAACCCTTCCACAGGTGCCCAAGAACAGATCACTTTATGCACATCCTCCTACACTGCTACCCACTCCTGCTACTGGTTTGCACTATGATTTTCACTGAAAAGAATATACAGCTCTGAATCATAAGATTAACATATGATCATTATCATTATCACCATAGTAATAATGATAGCAGGCCTATTTAGCATCTTTTGTATATCAGGAATGATGGCTTTCTACGTATCATCTCTTTAAAATATTCATGACATCTTTTCAACACAGACCTTACTATGATGTGGAAATTGAGGCTCAAAGTAGCTAAATTGTTTGCTAGTAAAGACTGGCGGCAGAATTAAAATCCAGCTCTGATTTTAAAGTGAGTGTGTTTTGTCTTTCAGCTGACCCCCTTTTAGGAGGATCTGTCCCTTAATCACTACCTGTTTTCCACCTTCAAGAGTAGGCTGTCCCTTTATATAGCCAATTGATTGGCTTGTCCTCTGCATAAACCCAAATGGGCTGCCTTGCCTCCTTGTACTGAGACTGCTTACGGACCCCAAACTCCTTGATTGGAATTCACAACTGCTGGCCACAGCCTACAATGTGAACACCCTACCTCCCTTTAGACATGGAGAGATCTGGCCAGCTGACCCTTTCTGGAGGAAAAAGGTAGACAACCTAAGCACCTTGCTGGTTCCCTAAGCCCTGTCCTCACAGGTCCCAACTCACTGTTCCCTCTATTGGTCCCCTAGTGTGACAGCTCTGTGTCATCGTCTCATGAATGTGGATAAAACCTAATGAACAAATAGATGTCTACTACAAAGGCAATTAATAATTACAAAGCAATTAATCAAATCCTTCTAAAAAATCCTCTGAGTATTATTTAAGTGACCCTATCATAGATCACTAACTCTTCAACCTAGAGGTAGGTGGATTTCTGAACTCTAAATGAAAAGGTCATAGTCAATTAATGATGATTTCAAAACCAAGCTAAGGGTGGTATAAATTAATGATAAAATAACCAAGTGGCCCCCATACTTCAGTTTTGGTAACAGTGGATGGACAAATCCAGTGCTGGCTTGAACAATTTCTCTAAAGCCCGTAAAACCAATTATAAGGTACTAGAGGCCCAGTGCACAAAAACTTGTGCACTGGGTGGGGGGGTGAGGGGGGGGTCCTCCAGCCAGGCCTGTGCCCTCTCGCAGTCTGGGATCCCTCTGGAAGCCCGGGAGCTCTCGGGGGATTTCCACTTGCCAGCTGGGAGTAGGCCTAAGCTGCAGTCAGACATCCTTAGTGCTGCTGAGGAGGCGGGAGAGGCTCCCAACACCACCACTGTGCTGGCAGCTATCATCCTGGCTTGTGGCTGAGCAGAGCTCCCCCATGTGGGAGCGCACTGACCACCAGGGGACAGTTCCTGCATTGAGCATCTGCCCCCTGGTTGTCAGTGTGTGTCATAGTGACCAGTCATTCCCAGTCGTTCTGCTGTTTGGGTCAATTTGCATATTACCCTTTTATTATATAGGATTAGGTGTTGCACTACATCAGTCCAGTGCCATAGGTTATTTTAAGGACATGACCTTGGCTCACCTAGGTTGTAAGGCCATGCAAAAATGAACACCATGAAAATCAAGAGTGATTGTAACAGTAACATACGGCACAGTAGAGAAGTGCAAAAACTCTGAGACTGGCCCATCCTTTTTCTAGCACCGACTAGCCACATAACCTTGGGCAGGTCCCTTATCCTACTCTATCTTGGTTCCTGGATGATAAATAAGGGATTTAATTGCACCTCTCTAAGGTATTATGAGTAATACCTTATGACAGAACTTAGCCCACAGTAAGCATTCAGTAACTGTCAGCTATCAAAATGATTCTCTTTCCCAAACTTGCCTTTAACAGTCCTCTCTCCCTAATATCTGTGTTGAGAAACATATATAATTAAAGTGGCCTGACACAGAAAACCAAAGGGCAAGAATACAAAGAAATAGATCCTTGGGAAAAGGCAAGGAATATGAAAAAGGGTTGGTGCAAGACAAGGTTACTATCTCATCTAGACCCCAGGTATGTCTGTCCATGGGCGCATGGTCAGGACCATCAATATCTGCAGGGGAGGGAGGAGAAGGGATCCTGAGGTGGTGTAAGTCACCTTTAACATGTTATCAAGCATATAATGCCAAGAAAAGAGGGAAAACACCTGTAGTTAATTGGCAAGTAAAGCCAAGAACCCAGATAGGTACTCTATTGGGTCAACAATGAGCAGCAAATGAGGGCATACTTTCTTTTGCAAGTCAACAGCATAGTTTCTTTAATAATGGGATGTAAACAAAGTGGGTAGAGCAGATAAATATGGGTGACTAAGCAAAGGATTAATGGTACTCTTCATTTCACACGAGCCCAAAGATTTAATTCATAGTACTACCCAGGTACTGAAAGTTTGACACCCAAGAAAACTACTTTCAAACCAAAATAATATGAAGATTGAAAGTAATAAAGTATTTCACAAATTCAATATTTCATATCTCTTTCTTACTTGATGTAGGTACTCTAATAAAAATTCTCTAACATTTTGTTCACATGCCCCTCTCCTTGCCAGACTTTTCCCAGAAACTTGGTCTAGTGTTTGAGACCATCTACCACCAGAGCAGTAGTGGATAGTTATGGGAGCCATTGATCTTTTACTCCATCAACTGCTCAATGGGCTATAAGAGAACTTCTTTCTATAGAGCATTCTTCTACTTGTCAACTCTCATAAGGTCTCTCTCTATTTTCTGGTCCACATTAATCCCTATCATCAGCATCTCGTATCATTTCCCTATAACTCATGGAGTCCATCCAAGTGAACATAACTCCCTATTGAAATTTTTGAAGCTTATTTGAGACTTAGAACTCAGGCTTGGAGTAAAGAAATGTGTTGCTATACAATGTCATCTTGTCTCTATTTACCAACATAACAACTATGCTGTTGACTTGCAAAAGAAAGTATGCCCTCATTGTCAAGTGGGAAATTGTCCCTGGATTTTCCATATAAAAGATATTTTTATACTTAGAAGAAGAAATTGAAGTGGTTAGAAATTCAAAATGCATTCTTCTTCATATTTTATTCTGTTCAGAGTACAGTTAAAGGAAGGACTATCTTTGAAAGAAGGCATAAAATTCATCAATGAATTTTGAATACTCATCCATCAAGGTTTCTGAATGAAAAGCCTAACTCAGATTTTGTTCATGAACACTGAATTCAGCCTGAAGAAGTATTGGTTATAATCATCACAGGCTTTTTTTTTTTTTTCTAAAACATATTTTTATTGATTTCAGAGAGGAAGGGAGAGGGAGAGAGAGATACATCAAGGATGAGAGAGAATCACTGATTGGCTGCTTCCTGCATGCCCCCTACTGGGGATCAAGCCCCAACCCAAGCATGTACCCTGACCAGGTATGGAACCATGATCTCCTGGTTAATAGGTTAACGCTCACCAGTGAGCCACACTGGCTGGGCTACAATGATCACAGTTTATACCCAGATTACATCTTTCCTCTTCACTCTATAATAGAATGCAAAGACCTCTCACACCATCCCAAAAGAAGGAATCCAAGGTATTTGGAGGAGAGGATTGTATTTTTTTTTATCATTTTAAAATATGAAGTACTAGGTGCAATTTACTTTTTAAGGTTTTTTTTCCCCTTGTATGGAAGTCTGAGAGTGACAAGCTTAGTCTCTAGACTTGCCACTTGATCTTGGCCAGAGATTCCTTAGGATTAAATGAGAAGATACTGGTATATGGCATCACCTGGAATAGTTTCTGGTGCGGAGTAAGTACTCAATAAATATTGGATGAGAATCTGAAACTCTCCCTCACTGATCCAATAGTAGACAGAAAAGTTATCCTTCCCCTCTATATCCCTTCTCTCACTCCCTAAGACCTGATCAGCAAAGTTCCCAGGCCCATACCATTCAACAGAGATGGGAATCCCGGAAATGGTCTGGAAGCAATGGTAATACAGGCAGGTCCAAAGTCAGAGAGAGCCAGTTGAGTCAGGAATCAGAACTGAGAGCCCAACCCAGGGACATGCTGTCCACAGAGAAGGGAAAACTGGATTTTAAGATTTTATAAAGCAGGTTCATGGAATCCCACCCAGACAATGACATGGAAAATACTCTGTCACTGATTCTCAAATTCTGTAGTTGAAACAAGCTCTTTCCCCCAAACCTAATACAAGATAGGTGCTCAATAAACACTAAAGACAGATTTCCATTTGCTCTGTATTATTCTAATTTGCCCTTTACCTCTGTTTCAAGATAGGCTTTGGCATCTGGGCAACTATACCATAAATTTAAATAGAGGAAGAGACTGAAGTTCTCAAGATACTATGAAAGAGAGGAATTTCCAGAAAGTTGAACCCATGGTTTTGCATTGTGGCTGATTGAAGGAACTGCCAATTTAGGGGTATGGGAAATTTAAGTTCACCATGAACAATTTATGGTCTTACTCCTTTTGTATATTAAAGATAAAAGGATTATTTAATATCAGAATTGGAAAGAATGCTAAAAGGTCATAGCATCATGTCTTTATGTGTTCTTTATTAAAGACCTATTAGTCTTTATTTAATCTTGACTTTGTACGTGGTTTGAAATTGGATCAATTATTTTCATCTCTATAGCCATTTCCTTTTGCAATGTGACATTGCCATGCCTACCATAAAGAAATGAAATCTATTCCCCCCATACCTCCTTAAATCTGACTTTGGCTATACAATTTGCTTGGGCAGAAGGGACATTAGCAATTGTGACATAAGCAGAGGTGAGAAAAGTGCTTGCTCAATGTCACTTATCCTCTTTTGCTGCCGTGAGACCATCTGTGAAAAAGCCCAAGCTAGTCTCCTGGAGTAATATGAGATAAAATAAAGTGAAGACAAGTTGCTCAGCTGTGACAAATGCCAGTCACATGAGGGAGATCATCCTAAACCATCAAACCTTAGCTGACACCAGCTAACTTGGCTAATACACAGACTCATGAACATTAATAAAATGGTTATTTTAACACACTGTGTTGGAGTCAGTCATTACACAGCAATAAATAATTGATACACCTTGCTTGACAACCTGATCTGCCATCTCCTATAATTATTAGAAGATTGCTTTTTTAAATTGTAATACCCAGAATGAAATATAATTCATTTATTATATTTGTTAACAAATTTATATATATATATATATATATATGGCCTGCCTCATCTCAAAAGAATTTAAAGCAGCTTATAACCAGAATTCAAAAAATATAATAATTACAAAATAGAAACAAATACTTGAATTCAATAAATACTAGTAAGAGGCCCTGACCGGTTTGGCTCAGTGAATAGAGCATCAGCCTGCGGACTGAAGGGTCCCAGGTTCGATTCCGGCCAAGGGCATGTGCCTCGGTTGCGGGCACATCCCCAGTGGGAGGTGTGCAAGAGGCAGCTGATCGATGTTTCTCTCTCATCGATGTTTCTAACTCTCTATCCCTCTCCCTTCCTCTTTGTAAAAAATGAATAAAATATATTTTTTAAAAATACTAGTAAGAGGATAAATGTTAAGACCACTTGAGGAACACAAATATGTTGGTCATAAAGCACTATGCAATAGATAGAACTGACCCTTTATTTGGTCTCCAAGATCCCTGGCAGCCAAATAAAAAGCAAGTTATATATATTTTAACAACAGAAAAAAAGTTAAGCATACTAGTTTCTTAGGGGAAACAAAGTACTTCTTGTACTGGATTCTGAAAGACATTTTTTTATGTGGATGCCTCCTATAGGAGAAATCAAGGGACATGGAAGATAACATTTTCCCAAGCCAATCTAAAGGCTAGCTTTAGGATACCATGTTCTACTAAAAGCAAGAGTATAACATAAAAACATAATTTCATGAAGGCAATTCTTTTAAGACTCTGCTAAAGTTAAGGTATCAATTTTTTTATGACTCCCAAATGTTCCCTTGTATGAGGCATGGATAGCTTTTGGAGTCAGTAATCAAAAGAATTTTTATCACTCAGTAAAGATGCAAGTTTCCTCTTTCAGGAATAGCTCAATTTCAATATTTTTGTCAGTACAAATATGAATCTCCCGATAATGTGCCCAGTTTAAAGGAGCAAAATTAGGATCTGAACCCAGATTTTACTGATTCCAAAGCCTACGTCTTTTTTAAAAAACTAAGTCATATTAACAGTGACTAAAGAATTAACTGCTGATTTAAGGGGGGAAAATTTCTTCTTTAAGATAATCTATTTGTACTAGTATTTTAATAGGATATTTCAACAACTTGGGGTCAAGGTGTGCATTAAAATGGGACTTTCTAATGCTTGAGCCAAACTGAAAAGAGTAGATGAGGGAAAGGGTTTCAAGAAAGCAAGTGAGTTGTTGTTGTTTTTTAAATCCTCATCCAAGGATATTTTTCCATTGATTTTTAGAGAGAGTAGAAGAGAGAGGAAAAGACAGAGAGAAATATTGATGTGAGAGAAACACATCAATTGGATGCTTACTTCATGAGCCCTGACCAGGGCCTGCTACTGAGGTGCATGCCCTTGACCGAAATCAAACCTGGGACCCTTCAGTCAGCAGGCTAACACTCTATGCACTGAGCCAAATTGCCTAGGGCCAAGTTGAGATTTTTACCCAAGTTCTTCTATAAGCTCTCAAATCATAGCATTGAGACCTAGTCAACCAGCGTTTTGGGTCTACTCTATCCACCACTCAATCAAGTGGGGCAGGCCTACTCTTTCAAAAGCACTGT
Organism: Myotis nattereri; assembly: GCF_964212035.1. Classification (NCBI taxonomy): domain Eukaryota; kingdom Metazoa; phylum Chordata; class Mammalia; order Chiroptera; family Vespertilionidae; genus Myotis; species Myotis nattereri. The sequence goes on along the minus strand of NC_138084.1, from coordinate 22,578,943 downwards.
GTCAGCAAATGCCATACAGAAATTTCTGGAATGATGGAGTTTGGCATTTCATTCTCCTTGAATTGCTGATGCTCAAATTTCTAACTTAAAAAATGAAAGAATGCCAATATTTTTATTTCTTGCCAAAGACACACATACTAACTCTGTTTTGTGCCCTCAGGTGAGAGTAAAGTGAATTGACAAAGCCTATAGTTCTACCTCTAGTCTGATTATTTAATAGCTAATAAATAATTATAAAGCCAGAGCCAAGATTGTCCAAGCACTTGTCGAGGTTACAGAATCCACCAGTTACAGAATCACAAGCAGTCTTCTTTTCAACTAGCCTTTTGGAACAGGCTGTTTGCTCTAAATTTTGTTAATGACTATGGAAACCAGAGTGGTACATACATTAGAGAATAAACTTTGAGATCTGCCTTCGTATACATTTCATAATGGAGCCACCCAAGAGGTGGTGCTAATTCTATTTGAAATGCATTCATCAGTGTTCAGCCATCCATGGGAAAAATGATTTGTTGAAAGAAATGTCATTAGAACCAATAACTAACTATTTCAAATATCAGCATAAAAACTGCATATGACATAATTACAGCCTATGACCCTATGAATATCCATGAAGAGGTGGACCATTAATAAACTGTACCTACATTATACCAGTCCTAATTGGAATGTTTATTTTTATAAAAGATAGCTTCTGTCATCAATGGGGGATTAGCTGGCTGTAACACCATCCTTCCTGAGATGGAGTAAAAAAAGTAAATATAACCATGGGCTATTATTAACTATGAGCTTATTACATGCAAAACACAGTATTAGTTATTTCATATGTTTTCACTGATCCATCAACTATTTATAGAGTAAATGTCTAGCATTTCTCTATGCTCTAAAATAAGGTCATGAACAAGACACAATCCTTACCCTTAAGGAGTGGAATTTATAGCTAAAAGGAAAAACATTAAATGAATAATCTTAGCTCACTTAATGTTCACAACAATGAACAATTTTCATTAACCCAATGTTTACAGAAGAATTAATGCTTAAAGAAGTTAAATATCCTTTCCAAGATCACCATTGGTAAACAGAGTCAGGATTTGACCCTAGAATCTTCTGATTCTAATGATTTTGCTCTTAACTATGTCATTGAATTGTTACCCTTCATATATCTGTGTGATTGACTGGATGCCTCACTACCGTGATTCTGTTCCTAATTTTCTAAAAAGTCCTTTTCTCTGTTTCATTAGCACATTCATTCAACTACCAGCATTAAATATGTGCTGGGTATATTCTAGGTGCTGGGGATACTATATCTATTAAGAGTACCAGTATACTCTATGCTAAACATTGAGCTAGGACTTCAACCTCCTCTATTCATCTGACTCCATCCCCAAGACATCTTTTGTTCCTCCTTTTACATTAAATGAAAGAAATTCTTACTATGCCGAAGTAATAATACATTTTAGCTTATCTCAACATAACAACACAATTTAACAGACGCTTATGAATGAATGCTAATGCCATTTAACAGATGCTTCTGGAAAAAAAAAAAAAAAGAGTGCTCCCAATTTGACTTTCAATAATTGGTTAACATTTCTTTCCATAAGAATCTCTTTTAATCTATACCCATTTTGAATTCTGAGTCACTTCCACTGCCAAGGGCAAAGACAAATATGCTAGGATTCTTGGAGATCATCTATTTGATCAGTCCCTGCCTTTCTAGTATTGATTCATAGAAGCAGTAACTTGTTGAGAGAGCGCTCAGAGAATTAAATAGTTAGGTTTCTTAGAGACCATTCATCCAAAGGGTTTTAAAAATTGGCTGTGCATTAGAATCACATATGGTGCTTATTTAAAAAATTAAAAAAGACACTTTGGAATAGATCAATGGAACAGAATAGAGAGCCAAGAAACAGACCTACACATGTATGTTGAATTTATTTCCAAAGTAATTGAATAGGGAAACAGTAGTCTTTGCAACAAATGGTGCTGGAACAACTGGATATCCATTTGAAACAGAAAATGAACTCTAACTTGGCCTCATACGATATACAAAAATTAAGTTGAAATGGAATATGTACTTAAAATGTAAAAGCTAAAATTATGAAACTTTTACAAAACAACACAAGAGAAAATCTTGGCAATTTTTGGATAGAAAAAGATTGCTTAGCTAGGGCACAAGAAACACAAGCCATAAAGAAAAAATTAATGAATTGCACTTGCTCAACATTAAAAGGCATTTCTTCTTTGAAAGGTACTGCATTGTTTACTAGAATTGTCATACAAAACACCATGGGCTGCCCTGGCCAGTTTAGCTTAGTGGATGGAGCGTCGACCTGCAGACTGAAGGGTCCCGGGTTCGATTCTGGTCAAGGGCACATACCTCAGTTGCAGATTCCTCCCTGGCCTGGGCCCTGGTCAAGGCTCATGCAGGAGGCAACCAATCATGGTGTTTCTCCCATAGAGATGATTCTCTGTCTTTCCCTCTCTTCTACTCTCCCTAAAAATCAATGGAAAAAATCCTCAGATGAGGATTAACAAAAAACCAAACAAACAAAATACCATGGGCGGTGGCTTAAACAACACAAGCTTGTTTTCTCATAGCTCTGGAGGCTAGAAGGCCAAGATCAAGGTGTTGACAGGTCTGTTATCTTCTGAGCCCTTTCTCTTTAGCTGGCAGATGGTCACCTCTCTGTAACCTCACATGGTCTTTCCTCTGTGCTCATGAGCCCCTGGTGTCTCCTTACATGTCCAAAGTTCCTCTTTTTATAAGGACACCAGTCAGATTGAGTTAGGGCCCACCCTAATGGCCTCACTGTAACTTAATCACCTCTTCAAAGACCAGATCTCTGAATACTGCCACATTGTGAGGTATTAGCAGTTAGATTCAACATATGGATTTAGAGAGAATTTGATTCCATCCATAACTGACCCTAATAAGAAAATTTAACAGGCAAGCCACTGACAAGGATAAAATATTAATAATACCTACATCTGACAAAGGATTTGTATCCAGATAGATAAAGAACTTTTAAAACTTAACAAGAAGACCACTCAATAAAAAATGGACAAAAGAGTGAATAAGCACATTAGGAAAGAAGATATAGAAATGGCAATAAGCACAAAAAGATCTTCAATATGTTTATACATAAGGAAAAACATTAGAACCACAATAAAATTCCACTACACACTGAATTGAATAGATAAAATTAAAAGACTGGCAAGACCAGTCCTAGAGTTGTCACACATTGTTTTCAGGAACCACAGGCTGGTACTCTGGAAAACAATTTGACAATTTTAAAACTTTAATAGATATAATCATAAAATGCAACTATTCTACTCCTGGGTATTTAACTATGTGAAATGAAAATGCCCACCAAAGATTTGTATATAAATGCTCACAGAAGTTTTAATCGTAATAGACAAAAATTAAAACAACATATATACCCATCAATGAGTGAATAAACTGTGGAACATCCTAAAGTAGAATATGATACAGCAACACAAATAACAAACTTTTGATACACCTGTAACTATGGATGAACCTCAAAAATATGCTGGAGGAAAGAGGCCAAACAAATAAGATTTCATACTATAGATGCCATATATCAAATTCTAGAGCAGGCAAAACTCATTTATAGTGACAAAATGCAGATCAGTGGAGCCTGGAACTGGGAGAGTGAAAACTGACCACAAAGACTCTAAGGGAAATTTTTAGAATTATGTAAATGTTCTGTTCTTATTAAGATGGATATATGTGGGCATACATGATACAACTCATCAATAAGCTTTTCACTTTAATGGATGTGTATGTTAATTCAATAAGAATTACAGATATATGGATTCAAATCAGTTGTACTAAATAAAAATTTCTGTGAAAATGGCCTAGGAAGTTGTTTTCAAAAATCTCATCCACAGGCGATTCCACTTTAGCCAGAGGGGGATGATGATATGATCCAACTCGACCTCGCGCGGGCATCCCTGTACGGCATTGCCCTCAGATGGTAATGCAGCTTCCCCTCTCTGTCTGCAGCTCACTCCCCTCAATGGTAGCAGATTCTATTTCAAAATAGCTCTTTTTCTCACGATGGCATGGACCTAACCCTCGCTCATTTGATTGCTGACATAACGGATTCCTATTTTACCTTTCTCTGCTGCAGTTCAGGGCTGCTCTAGAAGTATCTAAGAAACAAGGGGTCCAATCAAAGTGAACATATAGCCTCTCATAGGTTTCAATTAATGCATTCATTAGCATATCCTTTTGACTCACCATTTTCTTGGCATTGGGCTGGATGCTAGGGATGGAATAAAGGGTAATATTTGTAATGACAGCCCCAATCCAGGCCCTGGCTGGACACTGGACATCTATGTTTGAATAGGTGGTAGTAGAGAAAAACATGTAGACGAAAGTGTATAATGGAGCTCCCTTCCTGTTCATGACCAAAGTTAGAGATCCAAGCTCTTTGCATTGATGGAATTATTTGGTCCATTCCAAAGTCAATGCCAAACCATTATAGAATGCAAAAACCTCTATGGTCTCATCAATTCTATTTTTGTGCCTTTCTCCTCCTCTCCCCATTGATGTCCTCAGTGGTCCTTGTGGGCCCTGTCCCACAGCAAAGTCCTACTTATACCTGTTCCTTCCCCTTGAACCACAGTTTGTGTCAGAGTCCGCGGCCCCACTGGCTGGGACAACAAGGCCAATCTGACAACTACAATGTTACTAGTAAAACGTGAAAGTGCATCAGTTTATTTTGTTCATTATTTCACTTAGCATAATGCTCTCCAGTTCCATTCATGCTGTTGCAAATGGTTAGAATTCCTTCTTAGGCTGTTTCCAAATCTTAGCTATGGTGACTTGTGCTGCTATGAACATAGGGTGCATATATCCTTTCTGATTGGTGTTTCTAGTTTCTTGGAATATATTCCTAAAAGTGGGGAAAGATCAACCAAAGGACTTGTATGCATGCATATAAGCCTAACCAATGGACACAGACAACAGGGGGGTGAGGGCGTGACTGGGGAGTTGGGGGGGAGGTAGTGGGGGGATAAGGACAGATATGTAATACCTTAATCAATAAAGAAAGAAAAAAAAGAAAGAAAAAAGATTTAAAACAAAACAAAACGTGAAAGTGCTTTTATAGAGGCAGGAAAATGTGTTCCCAGATCACAAAGCCAGATTATTTCTAGTTACAAAGTACTTTTCACATATAGGATCTCATTTGAGCCGACCTGTGACTGCAAATAATAGCAGCTACCATTTATTCATTTCCTTCTGTCTCTAGATATTGTGCTAATTGCATTGTACTTTTTAACCCTCATTTGTTACAATAATTGTATGATGCACAAACCATGTTATTCTCATTTTACAGTTGTGAAAGCTGAGGCTAAAAGAAATTAAGTAACTTTACCCAGGTCACACAGCTAGCAAGTGACTGAATTGGGACCTCAACCAACTTATGTGTAGCTTCAAAACCGTACGATTAAGTACTACCATCATTAATGACAAGTTCATTAATGCCCTGCTCTTAAAAATAATAGGTTTTCACTTTCCTTTCTGTGTTGATCTGTAAATGCTTTAGATAACTTCATAAATAATTATTTAGTGAAGAAGTCAACTAAATTAAAATCATGACATAGGCCCAGGTTCCCCTAAAAATTTATTAAAGGTACCTTGTATTTTTGGGTATCTCTCTTCACTATAGTGTTTGCTAAGCAGGAACTTATCCCATTCTTCTGCCCTTTTTTTCTTCATTCCAAATACCCAGCCCTGCACTGCAGCCCATCACCATTTTCCCTCCATTAAGAGGCTGAAGGATAATATAGAGTTAATCAAGGGCTCCTTAAAATGAGAAGTTGAACTCCCACTAGCTACATGGTCAAGCATAAAATCTTCACAATCACAATGATACCTGGCAAGACCCATGGTTCATGAAGGGGACTCCTTTCGAGGTTTCATGTCCCAAGAAAACAGATCTCCATCAGTTACACTCTTGGTCTTGGCTTCACTCTGCCCACTAGCCACTCTTTCCTTGGAGGGAGAAGTGATTTTTCAGTTCGGAACTGTATTGTGTGTGGCTTAGCCCCTTCTAGGATCTTCTTGGAATTTGTCTGCCTAGAGAACACATGCATTCTCATCTATACTCTGGGTCGCAAGGGTTTACTGGGGCAGGCCCTGTCCCTATGAACAGCACCTGTAGTTTTCTAGCCCATGACTGAGTAGATAATGTAACATTTTAGGTGCAATATTATTAAGACCACTTTTCCATACCTACAAGCCACATGTTCCAACCTAAGATATTTGTGCCTCATGTAATTTGAAAAAGATCAGTATCCTCTAACAAGATTATCTACTACTTTAACTGGTAAATCTTGAAATCAAGGTAGCATAACACAAAAGCAGTAAATTTCTTACTTATGTAAATTCTAGTCTGTGCTTGGAAAGGCTTCCATTAACTCAATAATTCCAGACTCCAGGCTACAGGAGGCTCTGTTGTCTTCAATACTTGGCTTCCAAGATCTTCCTAATCATTAGTCGCTAACTAGAAGCTAACAAGTAGCCTATAAATGTATCCAGAGATGTTAACTTCATTAGTAATCAAAGAAATGAAAATTAAAATCACAATAAGATGTCGTTTTATAAGAAACAGATTGATAAGACATAAAAACTCAGATAATGCCAAATGTTGGCCCAGATCCTTAGCACAATAGACACTACCATTGCTTTTCCATCCCTTAGGCTACCCCCGAATCTAGTTATGGAAGGGTAAGAGCAGTCAGACAAATTAACCAGGCTAAGCACTGGCATGCGGTTAAGTGGCATAATTTGGTGTTTAGGAATACAAATTCTGAGTCAAACAGATTGAGGTTTGAATCCAGCTCAGCTACTTGATGATTTTGTCTTCTTAAGTGAATTTTTAGTCTCTCTGAGCTTTACTTTCCTACTGTATAAAATGCATTAACAATAATAGCACAATATGAGGACTAACATATTGCTAATGAGCACAAGTAGATAAATCTATATAGCATACGTTTATACATTGCACTTACTCATTAAATACTGACCACTGCTAGTGCGCAGGCTGAGACAGTGATACGGGAGCATCATTAGAGGTATGGAAAGGCTTCAACAACATACAACCAAAGAAACAGTGGATGCTTAAGGCCATAAGTAAATAAAATTGGGAATGAGGGCTCAATTTCCTGACAGTTGGACTTTGGAGTTGCTGAAATTGTTGATTTGTTTGGGAGAAATGACTCTTAAGATGTGTAAGGTGACTTATTAGGTACAATATTAATAAGACCATTTTTGCCACACACACATAAGCCACAAGATCGAATCAACTTTAAATAGTAATGAAGTTAATATTTTGGTCACCAAACTTTCAATTCTATCTGAACTCACAGAGGACTATTTCTTGGACACCTTCAAGCCTGAACAGTTCACATAAGGCTCCTGGGGTTTTGGTGAACCTCAGCAGTCCCTTAACTCCTCCAATACAAAAATGGGCTGGTGTGGCTAAGTGGTTTAATGGCGACCTATGAACCAGAATGTCATGGCTCAATTCCCTGTCAGGTTGTGGGCCACATCCCCAGGTTGGGGTATGCAGGAGGCAGCCAATGATTCTCATCTTTAATGTTTCTATCTCTCTACCCCTACCCTTCTTCTCTGTCTAAAATAAAAATAAAAAATAATCTGTTTAAAATAAAATAAAATAAAAATGGGCTGAGGAAATTGATCCAACCCTGTCCCAGAAGTGTCCTCATTGCCAAGGAGAAGCGAGTAATAGTTATGATTCATGGACTGATTGGCAATCATTACTAAGATTACCAGAAATTCATCTGGAATGTTTTGTATAACTTAAAAAAAATCTCTAGCATGTGTTTCACTGTTTTCAGTAGCTTGTCAACACCCTAGAGACTGAGGTTCTAGCTGACAAAACTCTGAGGGTGAGTGTTCACTGAATTAGGGTAACACCCAGAGATACTTCACGGAAGAGGGGAAGGCAGTCATGGCTTTTCTCAAAGACTTGTCTCCTCTTTTTAAGCTCATTTGTCATTCCAGAAACATTTGGGGTATCATTGCCACTAAGAAGTACTCCCAGACCTCCCTTTTGTTGTTCCACGGTAACTCTGTGATACAGTGATATAGGGAACAGTGTGTTCTCCTCTCTACATTAGCAGAGGGTAAACTCCCACAGGGCAAGAATTGTGACATATTCACCATTGTGTTGGTCCTCAAGGTATAATGTACAAAAAAGGATGCAAGGGTTTGAATATGCCAACTTAATTTGAAGCAGAAGAGGTAAACAGAACTTTATAACATAGACCTCAAAAGACAAAGAATAAAGTATATGGGCAATGTATGTGGGATTGGAATCAGAATCTAATTGATTTTCTTCTCCAGTTCTAATCCTGGCATTTGAGTTTGTTGAGTATAATGTTGTGCAATGAGAAGACTGTAGATAGCATGAACAAGTTAAAGACCCTGAGGGGTTATTAACTGACTAGGGGCCCAGTGCACAAAATTAGTGCACTGGTAGGGTTCCTAGTGGCTGCCAGCTGCCGGCTGTGGGCCAGGGCCTCCCTCTCTTCCCCTGGCCAGTCTCGCCCCTGGTCAAACTCCCAGATGACCTCCCGGTCGAGGGGACAATTTGCATACTACACTTTTATTATATAGGATGATTTCAACAACACTGTTAGAAGTGATGAAGCCAGGCAACAAACAAGAAACTCTAACACTTGGTACCAGTCTGGACAGGGGGGTCATGGCTTTAGGATGCTGGAAATTTGAAAAAACAACAACTCTTGGAGGGTGGATATCAGACCCATAGAGAGGGATGAAAAGCAGGCTTTCTTAGCATGAAGGAAGTTTGAATCCATGACGTATACATGGCTTGATATGTTACTCTACACACAATTCTCAACATTTACTCTTAAGAGAGTTTAAGTATTTTCACATCTATTTTATAATACACATTATTGACTTCACCAAAATAGGGAATGAAAACATGTGGTGTATGGAATTTTATCTTGTATGGAGCACTTCAAATGGTTGGTTAACTTGGCTGATTATGGAAAGGGCATGATTTACCTTGGGTGCTGGGCTAACTGTAACACAGGCATATGGTAAATATTTGATGCAGGTGGTAAGAAAGATTGGGTGATTATGAAGACTTATTTTTAATCACTCAAAATGAAAATGGCAAAATAAACCTAAAATGCAAAATTAAAAACAATCAAATGAAAAAAAAAATGCCCACAAAGAAGGTAGTCTTATTACCACACAAAGCACATCATAGTCCGAGAAACTCCATGCCTACTTCATAGGGGCAGAGCCTCCTCCAGTAAATCTATTCATGGCCCAGACAGCAGATGAGAGCAGATGAGAATGTATGTTCTTTCCAGGCATACAGACACCTTGAAGAAGCTATGTCACACACATGCAGTTCCAAATTGAAAAGTCACTCCTCCTCCCAGGAGAAGAGTGGGCAGGGACAGGAGACTAACTCATTAAGTTTGGTTTGCTTCAATATATGTATTTCTTCATGATAAACACAAAGCTCTTAGATAAAAAGACTGTGCCCTAATCACCTTTTTATCTCCAGTGCTCAGCTCTAAGCTTGATACACAGTAGACACAAATATTTGATTGCTGAATTAATTTATGACCTAAAGTTTCTAATTCTGTAAATGGTTTTATTCCACTATTTTCCCAATCACTTTGCCTTGACTCTGCCCTTTTCTCTTACTCTTCTTTTCTTCTCATCTCTCTAATTAGGATTCTAAATCCATTCTTCTTAGACCATTTCTTCTTTGACATTCATACAACATAAACTTCTTGGTATGTACTTTAGAAGCAGCACAACATGAGCCTTAAAGAGCAGTGTTGATTGAATTCTATTAGGAAAAAATGAAATCAATAATTGAGATGTCTTGGAGTTTGCATCTTTTTGCTTCTCTCTAGAAGAAAAGCAAGGGAGGGAGGAAGTAGAGAAAGAGAGAGTTATTAAGGTTGGCCCTTCGACTTGTGTGAGGGGATAGAGACCTTGGAGAGATGAGAATACTTATTGCACTAATTAGAGAGATAGTCTAGAGCAGCAGTTCTCAACCTGTGGGTCGCGGCGCCTTTGGCGGTCATACGACCCTTTCACCTAAGACAATCCTGCTTATCAGATATTTACATTACGATTCATAACAGTAGCAACATTACAGTTATGAAGTAGCAACAAAAATAATTTTATGGTTGGGTCACAACATGAGGAACTGTAGTTCAAGGGCCAGAAGGTTGAGAACCACTGCACTGATGGTGACATGCAGGGATTCTAGATCCATAATGCCTGAGTTTAAATTCTGAGTCTGCCTCTTATGGATTGTGACCTCAGACAATTTTCTCAACCCTCTGTGCCTCAGTTTCCTCACAGGTAAGGTATCAGTAACAAAAGAACCTCATAGGGTTGTAGTAAAGAGTAAAGGTACATAAAATGCTTATAACAGTGCCTGTAACATAATAAGCACTACATAGGTGGCCGCTGTTAATATAACTCTGGGATGGGGGGATCCCAATAAGCTTAGGGGATGAACTGAATGGAGAATCTGGTATGAAATAAGATGTAGCATGCACTAGGGTTCACTTCAAAAAAGGGTGAGATGTTCTAGGATGGCAAACACTAGGCATCGAGGCTTCCACTATCTCCACCTATGCCTATGACAGGCATTTCATATCAATGATGGAATTCATTCCTTCCAAACCTGGATGCAGCTTCAGAATTCTCCATCCAATTAAGGTCAAAAATAAGATGAAACCTATTTCCTATACTTGTTGCAGGCCCAGTATAGGGTCAGTTGCCAGGAAGGTGGCCATGATCTGACTTTGGGTTGGGTCTTTGGAGGCCTGATGGACGGGCCTTTCTGTCACTAACTTAACCTCACTGAAGTTCCTTTTACTTATTAAAAAAATATATATATTTTAAAGGAAAAAAAATAAGGGGAACTTCCATAAGGACAACATGACTGTGACACCAGGACCCAAGTACCTGTCCAAATAAATGTGAAAAAACAACAGTGGTGCCCAGTTAGTGTGGCTCAGTGGTTGAGCATCGACCCATGAACCAGGAGGTCACAGTTCAATTCTCGGTCAGGGCACATGCCCAGGTTGCAGGCTCCATCCCCAAGAGACAATAGGTCAATGATTCTCTCTCATCATTGATGTTTCTATCTATCTCTCCCTTTCCCTTCCTATCTCTTAAATCAATTAAAAATATTTAATAAACAGTGGAAGTATCTAATAGGCACTTGTTTTGCTTTGTTCAGTTTCCAGTACTTGGGCCAGATCCTCAGGGTTTTCTTTTCAAAAATTCTACTTTCCCTTACTATTCTCATTTTATTCAGTCTTCTGTTTATTTGGAAGAAAACAGAACTAGAGTAAGGACCAAGCCTGGGAGAAGAATTAGTCAGCAAAAGAATGCTGAGAGTCACTGCAATTGGTTGAGCAGATTGAGCAAGCATGTTGGAGATCTGACTCTCTCTTTTCAGGAATGAAGGAATCAAGCTGCTTTTTCCCACATTGGACAGTCCATACGTATTAAAGTGCTCATCTGCCTGTGTCTACATTTGCACATCAAGAGCATTATGGTAGAATAAGTACATCTACATTATAAAAGGCCAGGGGCCATCACAACCTAAATGACCAGATGGACGACCAGTCACCAGGAAGTGCATGGAGCACCTCTGGGTTTCTCCCCTGTGGCCCATAGGCTCCTATCACAGCAAGGCTGGCAGCCGGGGGGTAGGGTGGGGGGGGTGGACATGGCCAGGCAGGCATGGTGAGGTCATTAGCCTCTGGCCTGGGCCGGAGGCCTAACAACCTTGCCATGGCAGTTGTGGATCAGGCCCGAAGAGAGGTCCGGAGGAGAGGCAGGGCCTGATCAGCAGCCACCATGGTTGCTGCCGAGGCCCAGAGAGAGAGAGAGGCACAGCTGATCAGCAGCTGCCACGGCTGCTGACAAGATCCGGAGAGAGAGAGGTGCAAGGCCTGATCCGCAGCTGCCATGGGGGCTGTAAATCAGGCCCAGAGAGAGGTCTGGAGACACTGACTGGCATAGAAACCGACCAATCAGAACCAAATCTGGGTGAACTGTGAGGAGCTAATTGGCTGCCTAGAAGACGGAGCTTTTGATGCTGACTGACATAGAAACTGACCAATCAGAACCTAATCTGGGTGAACTGCAAAGGCAGAACCTAAGGTGGGGGTTGAGGAGGGGTTTTAAAGGCAATAGCTGTTTGGTGTAAGGTGTAAGAAAGCAGTTCAAATATTTAATGACCGGTTTGGCAGTATAGTGCATATGGCTGGCTATTAGTTCAGATACAGAGATTATGTATTTTTGTTTGCCAAGAGCATCTTCTCCTGTTAAAAAAGGCTTTCCCCGCCCCATTTAAGCAATTCTATCCTATAAATCTATCTATACTAATAAAAGGGTAATAGGCTAATTAGACCGGGTCAACTGGCCATCTTCCGGATGTCTGACTTCCTTCTGCACAAACCCATGGTAGTGCGGGCCGAGGCAGAGGCAGTTAGGGGTGATCAGGCCAGCAGGGGAGGGCAGTTAGGGGCAATCAGGCAGGCAGGCAGGTGAGTGGTTAGGAGCCAGCGGTCCCAGATTGCAAGAGGGATGTCCGATTGGAGACAGTGCAGGCTGAGCTGAGGGACCCCCCCGCCACACACACACACACACACACACACACACACCTGTGCATAAATTTCATGCACTTGGCCTCTAGTCCTATATAATAAAAGGGTAACATGCAAATCAACCGAACTGTGGAATGACTGGTTGCTATGACATGCACCGACCACCAGGGGGCAGATACTCAATGTAGGAGATGCGCCCTGGTGGTCAGTGCACGCCCACAGGGGGAGTGCCACTCAGCCACAAGCCAGGCTGATGGCTGGCAAGCGCAGTGGCAGTGGCGGGAGCTTCTCCTGCCTCCGTGGCAGCGCTAAGGATGTCCAACTATGGCTTAGGCCATCAGTTGGACATCCCCTGAGGGCTTCCAGACTGCTAAAGGCCGAAGGCCGGGCTGAAGGAACCCCCCACCAGCACGAGTGCATGAATGTTGTGGACCGGACCTCTAGTATTATAACTAAAGTCCATCCTCATGAAGAGTCAATGAAACTGTTTTCCAAAAGCTTCTACTTAATTCCTACCCCCTGGGGTAAATTTTGCATGTGGAGGCATTGATAGAGGAGGGAAAATTTGACCCTCGAATATGATGGAGAATGAGTGGTATTTTTTCCTTAATGGTTGCAATGGGCTGACTGTGCATATCGGCCTTACTTTTCTTTTGACTTTCATCTCCTTCTCACTGCTGACATGTTTTTTAAATTCATGCCCATCAGAAATCAATATGGGATACCCCAAAGGAGTCGGGAATGAAGACTTTTAATCCCCAGCTCACCGCAGGGCTCAACAACAATTGCAAGTGGCCACCTAAAGAGGGCGCTAAACTTCACTGTCTTAGTTCATAATGTAATGGGCAAGGAAATGTCAAATATGAAATGTTTTCAGTGTCTACAGGACTTGATAAATTAGGGCATCATTCCTTATTCCCACATTAAGGGGACCCTATAAAGATGCCAGAGGGCAGTCATGTGGAAAGGCAACCAATCCATGAATAAGAAAGAGAAAGCTACTTACAAAAAATAGAGGTTCATAGGTTTCTCAGCTCCTAAGTGCCAAATGCGAGAGGGTTGGGTGGGCCAGCGGGAAATGTCTGCACTTTGCTTTTCCAAATCCATTTCTGAGGATGTTTTCTTCTTCAAATGTCCCTGACCCTTACTTTAACGTATCTGACTGCACCTCAATAAAACAATAGCAATTGCGGTGGTAGAAAAAGGAGGCTGTATGGAGAGCAAAGAGGAGATGCACAATCTGACTTGCCCTTCATACTTTACCAATTTTATAAGACATTTTCAACTTAATATTTATATTTTCTTCCAGACACAGACATTTGGGCTAGTGGGCTCTACCAATGTGAGGCTGGGAAACAGGTGTGTGGAATCTGCAACTCCTAGATATTGTGTTAGGACTTGGCTGATTTTCTGCAACATCTCAAAGTTTTCACATAACATGCAGCTAAACAGAACAGTAAATAATGAGCACGAATGGAATCAGAAAGGAAAAGTATAGCTTCAGGCTGACAGCTAACAGATGAACCACCACTCTCTGCAGGTAAACGGTTTCCAGAATTATGGCCTGGGAAGAAGAGAAACAGGAGGCGCAGCTGTCAGCCCGCCGCAGCCCTGAGCTCCCAGAGGCATCTGGCTGATACTGTACAGCAATGCCAGGAAGAGTGGCTAGGGACCACAGAAAGGCTGCCAGAGTCCCGGCTGCCCCGATAAAAGGAACCTAGTTCAGTTTTACAATTTCCAAGGCAGAATACTAGTAAGTACCAAGCCTCAAACAGAGCAGAAATAACCTCCCTCAGCAGTCCCCAAATACCTACCTCCCCCCACAAACTACAAAAGGCTTATCAGACTGAGGACTAGGAGTCTGCCTCACTTATGCTAAAAAGGAGTCTCCTGTGTTCTAATTAGTGAACAGAACAGGCGTAAAGGATGATTGGGATCAGGACATAAAAAAACAAGTGGCTTTAGGACTGTATTTCACCTGCACTCATCCTGAGTCCAGAGAACATATTAAGGGGAAAAAATTGGAACCAAAGTAGATTCAAAATCATATGTCTCAGAGCAATATTATCCTTTTGAAAATTGCAGTGACGTCTAAAGAGAAAGTGAAAACTGCATAAGGTGATAAAATACTGAGCTGAGACTCTTATGGGGTCACACCTGGATCAGAGCAATGGCTTCCCAACCCAGAGTCTTGCCTCTACTCACCCATCCCCCAGTTTTTCCTGCATAAAGGGTGAACATTCATCTCCCAAAACTTGCCTTCTGTCATCCCCTGCTCAGGAAAAGTTACATGCATCCTTGCTGCAACTCCTAGAAAGGCAAGTTAATTTATCTAACTGTCCCCACTCCTCAGTATAGAACTTGGCTCAGGTCAGGATATTCACTTACTCTTGGACCAATAAGACATAAGGAGGCCCGGCAAGAACAGGAAGGATGTGAGCTTTGATTGACCAGTGGCAGTCTCCTTCATTTTCTCAGCCCATCTGTAAAAAAGGATAATGCCAACCTCAGCGTTGTCATGACAAAATGGCAAAATGCGTCTAAAGTATTACAGAATCAGGTACTTGCTAAAAATTCATTGAAAATATTTTTTGCTTATTAATCATTTCCTGTTTTCCAAATTGTCTGTAATGTGCTATTTATGCTTTAATACTTTAAAATGTATAATTAAAAAAAAAAAGCTAGCCTATCACCTTATCAAAACTAGGAAATACCAAAGGGTGTCTCAGAGAAACCAGCAGGGATCTGATGAAGAAGGACAGGGCCCGGAGAAGTCCAAGAGTGGGTAGCAGTGATATTTGCTGGTCGGTCTCCTTTGTTTGCAGAATAGCTACACAAACTCTTTCTGTCATCTGCACTTTCTGTGACATCAAAGCTGTGTTGTGACTTCAAATGACAACAGCAGCTCTGTAGAAGGCTCAACTAGAAGACACTAGCTTCAACGGGCACAAAAACCCACCCCATAGAAAGTTCCAGCTTTTCAAACTCACTGTGTTGGAATGAATGATAGGCATTGCTTGTACAGTTCATGTTTTCAACCTGTTCTGCAGTGTGGCAAGGCTGACATCACACAGCTGGTTTTGCACTGTCGAAGTTACATGATCATAGCTTGGATTCACTTTGTGATGATACCAGGTGTGAGCTGTGCAGGAGGCTGCGGGGGGGGGGGGGGGGGAGAACATTTGCTAAGTATGCTATTCTGTCTTCCTACATCCTTTTCTCCCAAGAAACTGAACTCCCATTTGGCTATTCCAGTTTCTTCATGAAACTAAGGTAAGTTTTCATCTTCAGTGAAGTATTTAAAAAAGGAAATGAAGTTGAAAAGGAGGTTAAATGATGGTCATCTTTTTGCTGCCCAAATTCAAATGTCCATTCATCTTCAGGGCATAATAAACACAGAAATGATAACATATAAAGACTGAAGAAAGTGAGAGCAAATTTAGGATCAGAACAAGAGACTATATTAAGAAAACAGAGAAGATGGTTTGATAAGTGGAAATGGTAGATTTGTTCTATTGAAAAACACCAGTATATTCTGGAAACAACAGAACAAAGAATAAAGAAGTTTTCATTAATATACTCTTTGAGAAGCAGAGCACCATAATCCAAAAAGAATTGTACTCGTAACTTTGTATATGACACAGAAAAATGAATGCCTGCCACAAAGGAATCAAGAATACAATGATTCACTAAAATGAATGTTTTAGGCAGTAAGACAGAACATTTTCACTATTAGGAAACCAAATGTCTGATTATGCATCTGAAGAGACCTAGTGTCCAAGAGGTGAGGGGAAATTTTAAAAACACACACACAACTATCTCTTTCAACTTTAGATTCACCTTTTTTGCACCTCACAAATTGATCCAGTCCAGAGAAAGGGCTATAGGTGTTTTCTAGCCCAGGGTCCACTGCATCCTGAACATAGGGTTGTGTTAAACCAACACTGTGTGGAGCTATTGCCTTAACAGAATCTGATGGCCAAGGCCAGAAACCCCAGTATGACTCAGACTGGAGAGAAAAATATTAAGTTTCAAATCATGCCACAGACAGAAAATTAAACAAAGACTCCGAGAGCTCAAAATTTCAAAAAGAAGTAGCTTCAGCAATTTGAACCATTAGTTTACTAGTTACTATTGGAAAAAGAGGCTTTTAGTAAGTTTCCAAATAAACTTTATAGAGCCAAATTAAATAGGTTGTTATTAGAGACTTGGAAAAGATTCAGAATATCCTAACCTCTTCCCATATTTCTGCCAATACCTTTTATTTATCTCTTGCTGCTGCTTCCTCAATGTCTCTACTTTCCCATAATAAGCATTCCTGACCCTCTCTACATTTTCCCATATAAGAAATGCATCCATTCTTTTAAATACTTGTTTTATTTTGTGTTTGGTGCATTTTGTGTCCTTTCCAAGAAAATTTTGCCTTTTCCAAGTCACAAAAGACCTGCTCCCATGGTTTCTTTTAGAAGCTTTATAATTTCAGCTCTTACATTTTATGATCCATCTTGAATTAATTTGTGTATATAATGAGAGATAGGAGTAGACATTACTTTTTTCTGCATGCTTAGCCCAGTTGTTCAAACACCATTTGTTGACAAGATTTTCCTCTCCCCGTTGAATGGCCTTGGCACCTGCATTGAAAAATAGTTGATCATATATGTATGGGTTTATTTCTGGACTCGGTTTTGTTCTGATGTTGTATTTATGTATTTTTAAGCCAGCATCACATTACCTTTACTGCCTTTATTACCTAAAATTTATAAGAATCCACTTTTAGATTTCACAGTTAGGTTGATGTAGAGGCCAAAGACCTAAATTGTAGGGTCGACTCTGGAATTATCTAGCTGTGAAATTTTGAACAAGTCATCCAATGTGCCATGCCTTAATTTTTTCACCTGCAACATAGAAGGGAGATCAGGGGTACAAACCGAAATACTTGCAGATAATTTGAATCAACTAATCTGGCAGTTACAACACAATAGAGAATGGTGGGAGTGTGCCAAAATTCATGTCCCATCTAAAGAAGAAAGTTACCACTCAATTAATTCTAGCTTGCAGGAATGTAAGCTTGCTGCTTCCAGATCATCTGATTTTTCCAAAGAAGCCAGAAACCTGGATTTTCATGTGAAATCTTCTGACTTTTAAAGCACTGGGCAAGCCAAAGGAAACACAGATTCTCAGCCCTTGAGCTGCCGGTTTGAGATCCATGAGCTAGCAAATCTTTCAGAATGCTAATACCTCTTGTAAGAGTTATTGTAAAGAGTAAATGAGGTAACATATAAAAATGCATAGCACTGTGCCCAGTACATAATACACAGTTAGTAAATATTCTTTTATCCCAAATTAAACATTCCACAATTTGTATCCCAAATCTTACCACTAGGCTTGCTCTTCTTATAATCTAAGAGCCATTTCCTCACTCAGGTCCAACTATTGGTTTGCTAACCATTGAGTTCACAATCTTTCCTGTGTTGCCCCTCTGGAACCTCCCTCCACCTTGTCCAGCCCTGTCTGTGCACAGGTAGGCTGACTTATGTGACCTTCATGAACAGGCCTGTTTGTCATTGGAAAATGGGCACATCAACAAAAGATTCAACAGGGGAGTAGTGTGAAATCAGAGTATGTACCGTATTCCCCTAGTGCCCTACCTGTTGAGTCAGAGTTGATTATGGCCTAGACTCGCAGTGGTTCTCAACCTTTTGGCCCTTTAAATATAGTTCCTTATGTTGTGACCCAACCATAAAATTATTTTCGTTGCTACTTCATCACTGTAATGTTGCTACTGTTATGAATCGTCATGTAAATATCTGATATGCAGGATGGTCTTAGGCGACCCCTGTGAAAGGGTCGTTCGACCGTCAAAGGGGTCGCGACCCACAGGTTGAGAACTGCTGGCCTAGAGTCATAGTTTTCCCCAGGCTGCTCCCATATAGACGATCACCCTCTTGGGTTCCATTAACCATTTCCTCCTGTTGACCCTTAAGGAAAGATGTGGTTGATAGCTCTCATGTTCTTTTAAACCCTGTCCACTCGCTTAAAAAAATTACTCAATTTGAGTGTGCTATATCATCTTGTGCATAGATATTGTCTAACAGGCCAACCTCTCACTCCAAATAAAATGCCCTCTTCCGTTCCCTTTCTCAATCAGCAGTACCCCTATTCTTCCAGGTAACCAGCCTTTAAATGATGATCCTCTAGTGAAAAGGAAGGTTCTCGTGGCAGCTCAATGCCTTCACTCATCCCTAAGGGTGAGCCAGGAAAAAAGGCAAGAAACACCACCCACAAAGAGTAGGGGGATTGGTGAAGCTCAAGGATACTGAGCTAGCCACCATTTCTGGTATGGAATTTCAAATGGAATAACACTTACTGCTTTTGTGATTGCAACTTAATTCCCACCTTTATTTAACCAGGCCAGAACAATAAAAGCTCTGGGCTGCTCTGTGTAGTCCTCCCTTGTGAATAGTTTCTCTTCACTCATGCCTGGAGCCACCAGCACTTTTCTCTGGCACTGGGTACACTCTGAATTTGGTCTTTCTATACCATCAGTGGAAGATCTCCTATCCAGGCTCAACTTAACAGAGAGCGCTGTTTGGCCTCCTTTGGACCTAAGCTATATATAGGCTGTTTCTGGAGTCTTACAGTTTTCCACGTGGTTCACCCTAGCTTACTGCTATTTTGTACTGGAATTTCAAGCAGAATTCTGTGCTAATAATAGTATTACTCTGCTTCCTCTTGCCTCCTTTTTATGTATCTTCCTTAGTGACTTCAGAAGCAGGAGGCTTAGATGGACTAAGAATCTGTAGACTCCTCATTATACTAGTATAAATTCCAATGTAACACAAAATCAATACAAAATATTGGGCATCAATTTTTATTCATGCCAATTCTTCATTTCCAGTGTTCACTCTATCACATGCCCTCAGTTTCTTGATTAAAAATGCCACTCCTATCTGTCTCCTACTCTGCATTCTTCCCTCCACTCTATTTGTCTTGGGCCTGACCCATCACACCAATCCAGTTGGAAGGAACTTTGCTCCTTCCCATCCATCTTGCCTACCTCTGCCAGATTCATCTTTCTTGTAGAACATTTCCACCAAAACTCTTTATTATATATTACTTCAAATATAAGTTCTGGCACAGGTTTTAATGGCATAATATGCACAGCCAATCTCAACTGTCCTGAAGATAAGAGGGGGAGAGAGCAGAGTATCCCCATGTTTTTTCTATATACCATGCTCATTTCTACCTCCAAGTTGTGCCCTTCCTTGAGATATCCTATCATCACCCTTCTACCTATAACCAGTCCCTGTTCAGTTAATATTCTACTTCCTAATTGAATGCTTTACTTCTTTGACCAATATTTAACTTTTCCTATAAACTCGCATGTCCAGATGATGTTGATGCTTCTTAGCTGGGGTCACCCTTTGAGAACCCATCTCTATTCCAGCCTTCTCATTTTACAAATGAGAAACTGAGGCTCAAGAGAGTTGAACTGATTTGCTCAAACACTCATCACTAATTAGCTCCTCTGATCCCTATCATTATTACTCTGCTGCCCCTCTCTGATAACTGAATACCATAGCAGATGTTTTCACTTTATTAACCTTGCAGGATTATAAGTATTATAGGTGTTACCCACGTTTGTTACCTATTTCTCTGTAACAAATCCCTCATTTTTTTCTTTTTTTACATCAGACTCCCACAAAAGGTGAAAGGCCCTGGGCTGTGGGATATAGAAGCCTTAAACCTAAAAGTTCAAACAGTGAACATGCATTATCTCAGTTTCTGTGCATCAGGAATTCAGTCCTGGCTTGACTCAACCTGTAGGTCGCGACCATCGGAAAACACATAAAGCAAATCAGATATTTACATTATGATTCATAACAGTAGCAAAATTACAGTTATGAAGTAGCAACGAAAATAATTTTGTGGACGGAGAAACTAAGATGGCGGCATAGATAAACACCGGGAAATTGTCGCCTCACACAACAATTGAAAAATACTGCAAAGGACAGAGCAAACATCATCCAGAACAACAGGAAGGCTGGCTGAGTGTAATTTCTACAACTAGAAGAAAAGAAAAGCACGCTGAGAGCCAGAGGAGCTGCGGAGGTGAAGTGCAGAGGTACGGCGGCGGCTCGCGCGCGCGGAAAGGGGGTGGCACCTGAGGACGCGGCTGTCTTTTTGAATCACAAGCTCCCGACTGCTCTGAACTCTGGTTCCAGCAAGTCTCTGGGGACCCAGGACTCATACGGGGAGAAGCTGGTCTGTCGGGCAGCGGGCGAACTTGAGGGCGGCTTTCCCTCAGAGGTGCTTGCAGCCGTTACCGGGACACTGAGACGCGCGACTCCGGGCGCGGAGAATCAGCCATAGCTTCTTTCTCCACCCTTTGACTCCCTGAGACCCCGCCCCACCCAGGCTGCGGCAGAGGCTTTTGCATGTGAATGTACCTAACTGCAGCCGAGCCAGGCAGACCCGGAACTCCCAAGAGAAGGCCCAAGGCCCCGCAGCGGCTTGCATTGCTTCACAGCTGAGCCTCTTCGTGGCTCCTGCTGTGTGGCCTCAGGCAGAGGCTGAATTAGCACCTCCTTAGATCCAGGAGCCACTGTACCCAGTGGTCAGAGGGGGACCATTCTCCCACTTCAGACACAGCTGATTCTCACAGCCAATTGGCCTGGAGGTCAATTCCTCCCAGTGATCCTACAACAACCAAGGCACCAAGAGTGCACCAAGAGTGTCCACCCCAGGTAACTGGGGAAGCTGAGCCACTGGGCCCTACAGGACACCTGGCGCGCAGGGCCACTCTATCAACACAGGGAAGCAGCCAAAATGCGGAGACAAAGAAACAGGTCACAAATGGCAGAAATGGAGGAAAGCAAACGACTGGATATAGAGTTCAAGGCCACGTTTATAAGGTTTTTCAAGAATTTTATGGAAACCGCCGATAAATTTAATGAATCCCTCAAGGAGTATAGTGAGACCATGGAGGACATGAAAAAGGACCAACTAGAAATTAAGCATACACTGACTGAAATAAAGAATAATTTACAGAGATCCAACAGCAGACAAGAGGATCCCAAGAATCAAGTCAAAGATTTGAAATACAAAGAAACAAAAAATACCCAACCGAAAAAGAAAAAAGAAAAGAGATTCCAAAAATATGAAGATAGTGTAAGGAACCTCTGGGACAACTTCAAGCGTACCAACATCAGAATTATAGGGGTACCAGAAGGAGAGAGAGGGCAAGATATTGAAAACCTTTTTGAAGAAATAATGACAGAAAACTTCCCCTACCTGGTGAAAGAAATGGACTTACAAGTCCAGGAAGCGCAGAGAACCCCAAACAAAAGGAATCCAAAGAGGACCACACCAGGACACATCATAATTAAAATGCCAAGAGCAAAAGATAAAGAGAGAATCTTAAAAGCAGCAAGAGAAAGACAGTCAGTTACCTACAAGGGAGTACCCATTCGACTGTCAGCTGATTTCTCAACAGAAACCATGCAGGCCAGAAGAGAGTGGCAAGAAATATTCAAAGAGATGAATAGCAAGAACCTGCAACCAAGATTACTTTATCCAGCAAAGCTATCATTCAGAATAGAAGGTCAGATAAAGAGCTTCACGGATAAGAAAAAGCTAAAGGAGTTCATCACCACCAAACCAGCATTATATGAAATGCTGAAAGGTATTCTTTAAGAAGAGGAAGAAGAAAAAGGAACTCTTACCATTTGCCACAGCATGGATGGAACTGGAGAGAGGATAAATACCACAGGATCTCACTCATTTGTGGACTATAATGAACAACATAAACTGATGAACAAGGACTGATCCAGAGACGGAGAGGCATTGATTGGACTGTCGGGCCTTGGAGGGAAGGTAGGGGAGGGTGGGGGCAAGGGGGAAAGATCAACCAAAGGACTTATATGCAAGCATATAGGCCTAACCAATGGACACGGACAACGGGGGGGGGGGGGGTGAGGGCATGAGCAGGGGGCGGGGGGGGGGGTAGAGGGTACACATATGTAATCTCTTAATCAATAAAAAATATATTAAAAAAAAAAGAAAATAATTTTGTGGTTGGAGGTCACCACAACATGAGGAGCTGTATTAAAGGGTCGCGGCATTAGGAAGGTTGAGAACTACTGCTAGAGTCTCTCATAATGTTGCAATCAAGGTGTTATATCGGTTGAAGTTTCAGCTAAAGGCTTGACTGAGCTGGGATCTGTTTCCAAGTTCACTTACATGTTTTTGGGAGGATTCAGTTCCTCCGGGCTTTTAAACTGAGGGCCTCAGTTCCTCATTCCCTATTGGCAAGAGGCCTCCCTCAGTTCTTTGCCATATGGGTGTCTGAAATATAATAGCTTACTCCATCAAAGCCAGAGAGATAAAGGCAGAGAGAATGTGCCAGCAAGGTGGAAGTCACAATCTTTTGAGACCTGACCATGAAAGTGACATCCTTTGCCTCATTCCATTCGTTATAAGCAAGTCACTAGATTCAGCCCATTTTCAAGGTAAGACATAGAAATGCAATATAATAGTTGCAATGAACAATCATTTATCTGGTGCTTTGTTCAAATAATACAAAAATAAGCATTTTCTTTTAGATCTCATACATAGTCTAGAAGGCAATTTTCTTTGCCTTTACCAAGAGAATATATATCTCTTCTTGATCTTGGAAGGCTCTCCTATATCTTTCAAAACTAAATATACCTTGAAGATATATGTCATAGGCCTCCTCAAGTGATACTATTCCTCAGATAACTGACTAGAAGAGGGAAAATACACTCATGTATGTTTTAGTAAACATTTACTTACCACTAACTGTATGTAAGGTATACGCCAAGGCTCCAAAGACTCAATAGGGAAAAAGACAAAAAGGAGCTACTGCTCTAATAGTCCTTCAGATCTACTAGGGGAAACAAACATTTTAAACATTAAAGATAATTAATCAGTGTGAAAAATGCTTTAAAGGTAGAATACAGACTGTTATAGAAGAATATAACAGTGGGTTCTAATCTTAAAAGGGGGTATAAAAAGAAGTGATAAGCTGAGATCTGAACAGGGTATAGAAATTTGCGTATTCTGTTTCCTCATCCAGGCCAACGGGGAAAACAAAAGTATTCCAGGCAAAGTTTCCATGGTGAGAAAAGCTAATTTGATTGGTAAGATCACAGAAAATAGAAAATAAACAAACAATGAAAACCATCTCTCGACATGATTGAGAACTAGCAAAACAGTTATCATTGATTATATGCAGTTGAGTCAACAGTTCTAACTCAGCCCTGGGTCTGTCATACTTGGTGGTTTGGTTCCAGAGTTAACCTGACTCCTGGACAAGGGCATGTCTCTGAAGAGTAAAGCTCATAGATCACCCTCTTCGTTACTTAAAATACGGTGAATATCCAGTTATTAACTTTGGGACAATTTTTAAATTTTTCAAAACAAAACTAGGTCAAAGGCATGCCCCATGGATTGAAAAGGGTTATGCGGAAGAGCTGCACACTTTTCATTGAGAACAGCTCCTCCATGGAGTAGAGGAATCAACTAACCAAGAAAGAGAGGTTTTAAAGATTAATCATTGGTAATTTTCATCAATGATGAATCATTAGCGATACATTATTCACTATCCCCTATCCAACAACAATAGATAAAAGGATGCATCAGAAAAGAGAGCTGTGAGTAAGCTAGGATGACAGCCACTCAGGAGAACTGGACCCTAGAACTAACTACCTGGAGGGTAATGTATTTGCCAAATAGAAAATACTTTTCAAAGCATTTTTACAGTGACATCTAGTGGAGATTAAAATTACTGCACAGAAGTCCCAACACCTGGGTTCTAGTCTTTACTCTGACACTAGTTCAGGCCAAAAAGCCCATTCCAGGTCTCAAGTTCCAAAACACCTTTTCTCAGTAACACTAAATACAATTTTTAGTATTAGAATAACCTTTAAGCCTCTTTCATCTCTAATTTGGAGATAAACAACAGCTACCTCTCATGGTTGTTAATGTGAATAAAAATAAAGTGTTTTTCATTGGCAGTAAACTCTGAGACATTGTTCTTACCAATATTTTGGGGGGTATGTCTTTTCAGGCAAGAGAAACAAAAGGAAAAATAAACAAATGGGAGTACATAAAACTAAAAATGTTTTTCACAGGAAGAAAACAATCAATAAAATGAAAAGACAACCTACCAAATGGAAGAACATATTTGCCAATGATACATTCAATAAGTGATCAGTAACTAATATATATAAGGAACTCAAACAAGTTAATAACCATCAATAACAAACACATCCAATGGATTAAAAAATGGGCAGAGGACCTGAATAGGCATTTTTCCCAAGAGGAGATACAATTGGCCACTACACATATAAAAAGATGCTTAAGGCATGGACATGCTCCCAGGTCCAAACTGGAATTACAACTGAAATACAGAAAAAAAATTATCAGTGAGAGCTGAGTAGCACTTGCCCAATTTGGGCAAGAGTTGTTTTTTTCAATAGGGAGACACTATAAACTAAGCATTTTGAAGACAATTTTTTCACATGCACTTTTATTCCCATTGGACCATTGAGAAAGAGGCTGAAAACATGAATCTTGCTTTTTCATTGTAAAATCAATGCATGTACTGGTTTAAAAAGAAACAGCATAAAATGTACAGAATTTAAGCTGAAAAGTAAATCTTCCCCTACCTTTATCCCTACGTACATTCTATATACACAGTTTTATATACGAATAAAATCCCGTTAACCTTGTTTCTTCCATATAATATATTTTGGATATGTTTTTATACCAACACTTATAAATCTACCTCATTTTAAGTGGTCACATATCATGAATATTTATGCATATACCATAATTTTTTTATACAGACCCTGATTCATATTTTTTCCAAAATGTAAGCAAATAACAATTACAAAATACATGTCAAAGAATATTCTTTAAGATAAACATTTATATTTTGGGATGGAAAACAAACTGCAGGGTATATTTGAGCAGTGGAATTATTGGGTCAAAGTGGTAAGAGGGGAAGGAGAGAGGGTGTGCCGGGAGCCGGTCCATGCTTGCTGTTTCAAGGGACCTGGCATATATGGCATACTGTTCTTAATATGTTTGCTCACCTTCTTGGCACTATGTGTTTTAACCAAGGTCTCTGAGAAAGGTTGTTTCCCCAGGTAGGGATTTTCCCCTGAAGTTAGGGAGGGAATAAAACCTCTTAACTAAGTGCCAGGTGGGAAATTAATCACTTTAACTACGAACAATCATGCTTAAGCTACATAATCTTTACTCCCTGGAATGGAGATAAGAAACGCCCTAACCTTTGTAATAGAGATTGATAGGATTGGAATCAACTGGTATAAATACAGATGTAACAAGACAGAACTTAGAAGACAGAACCTACACACAGAACCTAGAGACAGAAGAACTTCGCTGGAGAGAACATGGCAAAAGATCCTGGACTGAACCTGACTACAGAAATTGGCAAGAGAACCTGACTAGAACTTGGTGACTGAACCTGGCTGGAGAACCTGGACAGAACCTGGCTGGAGAACCTAGCGAGGGAAAATGGCTACAGAACCTGGCTGGAGAACCTGGAGAACCTAGCAAGAGAACATGGACACAGAACCTGGCTGGAGATCCTAACCAGAACTTCGCTGGAGATCCAGACCAGAACTTGGCTGGAGATCCTGGCTAGAGATCCTGGCTAGGCTGCTGATCAACTGAACACTGTCTCTGTGTCCTTCCTTCTTCGCTGACTCCGTCTACGCCTTTGGGAACCTCTGGACCCGCTGGGGTTGGACCCCGGCAAGGGTGCAAAGCCTTCCTGGTTGATATGTTTACAAATAAAATTGACAAGCAGATGCTGTGTTCCTTTTTCATTCTTTTTTTTTTTTTATCTTCCTTTGCCTCTTTTTGTCACTTGACAAACTTTTGAGTGCCTGCTGTGAAATAGGTACCATGCTTAATATCAACTATAACAGAAAATAAGAAGGAATCTTGCCTTTTCAAGCTTACAGTCTACAAATGAGACTACTGCATGTTGATGGATTAAATAAACATTTCCTCCACTTTATGTCTCTTTGTATTTCTAAATAGAATGGTTAGAAAAAGTATCATTTCTAAATGGCTCTAAAGAAGAATACTTCCAGTGCAGGGGCCACCAACTATAATGTCCTATAGGACCAAACAGGTAAAAATATTTGACTGAAACAGCTCATGTCCCCAAAATATGAAGAGGTAGGGACTATGGATTACTGGAAGCATAAGGCTCATCCAAATTGGGCAAGTGCTACTTAGCTCTCACTGATAATTTTCATGCAGCAATGCAGAGCTATATGTTATAAATCTTTGAATTTTTCAAGAGAAAATGTAAATCTCAATTGTAGTACAATTACTTCATTTTTGAAACATCATGTGGCCCAATCAGGAAATATCTGAGAGCTAGATGCAGCCAGTGATCTGCCAGTTCATGACTCTACTGTTCTTTTTTTTTTAAACCTTCCTATCAATATATGGCAAAAGTCACCCAAGTTTTATTCTTGGTCTTTTAGAACCCAAATGTGTGACTTTCATTGGTCCATTTATTTTAGATTCTTACAGCAATAGTGAATGGCAAGGAAGCATTACCCAAATATAATTCTATAAAAGTATTCTCATTTTAAGTTGTCTCTTAGGCCCAGTAAAGGAGGTCAAGTATTGGAAAGTAATGCTATGGGTCGTTATCAGAGCTGATTTCTATGGTTGCACTGGAGTTACCATGGAAAAACCCAGAACTTCTTTCTGACGAGTCTAATCCACATCCTGGCTTGACCATCTGAACCTCCCTTTCAGCTTGTGCATCTGCTTGAGGGTAGTGAATATCATGGTGACTTCCTTTGCAAATCACAAGGGGGCTTGACCAAGCATCACAGTCACATCTCAAAACCAGATATTTTTGGCAGGTTATATCTGTGGCTTATGAAACTATTCTTCCAGGTCTGTCTTCCAGCTAAATATGTGGGTCACAAGAAAGTTATAGCTACCCTCTGGGGCAGTATTTTCTAAAATGTGTTCTATGGAATTATAGAACCAAGATGCTCACTGGAAAAAGAGAGGGGGGAGGACACTCCATATTCATGCATAGGTATACTCAACACACAAACATGCAATACAAACATACACATACATTTTTTGAAATTTCTTCTCAGTAAAATTAGCATATTAAAAGGTCTAAGCAGTTATAAGTATAGAATATGATGAATTGTAACAGTGTTTTCCAAATTTATACAACCAGGAAATGCAGAAATGCCTTAGACATTATTGACTGGGACTAACAATATGGTTTCCCCACAAAGGTCAAGTTATATTTAATAAAAAACAATATATATTCTGATTTATGTTTAAATATATTTTGAATAGCTTTATGTTTCTGCTATTTGTCTACTGAACTTTCTGCACTTTAGGACACAGGCCAGCAATGTCAACCTTATGGGCAGGTTAGGAATACAATATATTCCCTACCTTAAAGTAACTGGATAAGAAAAGTAACAGCTTTCAGACATGGTCCATGATCATCTTCCAAAGGAGAGGAAAAAATGAGGAAGCTGAAGCAAGGAGACTGAGAACAGAGAAAAAGTCATTGATGACTCACTAGTGTCCTTGGAGAGAGCAGTGGAAGCAGTGGTTACACCTGACAACATCCAGTCAAACCTAAATTTAGAATCTACTGTCAGAAATCTCAGAGCTCTAGATAAAACCATGAGCTATAAAGCTGCAATGTGTTTAAAAAATGATTTCATACTGTTCTTTTCAACTCTGCAGAGAGCAGTTAAATGCTGTATTTCTCCAAGTGCATGTATGAATTTGTCTCTGCTGCTTCTGAGCAGGAACTGAAGGATGCTCTCAAAATGCCTTACCTTTTCCTTAAGACAGAGAGCTTCCTGTAGCTGACCACAAGAGCATTTGCTGAGCCCAGCTCTGCATGTTGGCAAGGCCAGGCTGAGGGAAGTCCCATGGCTCCTTAGCTACAGGTATTCTCTGTCTGAACTGACAGCTGAAAGACTGCACAGCTCTGAGGTGCAGGGACCAGGAAGCCCTAAGGGCAGACTTGAGGGGACCAGGGAAGCTTCGAATCCAGTACTTCTGTACTTGTTCTGCCTTTGTACCTGGCTCTCTGCTGGCCTTAGATGATCTCACCAAGGGAAATAACAATGACAGCAGCAACAATCTGTATTTTCCATACACTAGACAAGGCTACAATGTCTTACTCTTACATTTGAATTTTTACTATTCACCCAATACCTGTAAGCAGGTCATTGCCTACTTGGTATGCTCTATCTCCTCGTCTGGTTCATTCCTACTCACACTTTGAGGTCCTCAAATGTGTTATTTGCTTTGGAGAAGTTGTCCTGACTGGTGAAGCACAAACAAACTTCCTCAGTTACACATTGCCATGATTGTCTTCCAAATGTTTCACATATGACCTTTGCCTTGTCATTAAAATCCAATCTCCCTAAAAAAATATTGGTCAAAGTAGATGCTTACTTAGCATAGGTTGAATGAAGAAAGGGGGAGCATTTTGTCATGACACAAAGGAGAACACAATGATTCTGAGCGATTCTATTATCCATAATTAACTCCGCTTGCCATCACCACTTACATCTCCCCACTTTTAATGGGATGCCATCCAGATTTCTAATAGCAACCACTACTTTAGTATAGAGATTTCATTAGAGGCAAAGTCCAGAACAATAAATATTTGTCAAGGGACAAAATACCAGGAGAAGTTCTATATACCAATAGTGAAGAGCTCATTTACAGCTGAGGCTTAGGATCAATCTGATTTTCTTTTACTACATGGAAAAATGCATATACCTGATTTAATGCCCAAGACCTGGCTTGTAAAGCTGGGCACTCAGGTATCCTCTCCAGACTCTAGCTCCCTGGTCTGTATATGCAGGGAATGGAAGGAGAGATGTGTTTGACATTTCTTTAAAGTCTATGACCCATCGTCTAAATTGAGATTTTTAAGTATTGAATTTGCAAAATAAAATTATCTCACTTAATATTTAATACAGAAAGTGTTCCATGATAAAGGACCTGCTTTGATTTAAAACACTGGGAGGAGGCATTTGACTATTTTAGAGCATATATTCTAATCAGCCTACCTACCTATCTACACTTTTGGAAAACAGTTTAATTGGAGAACTGGGGAGATTGGGTTTGATCACAATCCCAAATGCCACTCAGTGTGTTCTTTGCCTGTGCAGAGTGGCTCTTTACAATCTCACTGTCTCCTCATTCCAAATGCAATTTCAAAACAAGCAGTCAGAGAAGCCACTGTAGTTGGAGACTGTCTTTATCAAAGGATTCAACCTTAAATGTCCTTCACTTGCTCTTGTCATTATCCCTACTTTCTGCCTCTACCTCCTTCAACCACTCATCATCATCCTATGTGACTGCCCTGTTCTCTATCCAAATACTTCTCCATATATCATCTTTCCTGAGCACTCAGGACCCATGATGTCTCCCAGTTGTAACAGGCAACCCCCCCTAATAAAATAAAAGTGGGCTCCTCCAGCCTTCTCTGTGGAAGGATAAGCCAATCTTATTACACTAGCCTGAGTGCATCACATCTTAGTGCTCCAGCAGTTCCTCTGCCTGGAACAACTTTGCTCAACTCTGGGCATAACTAAATTATTCTTATCCCTCACATCTCAACCCACATACTGCTATCTTCACGAGACCTTTGCTGATCCCCACCCCTCCAACAACTGCCATCTTCCATTATCTCCTTATATATGCTTCTAAAATAACTTTACTAATTACATCATGTTTGAAATTTACTTTTTTAAATTTACTTTTTATCTTATTTTTCCCATCACCATTTATACCCTCTCTGCCCTCTTCCACCTCCACCCCCTAGGACCCTCCCGCCCACAATCACCACACTGTTGTCCATGTCCATGAGTTCTCTCTTTCTTCTTTTTTTCTCAGTTCCTTCAATTCTGCAACCCCTCCACCTCCACAGCTGTCTGTCTACTCTCTATCTATGAGTCCAACTCTATTTTCCTTGGTAACTCAGTTTGTTCATTAATCCCATATATGAGAGATATCATATGCTACTTGTCTTTTTCTGTCTGGCTTATGAAATTACTTTTTCAATCTCTACCATTATCTTAGATTATAACTGTATAAGGTCAGGGATTATGTTTATCTTATTCATCAGTTTATCAGTATCCTGAAAATCTAGGACTATGCCAGAAATGTTCTAGAATGAATTGAAGGCAGAAAGGATAGAAAGGGAGCAAAAGAGAAAATGAGAAGAAAAAAAAAAGAGAGAGAAAATGAGTAGGCCTGGCTTCTTAGAGTGATGCTTACCCCTTGAGTTCTCTATCTCTGATCCCCACCACTGCCATGACCATGATGCTTCTAGCAGTGATGGGCAGACTGGTACTGTGTGGAAAGACCTAGGTTTAAATTCAAGTTCTGCTATGTACTGGCTCTAGGACTTGAGCATAAACATAATTCTTTATCTTTATACTTTTCAGGGTTACTGTGAGGACAAAATGAGATAATGTCTTTAAAAGTACATTATGGTTGCTCAATAAATATTAATAACTTTCCATCTCCACTCTCCCTCAGCCCCCACCCCAAGTGTGCCACTGTTCCTTTGACACGTTGGCTCAAGTGCGGACAGAAACATCTTCTCTCAATTCTCTTTAGCACATCTGAGACAGACTGGCACTTTACTAATTGCTAAGGGAAAAACAAAAGGTAATTAAATGTAGAGAGCAGCATCAGTGTGAAGCAGCCTGCAGTCCTTAGAACAGGGTTTAGTCTCCATTGTAGCTACTTGCTTTTCAAAGTCAACATGGGATACAAATCAAAATTATTAAGTGCAGGACATGTCCTGCCTATACAGGATGCCTGGCAAATCCGCTCCAAGGGGAGTAGCCCACAATTAAAGGCTTTGAATATTAATAAAGATGTGTGTCAAATATACAGCATAGAGTTGAACAAAGGAAACATTCGATGAATCCCCACCACTGAATCAAAGGAGGAGACTCAATCATTGGCAATATGTATATGCACCGGGCACAAGGGATAGGGTGAACAGAGGAGGACTTGAGGGGAGTGAGTACAGTAAGAAAGGGGGGGTCCCAGGTCCTCGATACGGAGCTGGCACAATCAAAAGAGAACATTAGCAGGCTGAGAAAGAAGGAGAAACCAGCAGAACCAAAGAGCTCAGGGAGCAGATTGGTTAGCCCCTGCAAAGGGGTAATACTAAAAATATTCAGTAGCTGGCAAGCAGGCACCAAGCAATAAGAATGGGTGCAGTCCTGGAGGCCCTTTGCCATGCCAGCATTAACTCTACTCCCTGCTGGTTGTAGCCTGGTCCTTTTATTTAAGTTCTATGCAGGATGGTTTGGCTGACACATGATAGGCATCTGGCATCTTCTGGAGCTACAGGAGAGGCTGAGAAAGAAGCCAGACCGAGTAGGTATTTTACCTGTAACACTTACCTCACATCTCTTGCTTCATTTGACAAGAATGAAATCAACATCTCCTTGACTAGAAGCTCCAGGAGGAAAGAAAATGAGATAACTAAACACAGCTATAAGACCAAGTATAACATGGGAAATAATATCAGAGTAGAAGCATTTAAGCAATATTGAAGGTCATTTTTTTTTATTCAACATGCATTTGTTTTTAGCACCTGTCATGTGACAGGTATTGTGCCATACCTTGGGACAATAATAAGTAAAATAAGACAAATGCTAGCTCACATTCATCGAATGTTTCCTTTGTTCAACTCTATGCTGTATATTTGACACACATCTTTATTAATATTCAGAACTTCTCTATGAAGGATATTATTGCAGCCATCTTATAAATGAGCTAGCTGAGATTCAGACAGTTACTTTTCCACAAATGCACTGCTGGTAAGTGGCAGAGCCAGGACTTGAACCCAAGCCCATCTGACTCTAAAAACCACACCTTAAAGGAACCTACTTTCTAACAAAGAAGAAAAACTCATAAATAAACAGTAACAGTGCAGGGTGATGAGGGCTCTGATAGAGGGAAATACAAGGCACATAGGCACCCAAAGGTGAGTCCCTGGTTCAGCCTGGGGATATCCAAAACAGCTTTTCAATACACTCCAAAGAAGGTGATGGGCTTTAATCCCAAATGATTCTCAAATCATTCCAAAATAACTAAGTCAGCAACTACACACACTGACTAATTTCCTTAAGTATACCAGAGGCAAAGCACTTAAGAAATGATTACACCATTGGAGAATTTCAACAAATTACTAAGAAAGACAGGGTAATAGGAAAAATGTAAACCTCAGTGAACAACTTAAAAGTGTAATGAAGCGCATGGTGAGCGTCCCAATTATTATCATATATCCTGTCATAGTGATCGATGCTACAGAATAAAATTCTGCCAAAATGCTATCTGTCATGTCAAAAAGACAAGTTGTAGCTGCCATCAGGTAGCTGTGCGCTGTTTGACATCCTGAAGGAAAGGGAGTAGACACTAACTTTTGGGAATGGTAAGAATGGCATAAGCTACTGAGAAATAGTTAACCAAGTGAAGGGCTCTCCTCAGAGCATTGTCTTGGGTTCTGCCTGTTTTCCCATTCAAGCTGAGGACAGCCTGAAGAGTAGAATAGCGGTGGAAGAGGTTGCCTGGGAAAGGACAGCGGGACAGAGAAGAGCCAGCACCAGCCCAGATCTCAGAGACTGCACTTCTCATCCCAGCTCCTACTGGATAGCAGTGTGATCTTGGGCAAGTTCCTTCACCTCTCTACACCTGTTCCTCTTCTGTAAAAGGAACCCAGTACCAGAACTTCATCATCTCTGACATTCTTTTCATCTCTCAGCCATACGCTACTCAGAGGGCTAAATTTAGGATTTGTATTAGAAGAAAGAAACTAGAAAAGCCCTTGGTTCTGTGCTTAGAGATGGTGAACTTAAACATAGTCTCTCTTTAGGAGACTATGTTTAATGACAAAGGATTAACTTTCCACCTTTTCTCATAAACCAGAAAAAAACTTACCAAGGCAAAATGGTATCTTCTCTGATTTTTTACCAAGTTCCACAACCTTCTACTATGAAATGAAATTATGTGAATAGTATGCTCACCACAGGAGCTGGTACTAAATAAATGCTTGCTCAATAAATATTACTTCTTCCTCCTGCTTTCCCTAAGGACCTTGGCTATCTAATAGTCAACTGCCTTGTTGAACTTGGCCCTTCTAAGTAGAGATTAGCTAATCCCTGGTTGAAATGGTAACTGGAGATACAGAAATTGTTCCTGATCAGAGATCTTCATCAACTCTGATGGTGATGCTCAGAGGCTGGCCAACATTGTCTATACAAGGCTCAATAAATAGCACTCCACATCCTTTCCTGAGTCCCCAAAATTTTGAAAAATAAAACCAAGAGTATGCAGAAGAAAGTCCAAATATCCCCATTATTACTGGTAGAAACTAAGTTGAAACAGTACAGTGCGTAAAGCAAGGCCAGGCAGTTAACTCCTCCCCCAAACTAAGCCCACTGAGACAGAGTCTGGCCTTCCCTGCAAAGGAGGAGCAGTGGAGGAATGTTCTCTGTAGGCAAGTCTGTGTCTAAGAAGGAAAGGCCAAGCAGAGCTAGTGTTTTCCCCCCAAGTTTACAATCAATAAAACCCTGCATGATCCTAAGGTTGGAACAGTAAAGATTTTGAGAGAGGCTAGGACTGTGCTTAGGGAAAATCCTTCTATGGGGAGCCCAGAACTGGGAAAGGCATTCTCTTTATTGTCCATGAAAGACAGTCCGTCCAGGAAATCATGGGAGGAATAAATGAACAAACTAACTAAAAACCAGTCTCAGTTACTCTTCAGAGAGAGTAGAAGCAGATCCAAGTAATAAAAGCCTCACTGGCCCACACAAAAGCAGTAAAGATTATCAGATCTCCCTTTCAAACTCTGAATATCTAAATGTATGCGCTTCACGTCCAAAGAGAAGGGGTGATCAGGTTAAAGTCTTGACCATTTTGAGAAGAAAAACTAAGGCAAATTTGCTGTGGCCAATGAAACAAAGAGAGTTGCAATAAGGGAAATGATGTCCTCTGGGATGAGCACTCAGCTGAAAAATTACTTGACCAACACAAGCCGGGTGGCAGCTCCACTGCCCAGAAGGGGGCCAGCTGCTAATTACAGTAACTCTGGGGAGAAGTGCTTCCAACAGTATTTCTGAGTTGTTAGTTGATTAGGTTTCAGTTAAATCAATAAAGCCTCCAGGGTTAACTATCTAGGAGATATTGTTCCTCAATTATAATGCACAAAAAAGTGTTTCTTACCAACTTTCTCTAACTTTGGCTTAATTATTTAAGCACTTGTGATTTGATAGTTATTTTCCTGTCTCCCCAGAAACCAATCTGAGAAGGAAGCTGGCAAACAATTTACAGAGGGCCAGATCTCTTTCTAATGGACAAGTGACTCAAATGAAAAATGAACCTATTTCTCAATTATTATTCAGGAGGAGCACAATGTATTGAAACAATCAATGGGCATTTGGCTTAGAACAGTAAGAGCCACCATGCATTGAGTGCTTATTATGTGTCAACTTTGAGCTAAGTGCTTTGCCAACTTTTAATTTTACAACTTCCTTGCAAAGTAAGCATTATTATCCCCAATTCAGATGCAAAAATAAAAATAAAATAAAATAAAAATGCCAAGTCAGTAAGAGAGATAGGATTCAAACTCAAGTCTGTAGTTGTTATGTGTTGAATTGTATCCCTCCAAGATTCGGATATTGAAGTCCTAACCCCCAGTACCTCAGAATGTGACCTTATTCAGTAATATAGTCATTGGGTATGTAATTAGTGGAGTTCAAATGAAATCATACAAGAGTAGGGTGGGTCCTGAACACAATATGACTGGTGTCTTATTAAAATGGAGATTTGGACACTGATATGCACACAGAAAGAATGCTATGTGAAGGCAGAGAAGCCAAGGAATTCCAAAGAATGCAAGCAAACCACCAGAAGCTGGGGCAGCAGCATGAAACAGATTCTTGTTCATATCCCTCAGAAGGAACCACCCTGGTAGACACCTTGATTTTGGTCTTCTAGCCTCCGAAACTATGACACAATAAATGTCTGTTGTTTAAGTCACCCAGTTTGTGGGAGTTTGTTATGGCAACTCTGACAAACTAATATAGTTGGTTTCAAAAATTTGTGCCTTCCCATTGGGTCCCGTGGTCTAGGTGGGCATAGTTTCCTGCTACTCTTGAGCGCATCCACCTGGTTAGACATCCTGGTACCAATCATTACTGGTACCTCCCATTTGGTAGGTTGTCTTTTTGTTTTGTTGATGGTTTCCTTTGCTATGCAAAAACTGTTTAGTTTGACGTAATCCCTTTGTTTATTTTTTCTTTTGTTTCCCTTGGCAAAGAAGATATACCCCCAAAAATATTACTAAGAGCAATGTCAGAGTTTACTGCCTATGTTTTCTTCTAGGAGTGTTATGGCTTCAAGTCTTACATTTAAATATTTAATTCAGCCCTAACTGGTTTGGCTCAGTGGATAGAGCGTCGGCCTGCTGACTGAAGGGTCCCAGGTTCGATTTCCATTCAAGGGCATGTACCTTGGTTGCAGGCACAACCCCAGTGGGGGGTGTGCAGGAGGCAGCTGATCGATGTTTCTCTCTCATCAATGTTTCTAACTCTCTATCCCTTCCTCTCTGTAAAAAATCAATAAAAAAAATATTTTAAAAAATAATAAATAAATATTTAGTTCATTACTGGATATGGGGTAAGAAAGTGGTCTAGTTTCATTTTTTTGCATGTACGTGTCGAGTTTTCCCAACACCAGAGATGAAAGATCTAAGACTTATAGAAACACCTGGATGTTACCAACATGAACTAAGAAACTTTGTTTACATACCGTGAGCTACCCAGAGAACTAGCCAAGGAATATTGGTCTGAGGAAATCTGAGTTGCTAACAAGTAATATCACCGATAACTTACAGCAGAGATCTGAGTCCAACCTCAGCATGGCTCTTTTCTGTGTACTACTGGTTAAACTATTTATAACTATGTCACAGTAGGAGCTAATATTACATGACAGCTATTGTGAACCATGTGCTATCTCTCATTAACTCATGTTAGACTTGTATAGCCCTTTGAAGTAGATACTATTACTGTCTTCATTTTATAGAAGAAGAAACAGAGGTTCAGACGGGGTAAATACTTTGCACAAGTCACACAGCTACTAAGCGGTAGAGTTCAGATGTAAACCCTGGCAATCAGCTCCAGAATTCCTGCTGATAGCCATTACACCAGACAGCCATAATAGTGCAAGTGTCACACTCTCCCTATGGCCATCACTTCCCCACGCACAGGAAAGAAAAGAGCATTGGACTAGACTTAAGTCAGGAGGCCTGGGTTCTACTCACAGTTTCTCCGACTAGCTCTGTGAACCTCAGCAAAGTTACTTGATCTCTGGGCCTCTGAATCCCCGTCTTTAAAATGAAAAAATATCTAGAGGTCATGAACTCATGCTTGGAGATGTCCAAGAATAATGCCATGAATGAAACAGATTAAAGAGTATTCTTTTGGCCCAGCCAGCATGGCTCAGTGGTTGAGCGTCAACCTATGAACCGATAGGTCAAGTTCAATTCATGGTCAGGGCACATGACCAAGTTGCAGGCTTAATCCCCCATGTGGGGTGTGCAGGAGGCAACAAATCAATGATTCTCTCTTATCATTGATGTTTCTATCTCTCTCTCCCTCTCCCTTCCTCTCTGAAATCAATAAAAATACATTTTTAAAAAAGAATACTCTTTTGATACAGGAACATTCTGCTTGTATATATAATACACACATGAGCACATAGGAATCACTCAATAAAATTGCAGCTATCTATCATTTATTTTTCCCTTTCCTTTTCTCCCCTCAAAACTTCAGTTTTCAACCGTAGGAAAATTTAGAAAAACTGCTTCTCTCACTAACCCTCACTACTTCAGATCCCAGAGAAAGCTATTAGCATGGAAATACCCTTGCAGAGAGAAGGCCAGAGGAAGCCAGCAGCCAGCCCATATCTGAGCCTGTTTAGTCTTCCAACAGCTGGCCTTGACCTTCTGAACCAGCCACACCAAATGCTCTTTAAACGCAAGGCCATGAATGCAGTGTTCTAGGTGTAATCATAACCTCTGAAATCTACTTAATCCCCTAACCCCTGCCTCCCGAAGGACAGGAGCCCACGTGGGATGTCTTCCTCAGCTTTTACCCAAAAGCATCAGCAAATATCTGAGCCCAGTCACAGCCACTTTGCTCTGATCATAAGGCCTCCACTCCGACCTTCTCAAACCCTGAAGGTCCTGCTTTTCAGAGGAAATGTTCTCGTGCATAGCTAGATTTTGCTAATACGTAAGTGATGAAATCCAAGGTACATTTGGTATTTGGACAATGTCAAGTGTTTTCCCTACGTACCAGATATGAAATAAAAATGAGGAAAATTAAAAAAAAAAAAGCAAAAGGCAAGCAAACAGGCTGCTCTGAGTCTGGTGGTCCTTCTCTCCTCCAATAGAGGATTCCAGAAAAGTAAGTCAGATTCCCATTCCATCCCAGAATGTTAACCTTATTATATTATCCTCCCTATAGCCATTACTTCCCCCAACAGCAGAAAAGAAAAGAGAATATTAGGCAGGGGGTAAGTCAAATGCCCTGGGTTCCACTCACAGCTTCTCCCTGACCAGCTCTATAATCCCAGGCAAGTTATTTCATCCCTCTGGGTCCCAGAATCCCCATCTGTAACATGAAAATGTCTGGAGGTCACAAATTCATGTTCACAGAGACCCAGAGAGTAAGGCAATGAGAGAAATAGACTAAGGAGCATTCTTTCAACACAGAAACAGTTTGCTTTCATGTATAATACATAATATTTCCCACTTTCATAAAGAAATATGCTTGATTTCATTTGGTAATATTTTAATTTTAGACTACTTTAATATTTACCAAAAAGTGGCAAAAATGGTACCCACACTCAGTTTTCCCTTTTTGTATGTAAAGCATACCAATTACTAAAGGTCGACTTATTTATTTTCATTCTCAAAATACTCTGCTGGCCAAATAAAACAGACATGCTGACCGGATTTGGTCTGTGACTTTCTGTTTGCGATCTCTGTTGTATTTGTTTCCCTTGGTTAAAGCCAAAGTGCTAGCAGGGCTAGTTCCTTTTGGAGGTTCTAAGAAGAAAGTCTGCCTCCTTGCCCTTGCCATCTTCTAGCGGTTGCCTGTTTTCTTTGGCTTGTGGTTCCATGCTTCATGTCCAAAGCACATCATTCCAACTGCTTCTGCCATCATACTGTCTTCTCTTCAGACTCCGAGTGCTTCTGAATTCCTCTTGTAAGAAGTATGATGACTGCCTCAGGCCCACACAGATAACCCAAGATAATATCCCATCTCAAAATCCTCAACTTAATTGCATTCAAAAATTTCCTTTCACCTTATATCATTTATAGGTTCCAAAATGTTAGGACATGGATATATGTGGGGGTTATAATTCAGCCTACCATATTAATTTAGAAGCTAAGTTCTTTTCCAGCTTTTATATTAAAGGATTCACTCCCAGATTATTCCCAACCACACAAGTCTTTCTTATGATTCCACCTTGGCTCTATCAGAGAAGCAACTTCAGCAAATATTTGTGGAACAGCTGTCATTTAGCCAGCAGTGTGGTAGGGACACAGGGGAGGAGTAAATAACAAAACAAATACTTTTTTTGTTCCAAAGATTCCTGATGTAATTATGAAAGGGTAAGAACTTACAGAAGGTGCAATGATGCGAGGACTCACTTCACTAGAAAGATTTTCACTATATCTGGGGGGCTAGGAATTGGCAATGTACACTTTTTTTTTTTGCAGGAGCATATGAGCCATTTACTGACACTAGATAGAATATTCATTAGTCACTATTTCCACACTAGAGAGGACACAATCTGTGGAACCACAGGATCCAGGATGAAGGACATGAGAAAAGTCAGCATCTCTAAGATAAAACTCTCAGAGGTGACATGGCCAGGACCACCCTATTTCCCTAACCCAGCCTTTATACCCAAACACTATAGCCATAACCTATAAAGCAGGAAGGGCATCTTTAAAAAAACAAAAACAACAACTTTTTTTTTAAAAAAAAATTGATTTTAGAGAGAGGAAGAAGGGAAGGAGAGAAAGAGAGAAATACTGATGTGACAGAGACTCATTGCTCGATTGCCACCCACAAGTGCCCCAAATGGGGATTGAACCAGCAACCTGGGTATGTGCCCTAACTGGAAATTGAACCTGCAACTTTTTGGTGTATGGGATGATGCTCCAAACCACTTGCAACACTAGCCAGGGTGGAAGGGCATTTTTTAATTGGAACCCTATAATGGATATCTTTTGGAGTATCTGCCTTTTACAGATGTCAATGGCCCTACCTCCTTTCTCAGGGGAATACATTCCCCCCTAACTCACTGAAATGTCTTGTTGGCATATATTTAAAATCGCTGACTACCGCAAATCATTTCATCTTATACAGTTTGAACCAGAATAGACATTTGATACATACTAGTACAGTTCCATCCCAGGACATGTGAAATTAAAACGAAGTGTCAAGTTAGTTGAGGCCTCTGACATAGAAATTGGTTGGTAAAGCATGACCATCTTTCACCATCATGGACTAGGGATGTAGAGAAACCCACTCCACACAGAGAGAGCAAGACATGAAACAAACACAGTGAGGCTAAAGTAAAAACCCAGAGAAGCCACGTGGCTTTCACATTGCTGTTTCTAGTCACTTCCTGAGGTTTGGCTGCAGTATTGCCCCTAGGTTCCAAGAGACAACCTTGTTTCTTAAAATAAATTCCCCTTTTTTCCTTATATGAGAATAAGTTGGCTTCTGTTAACTTGAAAGTGAAAACGTATTATAGTCTCCTGAGATCTCCCAACAAGGTTCCCCTGAAGGCTCCCACCTAACTGATGTCTCCTCTAAAAATGTTTTCTACTATTATTACATGCAGATCCCTGTCTTTTAGGAACTATTTCAGAAGAATTTGGCACCTAGCATCTGCAAGACTTGAGAACAGAGGACACCTTAGGCAACACAATTCACACATCATTTGCAAAAGTGAAATGTTTGGCCTAATTTCTCAAAATAGTCATTTTCATGGCTGGTTAAATTTCTCATGTCCCAGTTGCTGAACGGTTTCATGTAAACCATGATGTTTGTAGGGACTGTACCCTCATCCCACAATGCTGTCCAAATTTTAAGGATCAAAATGAGGTTTGATAGATACCTGTTCGGTGCTTTCACTTATAAAAAGAATACTGAAAGTATTTAAACACAGATTACTCAATGTTTTCCCACTTACAGAATGTTTTCACTCACAGTACCTCATTTGATCCTTATAATAATCCAGTGGAAAAAACAGGGTAGGATCCTGTATTCTCATTTCACAAGATTCAGAAGTGTTGAATGATTTGTCCTAGGAAAATGGCACTGGATTCTGAGCCCCTGGCGGGTATTAAATCTAACGAATCCTAATATGCTAATCACTCTGCACAGTAACTGACATATAGTATTGCAGGGGTGACAGATTATTTCATCTCATACAGCAACCCTACCCCACGACAGTGGCTGTCTGCAATACTGTGTGGAGAGGGTTCTGAGAATGCACCTGGACTTCTCGTGAGGAAGCGCTGTGACTGAATGGTGCTGCTTGATGACAGCCAAGGGAGAGGAGAGGAGCAGCACAATGCTCAGTATTTCCATTCCAATAGTAAATGTTCAAAAGTGATCAATGTGATCTTATCTTTTCTCTTCCATAGAGGAAAGTTGCCCACCTTTGCGCTTTGGTGACAAGATTTTTCTTAATTTATCATGAACACCTCGCACATCCATCCTTCCATAATATAATTTTTGGTGGCTGTGAAGTATTTTCTACATTGATTACTTTACTATCATTTCTCTAACTAGATGTTTGTTGATCCTGGGATTTTTCCCAAACATTTTTTAATACAGCCAATAATACACAGAATGTTCTTGAGTATCTTCAAATTGTCTTAAATTCTTAGTAGGATTGGATTTACAGGATCAAAGGGCACACACTTTTAACATTTCTGAGAGGTAATGTCAGTTAGAAAGAGTACCCAGGCTTGTAACACATGTCCAGCCCTCTTTCATGTCTGAAAGAAATGGGGCATCATTCAGGATGACTTTGCCTCTCAACAGGAAGCTGTATGAAAAACAGAAGGGCCAAAATGTTGGCTGTTAGTTAATATGCTACGGATTCCTAGGTGTCTGTTGACAGCAATCACAGGAGCATGCCTTTGGAAGTTACTGCTCTTTTTTAGTCACACACCAGTAATATTTTTATTCTTCCTTTAAACAGTGTGACAATTAGCTGCTCTTTTAGAGATTCTTGGAACTTTTCTCCCTGCAATTTGATATTAACTGAAGGCTAACTATAGGTATGTTTTGCCACAGGTGTGTCCTCATTCTCCAATGAACATTTTTGCCACATCATATTACCACGTTGGGTTCAGTAGGCTGGCTAAATATCGCTCTCGATATGGAAAGCACCAGAAGCACTTGTCCAAGTGTGGCAGGAGAATGTTCAGATTCAGGAGACAGGCTACCCAGGTTTGGATCCTGGCTCTGCCACTTGCCAGCTGAGAGGTTTTTGCCATGTTACGAAACTTTTCTCGTTTTAGTTTCCTCATCCATAAAAAGAGATCATGAATAGCATGTTATCACCTGCCTGACACATAGTAAGCATCATGTTAATGTTGGTTAACTAGTCTAATCAGTATAAATGTATTTGGATTACCTTCTACCTGTGTGTATACATTATGGCAGGGGTCCTCAAACTACGGCCCGCAGGCCACATGCAAATACAAATATTGTATTTGTTCCCGTTTTGTTTTTTTACTTCAAAATAAGATATGTGCAGTGTGCATAGGAATTTGTTCATAGTTTTTTTTTAAACTATAGTCCGGCCCTCCAACGGTCTGAGGGACAGTGAACTGGCCCCCTGTTTAAAAAGTTTGAGGACCCCTGCATTATGGTTTTGAGAGCAGCAAGCTTAGCCTATCATACTAGTCTACCAGACCATTAGCTAAAATTGAACTTGAATCAACTAAAATAATTAGGTCAGCATTTCCCTGAGTTTGCTACATGGGTGGCAGGCACATTTCTCTGTAGGGGTAATGGGTTATAATTAAATATGTTTGGAAAATGTTGCCCTTCTTGTAGAGTTACAATGCATATTAGCATAACCAGGGTTCTGAGAAGTCCTAAAAAGAAAGAAACCCATTGAATTGAATTTAACCAAGCATTTTCCAAAATTATTTAATGCAAACATATTTCACTGAATAGCACCTCTTTTAGAACAGGCTTTGGGCAATGCTGTCCTTCTATTAGCATTGTGTCTTTAAAGATATCAGTCTGTGAAATGAGCCATTAGCTGTATGTTCCCTTAGAAACATCTGCTAAGCCTTCTCCCCTCACCCACATTTTATACTTATATTATTAACTTATTGCAACTTTTGGCAGAACTTTGTACTCTTTCTAATCAGTATTCTCTTACCTTGCTAGCTTTAGTCTTCCATTCTAGCTTACCTGGATTTGGGCAGAATCTTATGATTAAATATGCACTCCAAGTCTGTCTCCTGGAAAATGTATTAGCTTGATTTCAGTCTGACTTCCTCCAAGCATCTGGCAAAAATATCAAGGAAAATAGGCTCATGGATAGGGAAGTCTGCTCTGGATTGTTTTCCAGTTACCTGTGTGTCAGTGATGTCTAACAACCCTGAAAATAATTCTCACTATTATGTTGGTGGGGACAAATATTAAAATACTCTTCCAAGTATTTTTGATAG
Organism: Myotis nattereri; assembly: GCF_964212035.1. NCBI lineage: Eukaryota > Metazoa > Chordata > Mammalia > Chiroptera > Vespertilionidae > Myotis > Myotis nattereri. The sequence continues at coordinate 22,535,370 of NC_138084.1, read as the reverse complement.
GAGCCTGATGAAGGCATCACCTTTAATGGAACAGAAAGTGGTTTTATTTCAAGTGCCGACTGATCAATCGGTGGCTGCAGGAGACAGGCTTTAAGATAGGTTGAGAAGCCACTTCTGGGATCTGTGGTATCTGCCACAGAAGCAGAAGGCAGGAGTTACCATGTTTATGTCACATATTTGCCAATTGTGCCTTATCCCAAAGCAGAGATTAATATTCTTCCTTCCACCTGATTCAGTAGCACACATTGATCACATTTTGAGTCAAAGATAATTTTGGAACCTCTTGGGCTTCCTGCCTCCTAATCTATTCATCCCTAGCAGTAGCCCCCAGTATTTCATTGATTAGCCAGGACACAACTTCTTTAGCAAAGCACAATTTATAATAACAAAGCAAAAGTAATAATTTAATAAAATTTTCTTAAAGTCAAAGCAATGTAACCAAAGTCATCAGAACTTGGAATCAGAGTAATTCATGGAAATAAGAAATCTAGGTTTTGTTTTTCTTTTGCAAAGGGTTATGGGACTCTTATCACAATACAGTTTATGGTTCTTCACCTTCAAGTCTATGAAGGTTAACATTATGCCAAGGTCCCTTATAAATAATATTATCATATTATGAAAGGTATATTTAAAATGTATTTTTAAAAGAGTATTGAGAAAATAAAGTGCCTTTGCAACACATTACAAATGGTAGAAAGAAGGGATAAGACAAGTGTCCTAAAGCATTTGATTAATGAAATGTGCTTTGTTACAACTTCCATTGGCATTTGCTAATGATAATCAAATCCTCAACTGAGCCCAGACCTTGCTCTGGTGCTCTGACCCATATTCTGACAAACTATTACTAATAATCTCTGAAGGATTACAGAAACACCTAAAAGTCCACATGCTCAAAACCGGATTCAAATCAGCTTGTTTTCCTTTGTTACCTATGCTGGGAAATGGCACCAACTTCTCCAGGTCACCAAAGCATCTTAGGTACTCTCTTTGCCTCATCCTTATGACTGGTGATCCAGAAAATCCAGTTCCTACAAAGACAACTAACAATAATAACTGTAGCATACACTATTTCAGTGCTTCTACATGCTAGTCCTTATCCCCAGTGCTTTACAGACATTAATTTGTTCTGGGATTTAGGTATTATTCAAATCCTCTCCTCCCACTCTATTCCTACTGCTAGCTTCCAAATTCAGGGGCTTGTCATTTCTCCTCTGGATGAAAATTGCCTCCGAACTGGTGTCCCTCACTCTGGCCACCCCAGACCTCTGGTCTATCCTCCTCATTGTGACAGAGGGCCTTTCTAAAACTGAAGCCTGATCTTGTCATTCACTATTCTGTTCAAAATCCTTCATAATTTTCAGTGGCTATAGAATAAATCCAAATTCCTTAGTTCCGTGATGAACAAGCACTGTCCAGTTATCCTTCTATTCTCTACCCTGTATTTTACTTATAATTTATAAATCACTTAGATTTACTGAAACACAGCATGCTGATTCCCTGCCTGGACTCTCTCTTCACAGTCTCTATAGACCAGAATGCCTTTCTCTACTACAGGCTGTCTCTTGAGTTTCTTTTACCCTTCAAATCCCAGTTCATACTTCACAATGTCTTTGAAATCTTCTTTGCCTAACTCTAAAGTACTATTTCTATATTTGTATGTTTTCTTTAGAAATTTGCCTCCCCTGGTAGACTTTGAGCTCCTTCAAACCAAGTTTAAAATTTATATACTTTGATATCCTTGAGTCCTGGCTACACAGCCTCCTTTCAGAAATGAAAGTTATACTACATGGAGAGTGGAACTACATAACCTCCCTTCTAATTCTAACATTCCATAATATCCTTCAAGACCTAACTACATATAGGGAATACTTGATGTTGCAGAGATATTCATCCCAGGCATCCCTCCAGTTGCTCATCAATGATTTTCTGAAGATAAGTGTGCCAGATTGGATATCCTTAACACTGCCCTAACAATATCTCCCATCACCCATGGTCTTTTTTGCAATGTGACATTGACTCTTTGCCTATTGAGAGGTGAGACATGTTCCTTTCCCTTGGATCTGTGTGGGTTTGTGACCAGGAAAGAAGTGCCACTAGATGACTTTCAAGGCAAGACCATACAAGGTGATACAACTTCTGCCTGGGACTTTTGGGAGGCTCACTCTTGGAACACAGTCACCATGCTGTGAGGAAGCCCAACTGCCACAGGAGCTTCTCTGTGTGAGTTATCCTGCTAACAGCCCCGGCAGAGGTCCCAGTTCCTACAGACATGCGAAAGAGGTTGCAGATGATTCCAGCCTTCAAGTCACCCCAATCCTTGTAGACTTACCACACGAGCAGCCAGATATCATGGAAGAGAGACAACTTATCCCTTATGTGTCTTTGACAAATTCCTCATCCATAGAATCTCAAGTGTAATATAATGGTTATTCTTTTATGCCACTAAGTTTGGGGTGTTTTATTTTGCAGCAATAGAAAAATTATATAATAAACAGTAACATAAGCCAACATTTCTTATACCCTCTAAGAGAAACCTTGGTGCCCTAGGAGATATCACTAAGTTTTATGAGGGGAAAAAAAAAACAACTAGGGTTAGGATGATAGTTCTATGGTTATTTATACTATACCTCCTTAAAGATTCCCACTGAATAAAAGAAAATTAATGGTTTTGAGGCACTCAGAGGCAACAACATAAAACACCTACTACTGTCAACATAGCATTCCCCAAATATATTTGACAATAGACTCCTTTTGTCATCACACAAAACATCCCCCCCCCCCCAAAAAAAAACAAACAAACTACGGTTCGTAGAATAGTCAAAAACACTGGGCAACATTAAACTTAAACTCATTCTATCGAACAATTGCAACGCCAGCCACCTGGAGAAGAATTTTAATTTGTTGCTAAGGCCTCATATTCAGGCAGGAAGGCCTTAAAAGGCAATCATGAAGCAGTCAGCACAGAGGTTCATATTTTAAACTAGCTCCTCTGAGGTAATAAGAGCAGGGATGGGAAGGCATATGACAAGACTCTGCACATGCATAACCTGCAGAGAGTGTTCAGGCACAGCTTCAGCTATACTAACAGGAACACAGCTGTCCCTGGCAAAGGACAGACCTGAATGCATTCAAGGAAGGGAAGGACAGGAAAACAGAGAGACATCTGCCCAAAGGGAGACGATGTCACCAAATGGTAAAAACCCTTGTTTTCCTTCATGGCTTCTTTTTATTTCAAAATAAAAAGGATTCGAAAGCATGAGTGGGAAAGGGATATTCAGAGAGTCCAGAACAGTTAATCTCAGTGGTTGTTTATATGGCGATAGGAGCCTTGGTATCAGAGAGTCTGTCTCATGCCTGGGGCTTGAGGCTAAAGTGCCATTTTCAGTCCTCAGGTTTTCCATCTACTTATGTTATTAATGTTCTGCATCAAAACACCAGAGCCTTGGTCTTTCAATGTGATTTGATGCTGATGGGAGGCAGGATGGTACACAGTAAGGTTAAACAGAAAGGGTTACTTGAGCTGTGGGTGTGCATCATTGCCACCTAATGGTCACCTGCTAAAGCTCACTCGCCTTACTCAACACTTTTCTCAGCAGTCCTAACTTTATTTATATATATATATATATATATTCATTTTGATTTTTTACAGAGAGGAAGGGAGAGAGATAGAGAGTTAGAAACATCGATCAGCTGCCTCCTGCACATCTCCTACTGGGGATGTGCCTGCAACCCAGGTACATGCCCTTGACCGGAATCGAACCCGGGACCTTTCAGTCCGCAGGCCAACGCTCTATCCACGGAACCAAACCAGTTTTGGCAGCAGTCCTAACTTTAAGCTCTTTAAGGGAATGAAATTCTTCAGGACATGAAATAAAAAATAAAATATCTTATTTCATCTTTATTTCAAATACATCCTCTAGATTATCTCTCATCTGAAAATTGAGAAGAGGCAAACCATATACAGTGGGACCTTGACTTATGAGTGTCCCTACTAACGAGTTTTTTGAGATACCAGCTGTCTCTCCGCCGATTTTTTGCATTGAGTTGATAGAGTAATTTGAGTTAACGAGCTCCTTAACGAGCTCAGTCTTGGAACGAATTAAACTCGTAAGTCAAGGCCCCACTGTAGTGGAAAGCTCCTGGACTTTGTCTAAACAGAGTTGAATTGGCAGTTTAAAGTTGTGTGCTTATGAGCAAATCCACGATACCTCTCAGAGGATCTATTTCTTCAGTGCCCTTCTAAACCTTGCAGTAGTGACATAGAATTGTTCTCATATGCTTGTCCCAACTCTGTGGCCTCTGTCCCTTTGCACATGTAGCCTCCTCACGTAAGAATGCCCTTTTCATTTATTCTGTTCATCTTTACCCTACCAGCCTTCAAGGACAATGCCACTCTTAATAATATTTTTACATGAAGTTGATTTCTGTGTGTGTCTACATGTTGCACTGTGCTGTGGACTCTTTAGAAAAAGTCCTGTCTATTATTTATCTCAGGCACCCCTTGAAGCCTGCCATAGTGCCTGGTAAATAACAGGTACTCAAAAAATGATTTTTTGAATGAGTGGACTAATTTTGTTTTGCACCAACAGAATTAAATAAGAATCCACCAGCTGACATTTGAAAATGTTGATGTTACCGGCTCACCTGTTTGGAGGAAGGGATGAGTTTTTGTTGAAGGCTTAGTGACTTTCACATCTGTCAGACATGTGATATCCTCTTTATTGTGATCACTTATTACAAGGAGAGACAGTTACTCAGGATTCAGGTATTTTTGTGCATTTGGATTAATATGTCTGGAATTTAATATTGCTCTGTCCTTTGATATTTATTTCAGGGACAGTAGAAATGTAACCATACTCGCTCTCTATCTGTGTTCAATCTAATCACATAACAGAAATATTAGATCCAGTACACACTGGTCTTTTAAGCTTTAGATAACTATTTTTTTTTAAATGTGATGTTAGCCGAAACCGGTCTGGCTCAGTGGATAGAGCGTCGGCCTGCGGACTGAAAGGTCCCAGGTTCGATTCCGGTCAAGGGCATGTACCTGGGTTGCGGGCACATCCCCAGTAGGAGATGTGCAGGAGGCAGCTGATCGATATTTCTCTCTCATCGATGTTTCTAATTCTCTATCTCTCTCCCTTCCTCTCTGTAAAAAATCAATAAAATATATTTTTTAAAAAATGTGATGTTATATTTTCCAAATATACTAATATGTAATAATTATTAATATTTTAATCTTCTTAACATGCTAACATTCTTCTTAACATGTAGTCAGTCTCTAAATATTGTGGATGATGCATATGTTAGGCTTAAGGCTTTTATGCAAAATTTTTCTATAATATTTTATTGTAATTATCTATATAGTAAAAGCATAATATGCTAATTAGACCAGACGTCCTTCTGGATGAAGAGGGGCTGCAAGGGAAGAACGGGTCCTGGGTGCCAGAGGGAAGCCAGTGCCAGCAGCCAGGGGAAAAAGGCCTACTCTTGCATGAATTTCATGCATCGGGCCTCTAATATATATATATTGCTTTCTTCAACCTGCATCAAAGTAAAATTGGAATTTCATTGTGGAGTAAAGATGTAAAGACATCTATAATAATAGAAGTGTAATATGCTAATTAGACCAGACAGCCAAACGACCTTCCGGACGAAGCTGGGGCTGCAAGGGAAGCCAGGGTCCTGGGTGCCTGCTGGCAGCCAGAGGGAAGCCAGTGCTGGCAGCTGGGGGAAGGAAGGCCTACTCTTGCACGAATTTCATTCATAGGGCCTCTAGCTCATTAGTAAAAGATATTATATATGATGCATTTTGGAATCTTTCCAACCTATCAACTTATGTGACAATGCTTTTGAGATTCATTATCTAATGTTATCACCATTGTATGCATTAAAAACACTTAGACACAAAGAGATTATTTAAGAAGACACAGCTACCCAGCCGGTGTGGCTCAGTGATTGAGCTTCGACCTATGAACCAAAAGGTCATGGTTCAATTCCTGGTCAGGGCATATGCCTGGGTTTGGGGCTCAATTCCCCTTGGGAGTTGTGCAGGAGGCAACCGATCAGTAACTCTCATCACTGATGTTTATATCTCTCTCTCCCTCTCTCTTCCTCCCTGAAGTCAATAAAAATACATTTTTTTAAAAAGAAGACACAGAAAGTTGTCAGATGCTCAACAAGAACAGATCTCCTTTCCTCAATTGGAGGTACTTGCCAAAGATCCTAACTAAATAAATTTCATTCCACCAACAATTAGTGAATGGACTGGATGACCCTTCAGCTCACATAACCAGAATCATAATATTCTGTGAATCAGAATCATAATATTCCAGCAAGGCCAATCATAGTATAGCTTTAGTCATATTACTTTTCTGAATTTTAGTTTTCTCATCTGTAATTTGGGGATAATAATAGCACCAACTTTCCAGAGTTGTTATAAAGTTCAGCAAACTAGGACATGGTAAGCACTCAATAAATGTTAAATGCTAAAATTAATGTTGCTGCTGCTATTATTACTATATTCTAGGTATATTTGGACTTTTAGAACTATGGCCTAAGGATATTAAGGACAAACTAGTTAAATGTCTTCCCTATAGAAATTTTATATAAACCAGAATCATTCATGTTCTAGAGGACAGAGCATTTAGATGCCCTAAAACTAGAATTGAATCCTGAATTTAAAGATCCAGTCTCCTCACTTAATAAAGGTAAATTATCCAGTGGAAAGTATTCACCAAAGATTTATTAAAACTTTCCTGTAGGAGAAAAAGATTCAGAGAATTTCACTATATTAAAAGTGAAAAATAGATGGAATCAGAACTTAAACCTCAAGGCTTTGATCTTTCTTTATAAAATTCAATAGAAGTCCTTTCAAGAAGTGAAATACATTTAAATACTTCCAGACCTTGATCTCAGCTGAAGTAGGTGTCAAATCTCAAATTGGAAAATCTCCTTTTTTGGTTAACTCCCATTGGATTTAGCTGCAGCACTTCCTGTTATTTGTATTGTTGGGAGAAAAGCTTTAGTGTAAAAGCTTCAGTGTCAGTGATGGAAACTGACAAACCAGCAGAAAGCAAAACATAAGCACTGAAGACAGAATCGAATTCTTTTGTGCTCTTAAAAAAGGAAAACCATTTCTTTATTTATTAACTAAAGTAAAGCTTTATGACAACATTGTTATCAAAGATGGAAGGAATGAATATTAAGTCCCTATTATGCAGCAGATATACATACAGCCCATCAATTAATCTTCACAGAACCTTATAACAAAAGAATATTATTCCTAAAATGGTTCAGAGACTCAGAAATGTGTGTAACCTGTGCTCACATAGCTAATGAATCCACAAGTGGATTCAACACACAGAGCCCAAGCCCTCTCAGCTATTTTAGGCTGTTCTTTTTATTTATTCAACAGAAGTTTACAGAAGTATATCGGGTTTTTTCCCCATGCTTTTTATTGATTTTAGAAAGACAAGAAGCGAGAGGGAGGTGGGAGAGGACAGGTTATTTGGAGGCAGACATGATAGTTAGGAGTAATATCTGTAAAAGTAGAGTGAGAATGGGTTGTACAGAGGGAGCTATCTCTGCCAGCTCATCCAGCAGCTCTAGAGCATAGATTGCTACTTACAGGCGTCCCAGATTGAGAAGAAATGGCAGAGCCCTTATACCTCAGCCCTGCTCGGGGACTGGAAGGGAGCCGCCCAGAGAAGAGTACAACCTCAGCTCACAAGCTGAGACCGCCCCTGAAGGGCCTAACAGCAGAAGGCCTTAACCAACCATACTCTTGACAGGTGGGCAGCAAGTCCTTTCCTGCAAGGAGGCCTGAACAGCCATCTCCATGTTGGCCACAGCAGTAATTGTCTGGGACCCTGGATCAGAAGGTATTCTGAGGAAGTGTTGAAATTCAACAGACAACCCAAGTGGAGATGTCATGATTGAGATATGGGCCATGGACCTTAAGCAAGAAAGAGAGGCCCACCTACCAGGAATTTGCCCTACTCGAATAGCTTGTCTCAAAAGGCTCCACCACCTCTGACAAAGTCAGTTATTTATTCCTTCTTCAGTGGTTTCTCTCACATGTCAAGGCTGGCAGGAGGGCCCTCATCCCTAAACATAGTACTGTGTGTACCACGCTCTTCCAAGGGTGGGAGGGGGGCTGCCAACTATTCAGAATGCGCAGAATCACTGCACCTTGCTCAAGGCCCCACCTTCAGCTTTGGCTCTGGATGTCCTTCTCAGGACCTCCTCCAAGACCCATAGCTTCTCAGCCTCATTCACATTGTCAGTCCAGATCTTGAAGAATGACAGCTTGACCTAGAGCACTGCTAATCATTTACACTCCACTGTCTTCCAACATGGATTTACAGCATCTTCAAAATCAATATAACTAGGCTACTTCTACTGGGGGCTTTTATCTAAATTAATGATGCACTAGGGAGGAGACTAACAAAATATAGACAGAGTACAACTGTGGGGAAAGTTTCTGTAGAAAAGAGGGCTGGATACAAGTAAAATGCTATCAGAGAACAGCATCAGTTATCAGCTCAAACAGGTAATGGATCATTGAGCACTTAAGTATTTTCTTGTTTTGCAACTGTGCTTTCAGCGGGGGGATCTGTGATTTAGTAATAGGGCTCATTTTTGCTGTCCATCCTTTTTCATTTTACGAGTAAGCACAGTGAGGATCTGGGCTGAGGCGGGTGTTCATTCAGCGGCACCTGGCAGAGAGCAAGCAGGCTGAGCAGCTGAGGGCAATCTCTCACCTGGTGGCAGCCACCTGCAGTGCGGTAAATCTCCTAGGAAGAAACTAAAAGTCTCAGTTGCAACTTTAAAGTCTAAAACCTCCAAACTCCAAGCGCATAAGGGAATTAATTCTGAATTTCAGATTTCAAATGTGTTTAAATTTTTAAAAATATTTCTACATGGAGCACAATTGGTGGTCATGAGCAGTCCGAGAATGGAGCTGGGTTCTCAGCTCCATAAATGCTTGCGGACTGTCCAAGAAATAACAAGGCAAAGCTTGAAGTTCATAAAGCAGATTTATTAAGTTTAAGACCAACATCCCTCATACACTATGTGTTGGGCATAATGATTCCAAACGATGAATTCATCACTCTTCTCCCACTCCCATTACCCCTAAACATCGACTTCTCATTCTCTCTTGTGCCCTTTAGGATGCCTGTGGCTGATCCTTGTTCCAAACAGAGACACCCATCAGAGCCCCAGATGTGAGCTTCTCACCCCTCAAGTAGCCTTGGAAATGAAGACTGAAACTCACTTTAAAGGTCAAGTAATCAAGAGGTGAACCTTGGGAGAGTTCCAACTAGACTGCTCCTGGGATTACTTCAAAATGCCACAGCCAGGGCCAGGGGTGCCTTTCCTATTTCCAGGCAACAAAACACCAGGGAATACTCCATGACTCATCCTCAGCAGCCGCTTCAAGGGCACCTGAGCTCCGCAGGCTGAGCAGGTGGTCTGTCTTCTCTCATTTATTTGACAGGCTTTTTTGCATAGGTAAATGCCAGGAGAAATGAAAATTATATTCCAGATCATAAGACTCTCCTAAAGAAACACAGGGTTGGCCTTGGGCAAATACGGATATCAGATAATTGGGCTTTTAGGAGCTTCCATTTGTCTTCTTGCTCGATGGTGCTCTGATTACCACACTTCATTTGCAGTTTCCACTCTCCTCTAACATATATTCTCATATCAGAAAAATCCCCTATCAGAAAATCCCCGTGAACACCTGATAAGGATGCTCTGATCCTTGCTGAGACTAGCTTCGAGCTTTTCTGTGATTTTATTGGAACATACTGTAGCCCAAAGCATATTGTATTATTGCCTATTATCCATGTGTATCCTAACTTGATAGATTGCAAGATCCCTAAAGGCTGTGACCTGGTATTACCCATCTTAACCTAGCACAGAGTAATAAGCTAGCTCCATGGTCAGCAAACTGCGGCTCTTTGGCCCCTTGAGTGTGGCTCTTCCTAAGCCTTAGGAGTACCCTAATTAAGTTAATAACAATGTACCTACCTATATAGTTCAAGTTTAAAAAATTTGGCTCTCAAAAGAAATTTCAATCGTTGTACTGTTGATATTTGGCTCTGCTGACTAATGAGTTTGCCGACCACTGAAGCTGGATTATAACTGATTTGCATTGATACAAATGAGTACTCTGCACTAAATAAATGGCTCATGTCTCAAATGTCAGCAGCCTCAGGCATGGATGCTGTTAGATACAAAGAGATGAAGCCCAGTAGCTTTCATGACAAGATGTGGGCATGCTCCAAAGAATTCCACTAATTGTATCCAGACTTAATTGGCAGCACCTCGGAGATGACATCAGCCATTTCGCCACTGTATACTACCAACTTAGGGCTAGTTTCCCCTTGATCCATCCTCTTTTCAGACCTGTGTTCTGTAGAGGAAGAACCAAGGCCTTGCTCCCTAAAACCATAACACAAAAAGGAACAGAAATGCTCCTTCAGGCCTCATGCTTATACCAATAGGATTTAAAAGCTCAAGTCAGTCTGAGCCAATCTACAGGAAGCCTCCATCACCAAACATGTATATATAATCTCTTCTACATTTAGGAATCTGAGCTAAGAAAAAAATCAGAGATGCAGATAAAGAATTGTATATAATATTTTTCACACCTCTTAAATTGCCTAATTGATATTATTCACTTCTGAGACTTTGTCTTACACCACATTTTCAGCAGAAGTAGCTGTTGTCACATAGCCTTCCCTTTTATAAACCTTTATGACTCTCTTGTTTCCCTTTATAAGGACCCTGATGATTACATTGGACCCTCCAGGTAATTCAGGATAATCTCCCCATCTCAAGATCCTTAATCAGACTTGTATACACGCATATAAGCCAAACCAATGGACATGGACAACAGGGGGATGGGAGCATGAGTGTGCGGGGGGAAGGGGGGGAGGTTGGGGATTAATGGGGGGGGGGGGAATGAGGACACATTTGTAATACCTTAACTAATAAAAAAAAAATCCTTAATCAAATTTTCAGTGTCCCTACTGTCATGTAAGGTAACATAGCGAGCTAAGGGAATTAAGATGTAGAAATTTTGGGGAGGATGGCGTTAATAGCCTACCATGGTGACTATGCAGCCTCAGAGATCATTTCCATGCCTGACTCCATAGAGTTCCTTATTATAGTCCCATGAGGCAGAAAGAATGCCTCTTCCTGGGCACATAGGAAGACCCCAGAGAGCTCCCTTGCAAATATCCCTTGTGAGGACACAATGAGATGGCCACCTATGAACCTGGAAGCAGCTTCTCACCAGACACCAAATCTGCCAATGCCTCAATTTTGGATTTCTACCTTCCAGAAATGTAAGGAACACATGTCTGTTGTTTATAAACTACTCACTCTGTCATCTTTTGTTATAGAAGCCAAAATGGACTAAGAAACCCACAAAACCTAAAATATTTACTATCTGTTCCTTTTCAGATTTTTATATAATTCTGGGACTAGAGAACACTGATTTACTTGAGTATATTCATTGACTGTGCTCTACCACTACTATGCCTTCTTCCACTTTGGCAACAACCACAGAAAATTCTTTGATAACTTACTATTATTAACTAGAGACCTGGTGTACAAATGGGGATGGGGGGTAGGTCCCTCAGCCCGGCCTATACCATCTTGCAATGTGGGACCACTCAGGGGATGTCCAACTGCCAGTTTAGGCCCAATCCTGCTGCAGTATTGGGCCTAAACCAGCAGTCAGACATCCCTCTTGCAACCTGGGACTGCTGGCTCCTAACCGCTAGCCTGCCTGCCTGCCTCATCACCCCTAACCACTCTGCCTACCTGCCTCATTGCCCCTAATCACTCTGCCTGTCTGCCTCATTGCCCCTAACCACTCTGCCTGCCTGCCTGATCACCCCTAACCACTTACCTGCCTGCCTTATCTCCCCTAACCACCTCTGCCTCGGCCCCTGCTGCCACAGCTTCGTCCAGAAGGACTCCCAGAATGACGTTTGGCTGTCTGGTCTAATTAACATATTATTATTTTATTCTTATAGATTCTTTGAGTATTTACTTACTAGTAAGTCCCTAGTAAGAGCTATCTATTATCAATTATGAGTCTTTCCATATGCAACTGGAAAGGTCCTTGGGAAGCAATAAGGAGTTTCAAGTGTCAAGTTTTTAGACCTAAAGAGTGCCGAGGCAAGAGGGTTGTATGAATGAAAACCAGGCAGTTTCCAATGCTATGAACTCTCTGGATTACCTCATGACCTCTCTGCTCAAGGTACAAGTCCAAATGGGCTTTTATGTCTTTCATCATTCTATGGTTAATGTAGTTTATTAAAATTGAGATAGCTGCCTGTCATCTTCCAGAATGCTACACAAGACTTCAAAAACCCTATGACTGATTTTTTAAAAACTCCTTAAATGTGCCATCCCACACAAAAGCACTTTTTTCCCCCAACTATTCTTTCAGGCTTGCACCTTTTAAAATAGTAATATCTGCAGAAATGTCACATCAAAAGAAATTGCTCAGAAATAAAAGTACTTAACTGAAACTGCTTTTATTAGTATACTAGAGGCCCAGCACACAAAACCATGCGGGTAGGGTCCCTAGGGCCTAGCATCCTGCGATCAGGGCCATCTTCTGCCCGTTCACCAGTCCACAGGCCGAATGCCGCCTCTGCCGCCAGGCTGTCAGGCCATTGGGATCACCAGCTCATCCCCAGCTGCCCAGGGGCTCAGGCCTATGGGAAAGCAAGCGCCAGCTACTTCACCTCCATGTGCATGCGCAGGGTTGGCCGCTGATGGAATGCGCTGCCCGCTTGGGGCCACTCACGCCACCGCCGATGCCACTGCTGCTGGGGCTTGAGGCACTGACAGAAGCTATAGGGCGCGCCCACGACCTACTTGCCCCAGTGTGAGTGGCCCCAAGTGGGCAGCACGTTATATCAGCGGCCAGCCCGGCTCATGTGCATAGAGGTGAATTTGCTGTTGCTTGCCTTCCCGCAGGCCTGAGCCCCTGATCAGCCAGAGATGAGCTGGTGATCCCAACGGCCTGACAGCCAGCCTGGTCCTCCTGCCACCCACCCTGATTCCCCCAGTTCACCGTCGCTGATCCATCGGAGCCTGCGGGCCCGGGACAGGGACCAAGAGGTCAGCCATTCAGCCAGCTCGCCAGTCCCCAGTCCCGCCTCGCCCTGCTCATGAGCTGGGGGGGGGGGGGGGGCGGGGGGGGGGTGGGACCGAGGGACGCTCAATGCACCTCATGGTGACTGGTCATTTGGTTGTCACAGACACTGGCTTTTTATATATATAGATTAGAGGAAAATTGCTGGTTTGAGAATGAAAAAGGGACTAGTACTGAATAAAAACACTATAAATGCAAAAAGGGAGGGTTTTTTGTTTGTTTGTTTTGTTTTTGCTGTAAAATTCCCACAATATAAATAAGAATATTGACTGTAGTGGTTTCTTTTTGTTTTTAAAAATAATAACCCTTTTAGAGTCTCCCCAGAATTCTGGTTCCTAAATGAAGCCTGGGGCTAATCAATCAGTTGATTAATTGGCACTTACACTCGTCTCCATACGGAGTCAGTCTCTGCTACACAGTTTTCAACTATGTCAATCCCCATGTGCCCCTTTAGAGTTACTCACACCAGAGCTCTCAGCAGACATTGTGTCCTCACTTTCTTCCTCTTTGTCTGAAAAACCTTAAGTCCACTGTTTCAGTGAATCTCCATTCTGCTACCTTATGACTCACCATGTGTCCAGATTTTGATGACCCTTAGTCCCTTCCTGTTCCCACCATCTCAGGAAGAATCCTACCACCCCCCAAAGTGTCCCCAATATTTAGGAGGTACGTAGAGAGATGCCATGTATGCCCACATACCAGTCATCCAGTTTCACTCTTTAGCCCGTTCCATTCTGACACATTTCTTCTCAGGCTCTGGATTACCCTGTCTAGGACTTGAGAGCAGTCCCCACTGCAGATGGTGCCAGACATATGCATGCCAAAGTCCTTGCCATGGACATTGTCATTGAAACTGCTAAGAGGGAAGGATAGGGATGCTGGCTTTCCTGCTGAGGTAGGAAAATGTTCCTCTCCCTCTAACTCTATGCCACATTTTGTCACCAGAGCCCCCCAAAAAACATTTATTTTATTTTCCTGAAGCAGGTCCTCGAACAAGAACCCACACATCTTTCTCCAAAGTTGTCAACTATGCAACAAAAATATGCAACAATTCTTCCTCCTCAGAATAGTCCAAAACCAGTCACTTAAAATGCTCATTTTACCAACATGGCATATTCCTTCCAATCAGCTCCCCAGCCACAACTCCATAAACATGTCCCTTTAAAGAAATGCTTGGCTTTATGTAGCTCCTTCTTCTATGGCTCACAGCTTTGGACAGACATAAAGACAAATAAATATACTATCTATATATAAAAAAGCCCAGCGACCAGAACGGCAGAATGACCAGAACGACAGGAATGACCAGTGGCTATGATGAGCACTGCAGCAGCCAACCAGCCTGATCTGGGCCCCAATTGGCACCCCCCCTAGGCTGACCCAGGGGCAGGGCCAGCCACCAACCGCCCGTGGCCCCTTACCCCGGCAGGCCTGACCCAATGGGCCCCCATTGAGGCAAGCCAGCCAGACCCCACCATGCACAAATTCATGCACTGGGCCTCTAGTTTGAAATAAACATCTTATTAGTCCCTCAGGAATATTCATAGAGAGGCATCTAAATACTAATATCTCTTCCCTCAGTCTGATCCCTTTTGATCCATACTGAGTCAGCCTCAGATAAGCATCTGGGAATCCTCTCTCCCTGATCTTCCTCTAGCTTCTCTAGGTTTCCACGCTTCTGCCCTGGCTGATGGTTTTCATGTTCTCTCTAAAATCCAGGCCATACACACCTTTATTTCTGGCTCTCCCACAGTTGGAGAATAAAATAAATTTTTCAAATTCTTCATAGTGAACATCTATCAGCCAAGCATTCCTTTTTGTCGTTAATAACATCACATTGATACATTATGCCAAAAGAAACCTTTTCCACCAGCACCAAGAAGGAAAAACAATGAAGACAGAAAATTCCTCATGTCACTTGTATATTTGTTTAACTAAAAGTTTCTGCACAAGAGATGATTAAAATCTCCATACTTTAGAAGATAAAAACATACATTATGAAATGGCAATTTCTCCAGTTTTGATCTTTCCAAGATCTCAGGGCCAAGCTTTAATCTCAGGTTCACCTTAAGCTACCACAGCCATCCTTTGCCCTCCACAGACACAATAAGCTAGTTCTTCTAAGTATTTGGCCGAAGAATCTGAGCTTGGCCCTGAGATAACTGCTTTGACCACATAAACCAGTTAAATTCATTCAGCTTCAAGTAATGGAGACCCAATATAATAATGGCCTAAACAAAATAGAGATTGTTTTCTCTTTCAAGTAAAATTCTAAAGTCATACAGTACAGGGCTGGACTGGCAGCTCTGATCCAGAAAGTCCTCAGCAACTCATGTGCTTTTCAGATCACTGGACCCCCAAGAGGATAGCCTTCACCCTCTTAGCCCCAAACACCCACATGACAAGGAGCAGAATGGAGGAAGGATAAAAAAGAAGAGGTTAAAAGTTGCTTGCTGCCTGTCTCCTGAAGTTCCTAAAAGCTGTCACACATTTTAATTACATCTTTTTTTGTTCACAACATGGCCATTTCTGGTTGCAAGGGAGGTGGGAACATTTTACTCTTTGTTCTGGACAGCCATAGGGCCAGCTAAAAATTCTATTCCTATGGCAGGACAGAGGGAGAATGTCTCTGTCCCACTGTGCTCCTAAAATCACTACCTTTTTCTGTGATAAAAATAAAGTCTGGAGGTACCTAAAGTAGAATGCTTTTAAATTCAATTTTTGTAAAAATTTGAGATATGAGTCAAAATTCTGTCACTCAAAGCAAATATAGGTAACTGTGGTTTCACTCTTTGCTTTATGATGTCTGTCTTGCCACTTAAAAAATTGTTCTAAAAATTGAGTGAAAATAAACTCAGATAACAAGGGTGAAAGTAATTTTTGAAATGTGAATTAAATAACCCTCAACACAAAGCATAATTAAATCAATCAATTATCATTTGTCTCCTTTGAATATATATGACTGTCATTCAAATTATCTCCATTCTCCTTTTAGGTTTTTTAATAAAATGTGGCAGGTAGATATCAAGAAAGCAAAGGACCAAAAACAAAGGTATGTGGTCTAATATTAGGTGGTTCAAATAGGGTCAGAGAACGAAAAGGAGATTCTCTAGAAATGGCCATTTATGAAGACTCTCACCATCAACCTGGCCTCTCAACCATCACCCTGTATTTGCTATTATTATATACGGGAGTAGATCTTCATAACAGAAGTTATTTTTTTTTCCGGGCAAAATTCTAGGTTCTAGCAATTGTTTTGCAAAAGAAGCTATCCTGGTCATTTAGGACAAATAGAGCAGCTATAAAATCAGCTGGTATTTTGCAATTTTCTGGAACGTTTAGTTTTGCTGCCATTATTGTTGCTTCTGTTGCTGTTTGTTGAAAAGCAGTAGAAATATGGAATGTGTGCAAAGTCCTGGTGATCTGAACTGCTTCAAGGGAGGAAACAACTCCAGGCAAAGGGCATCTTACTAAAGGTAACTTGTATAGAGGCTATGGTTTTGTCCTGCTCTGCCATTCACTGTGACATTGAGCATCTTAATGCACTGCTCTGACCCTCATTTGTTTATTTGTAATATATAAACAATAGAAATATGTACTTCACAAGGCTGTTGAAAACACTCAGTGGTGTCATGCATGTAAGGATTTAGCACAGTGACTGGTACAGAGTAAATGTTCAATAAAGGTTTGTACTCTGTAAAATGAGAACAATTATACTTTCCTCAAAGACATGCATGAGCTTAAGGAAACTATGAAAGCACCATAGATGAGATTGACTTAACATATTTGTAGCCTAATATATCCATAATGTCATCTGTAGTCTAATATATCCATAATGCTATATCAGTGTGTTCTATGTATGTCTATATGTAAATGTGTGTGAGTTTATGTATGTACATACACAGGGTGGGGCAAAAGTAGGTTTACAGTTGTGAGTATGCAAAATACATAATTTAGTCTTGTAGTATTATTTATTAATTCTTGTATTATTTTCCATATGAACAACTGTAAACCTGCTTTTGCCCGACCCTGCATATAAGATGCTCTTTCCTAAAACAAAATGATGTAAAAATAGTTGGAATGTGCATTTTGTGCTGGGGATAACTCTAGGCCCATCAGTCGATTACCTTTTCAGCATAGCCTATATCAAGCATCAATATATTGTTAGTTACTTGGATGTACATCCCATTCTAAGTGCTTTTTGCTTTAGTTTCTAGAAACTTGCCAACCAGCATCAAAACAAAAATCATATCCACAAGTATTTACTGAATGCTTACTCTATGCAAAATACAACTGCTGCAAAGCCTAGGAAATATTTTTAGCTTCATGCATTATCAGTTGACTGATACCAAATGTACTGACTTCTTGCTGGAACATCATCATGGAATATTCTGAATGCCATTACTGCTTTAAAAGGAACTATCAAGAGAATACCATGCCACTTTGCTCCACCTTGCTGTAAGGAAAAGAAAATGCGGCAGAGATGAGTATTACATTTCATTGCATTGTTCACAGTGTGTTACTATATCATCTGATAAAATGAAGTTCCATCTGGCTGCTCCAGGGGATGAGAACAAGCTGTTTACTTGCTAATATGAAAACTAACCCTCCTGACTCCTCACTAAAAACTATAGAATACATTATTATATTTTCATATTCATAAACATTGGCAACCAGTGGGCTTTTCCCTTTTTTTCCCTTTTTATATCTGTTGACCTACCATGGGATGTATAATGCACAAGGGTCAGATATTAGGCCAGAAAGCAGATCTTGTGACCTCTGCAAATTTACCCAGCAAGTTCAGTGCAGAGCAATAGAAATATAATGTGAGGCACTCATGTGATTTAAAATTTTCTAGTAACCACATTTTAAAGTAAAGTACTTAAAAATTAAAAGGAATAGGTGGGATTGACTTAACATATTTGTAGCCTAATATATCCATAATGTCATTTCAATGTAATCAATACACAAATCATTGAGATACATGCTTTCTTATCCTGTCTTTGAAATTCAGAGGGTATTTTATATTTCCAGTAAACCTTACTTTGGATTGGCTGCATTTCAATTACTTAATAGCCACAAGTAGCTGGTCACTACCATATTAGAAAGTGCAACCCTGTATTATAGTTGGGTAAGTTGGTAGGGTAAAAACAATAAAAAATTAGCACTTTATATGGAAATATTATGCCCTACATGTTATATATTACTTTGTAATTTAAATAAAGAAAATGAATTTAAATGATAATAATGGATAAATTTAAATTAGAAAAAAATTAAAGATACTGGGTTTTTTTCGAATGAGTTTATTTAATTCCAGATGATACAGAATTCAGGGAAGAGCACACTGTGGCAGGATTCAGGACTGGGTTTCCTCTGACCTTACAGCTAAGGTTGAAATGGCAGAGTGAGAAGAACTAAAAAGATGAGCCACTGCATGATTATTATTGTTAGTTTTCACAAAAGTTTATTGTTAAATGTACAACAGGCTCCAAAACAACACTTCATTCTAGCTCTAGGTGGCAAGAGATGTTATAACAGGAAATCCAGATGTTAAAACATGAAGGGAATTAAGAATCACCAATGCCCTAGCACAAGGTACAGCTCACTTTTTGCCAGATTTCTGGAATTCCACCTGTGGCCAGAAGGCCCTTCCCCAAGCCTTCGCTTTTAGCTCCTCAAGTTTCTTCTGCACCTCTGTTTGCTGCTGCTTGAATGCTTTATCTCATCCATCTCCTTGGCCTGCCTTTTGGGCTGTTTCAGGGGCTTCTTGCTACCTTTGTTGCTGGACACCCCTTCCCCAGAACCTGCCAAAGGAAGCTGATGAACTTTTTTTACATTAACATTACAAAACATATACAAACACAGGAAAAAGAAAAGGATACCAGACCATAAAAGGCAAGTAACTTGTTAATATATGAGCACATATACAATTTCCTGTTTTTAAATATGGACATAAAGAAATGATTTGCAGACAAATTATTTATAAATGAAAAAAGATATAGGTCATTGAGTATATGCACAGGGAGAAAGTCTCAGGATCCTCACACAGTTAAGACCATTACTTGACCAGAATTCATGAGAACTTTGTTATGCTTTTTTAAAAATTATTGGCTGTATTTCTTATGCTGTACTTTATATCTCCACTAGAGGCCTGGTGCACAAATTTGTGCACAGGTGGGGTCTTTCAGCCTGGCTGGCAATCTGGGCGATCAGGGCCATCTCCCCCAGTCCTGATAGGGGTCGATCAGGACCAGCTGGCCATGGAAGGTTGGCTGTGGGAGGTTGGCTGTGGGAGCATACTGACCACTAGGGGGCAGCTCCTGTGTTGAGCATCTGCTCCCTGGTGGTCAGTGGGCATCATAGTGACTAGTCAACCAGTCATTCAGTCGACCAGTCGTAACAGTCTCTTAGGCTTTTATATAGAGAGATGACTATTTTGCAACTGCCAATGTGTACTTCTTAATCCCTTCACCTTTTCACCCATCCCTCAAACCACATTGCATCTGGTAACCCCAGTTTGTTCTCTGTATCTATGAGTCTATTTCTGCTTTCTTTTTTTTCGATCATCACCCGAGGATATTTTTTGAGAGAGAGTGGAAAAGAGAGAGAAAGACAGAGAAATCTCGATTTGAGAGAAACACATCGATTTGAGAGAAACACATCGATTGGTTGCCTCCTGCATGTGCCCTGACCAGGGCCCAGGCCGGAGAGGAGCCTGCAATGGAGGTATGTGCCCTTGACTGGAATCGAACCTGGACCCTTCAGTCTGCAGGCCAATGCTCTATCCACTTAGCCAAGCCAGCTAGGGCTCAGTTTTGGTTTTTTTTTTCACTTATTGATTTCAGAGAGGAAGGGAGAGGGAGAGAGAGATAGAAACATATATTTGTGTTTCTCAGTTTTTTTTCCTTGTAATTGATTTCTATTTGCATACCACTGTGGTTAGAGAATATGTTTGATATGATTCCAATCCTCTTAAATTTACTGAGACTTGTTTTGTAGCTTAACATGTGGTCTATCCTAGAAATTGTTCCATATATGCATCTCTCCCTGGTGAACAGAAACCTTGCTGCTTTTCATAGCCAGATATTATGTGGACACCTCTTCCAGCTCTGGTGCTCTGGAATGTGAAACCTGGTTTGGGGTTTAGACCCCACCCTTCTAGGGAGAAACCCTCACAGCTGAGATAAACCTCGAACCTCAGCCATAATCCTTGGAAGGTAGGCCAGCCCTTTCGCATCTCTGCCCTTCCTATCAGTCTTGATGTGGCTTCTTCTGTAAATCCTTGCTTATAAAACTTCTCTTCAGCTAATCTTCAATTGTTATTCAGGATGACTGTTCTCTAATTAAGTGGGGCCTGGAGGAGGTGAGTGTACCTTTCACCTACTCCACTGCCATCTTGGATCTCTCTCAAACTATTTCTTAATTCCAGATATAACTTACATAAATGTTGTATTAGTATTTTCCATGTCAGATACTTTGCTAAGTTTTGTTTTTGTCACATCTTTGAAAAAATCATAATCCTGCATAAATCCAACTTTTGTCACCCATTTGCCTGAACCCCTGTTGTTAATTTGGACAAAAGAAAAATGTACATAAATGTTGAATGGTCTTGTGTTAAATTTTTTACCATAAACCTAAAATGGATCCTTAATGCTGGTAATTTATTACACTACTCCTAACTCGTTGCTAACTCAATCCCTTTCCCAGTCTCAAACAAGTATTCTAATCTTTTCCTCTCTCCACAAACTCTGGACAATTAATTCACCATCCTTATTCTCAGATAATAACCTTACATTCTACATTACTGAGAAAATAAAAATAATTCCAGGACAATTTGCACAGAGCCTTTAACCCACTTACCACCCTCTGCACTCACCACACCCACCTACCCACAGCATCTGCATTCACCACACCTACCCAATCACCATCATCTATACTCACTACATCTCCCTAACCACCAGGATCTGCACCCACATTTGCCTCCCACCTGATATTGGGATGTACTCTCCATTTTCTTGTCTAAAGCCAGACAATTGTGCTCTAAACCCATCCCTTCTTACTTCCTCAAGAACACTCCAGAAATTCTCTCTTCCTCCAACATCATCATGTTTCATTCTCTACTCCATCATTTGCCTCACCACACAAACATACTATTATTTCTCCCATCTTAAACATAAAAAGAAAATGATATTTACCCCACTTCCACTTTATCAAATCATCCATTTCTTTGCTCATCTTTGTAGCAAAACTCCTGGGAAAAGTTGCCTATGTCAACTTTTTAAATATTTATCTCTTTCCAATCACTAAAACACACACTAATCAAAGTCTTGATCTCTTTCTTCTAAAGGAACTTCTTTAGCCAAGGACACTAGTGACCTTTACATTGCCATGCACATTGCACAACTCAAGGTCCTCATCTTATTTAACCTGTCAGCAGCATTTGGCACAGTTGTTACTCATTCCTCCTTGATATACTCTCTTTTACTTGGCTTCTCTTCATTTCATTCTTTTCTTAATGGCCCTTCTCAGTTTTCTTTGGAAAAAAGGAAGAAAAAAAACTTGATCTTATCCTTAACCTCCTGATGTTGGAATATATCTTTTCTACTTATACCCACTCTTCTAGGCTCATGCCAATGACTCCCAAATTTACATCTTCAGCCAATGTACTATTTCTCCCAAAATCCAGATTTAGCATTCTACTTATGTCTTAAAGACACCTCAAGCTCAACATGTCCATACTGAACTCCTTATCTTTTTCCAAAAACTTACTACATCTATAGCCAACCCATTTCAACTGACAGCAAGTTTATCTTTCAAGATGTTCAGGCCAAAATCCTTAGAGTCATCATTGTCTCTTCTTTCATTCAAATTCTTCCATCAGAAAATTCTGTTGGCTCTACTTTCAAAATATATCCAGAATCAGATTATGTCTGATTACCTCCATTGCTACCACACTAGTCTGAACAAATATCATTTCTCACCTGGTTGCTTCAATACCATCTAATAGGTCTCCTGTTTCTGCTTTTGTTCCCTACACAGCAGCCAGAGGATACTTTTAGACCCAAATCAGATCATGTCATTCCTCTACTCAAAATCCTACAATTGGTCCCTTCTTACAGACAATCTCCAAAGTCTTTTCATTGGCCTAAATGGTCCTACATGATTTTACTCCTGTTGTATTTCTGACATCATATCCTAATGTTCCCACCATTGTTCTTTTGCTCCAGACACAGTGATTAGTTAATAAATATTTTAAACAAATTAAACCCAGTCTCCAAGGAGCTCACCGTCTACTGGACAAAACAGAGGTAGAAGGTGGTAATTAAAGTTCTCTTCTGTTTCCCATTCAAAACTCTGGGAGGTGAATGTTAAAGGTTGAGAAATTTGCAAAGGCTGGGAGCGATGTTAGAGAACACAGAAAGGAAGGAAGGACTTTTCAGGTAAGATAAGCATTGCAAGAGCAAAGATCTAGAGAGATGAATCAGCAGCATATTTACAGAATTACAAATAAAGCATCAAAAAATAACATTTGAGATAAGGGAATCTAGATGTAGGAGGCTAAAATAAATATGGTTTATACTTTAGCTAGGAGTCAGATCACAAAACACTTTCTATTTGTTTCTTTCCTAACAGTTTTCAATATGATCGCAGAGCAATTTATTAAATAACCAGGTAATTTTGATGCACCTCCTCGACAGGGCCAAAGCAATATTTGGAAAGGATTCTGAATCCCCCAAGTTAAAGATACAAAGGAAAAACCTAGAGTCACATTTAATTTGACAAGGTAAAGGAGTGGGTGTGCTACTATATCAAATTTAATTTGTATAAAATCATTATCTCTGGTAACATTATTTTTCTTGATCTATTTCGTTTAGACTACATTAGTAAGGCTTGATCTCCCTGTCTATCTAAACATCGATTCACTTACAGCAAGCTTCAGGATAACACTGGTCTTATTAATTCCTGATAAATCCACAAGGTGTTAGTTGCACACAATATTGTATAAAAGGTGAACTGAGACTTAACTCCATCTACAGCTTTCCCCAGACAAGGCAGTGGACCACGGGTGAGTCTCAGCACCTATACTTATCAAACGGTGACAGTTACTTTCTAAATTACAGATTTTTCAGGATCTGGAAAAAAAATCTAGAGTTTTTGAACTGTCATGTAGGAAATTTGGGTTTGTCAACCTAGCTTCTTAAATATGGTTAATACAGCATATACTCCCTGTTAGCATGCAATTGACTTTATAGACCTCTGAAACAAAGGTGAGTAAAAGCAAATGAAAATATTTATGAGATGCTAACAATGATGAACTAATTTTGTAGGACAGAATTTTCTTCTTATTTTTAAACAAAAATAATCTTTAAAATGATAACACAGGGACAAATATGATGATCACAATTATTTTCTTCAGAGTAATCATTTTAAGACAATTAGGAGTAATACTCTAATCTTTAAAAACTGCTTTACTTACATCATTATGTTGGAGTTTTGACCTATGTTTCTACTTTGACCAAAAAAAGAAATGAAGAAGGAGGAGGGTAAGAACAACTATTTGTTCAACAAACTAGGAAGAAAAATAATTGCTGCAGCAAATGTGACTGGAGCAGATGAGTAAACCAATTCATTTTGGTTTGGTCCACTTACGTAATGATTATAACTCTTTGAGTTTTGTTTTCTCATGGCTTTAATTGTTTGCTTCATAGTCCAGGATGAAGTCAGTCCAGTTGTACTTTCTTCTCTGTTGCTGGAAAGCAATGTGCTGCAATAGCTGTGAGCTGACCAACATCACCATCACAGTGGAGAAAGAGGAATGTCGCTTCTGCCTCAGTATCAACACCACTTGGTGTGCAGGCTACTGCTACACCCGGGTAGGAACTCTGCTTTGCAGGAAGTGAGGGTGCTGAGGGTCTATTGAAGACAATTTTTATTAATTCCCATTTTATTCATACTTTAAGTTTTCAAAGTAATAGCCATGAGTCCCTCAGCCAAATACTATCTGTGTTATGATTAAGGTTAATTACCATGACATCAGTTAGATATTTGGGTTTGAATTTGATTAGGGTAAATTTAGGGACGCCTCAGATCTGATTTGATCAACCAGGCAGTATGCCAACTCTGTATTAAAATAAAAAGGAATGTCAAGGGGGAAAAAAGAAGACATATGTAATACTCTTTATAATACTTTAAGCAGCAAAACAAACAAACAAAAAAAAACATCACAAAAAGAAACTGCAAGTCAAAAATAAAATAAAAAAGAATTCTATGATAGATTTTACATATAGAGAGATAAATATGCAAGCATACATATATTTAGTAATAGAAGATTTACAATATTCGCCAAAAGCTAATTTCTAGGAAGATGTATTTCATGTATGCCATGTATTTCTATTTCTACGTAACTGAAGCTATATCTTTGCAGTGGAGATAGTACCAAAATATGTTTCTCAGCCACATAAGAACACAAACAGCCACATTATAAACATGCCGTATTGTCCCTCCTGAATACAAGTGCCAGCAACCATCCCGAGAACACATTCAATCCCTGCAGACTGTTACAACCAAATGAATCTGCAAGCCCGCTCACTGCTTTATACTGTTGAGAAAACCAAGGCACCGAGGCATAAAACTACTCGTTTGTAGTCATACAGTTTCTTTGCATCAATCCAAGTAAGAAGGCAGCTCCTACTTTTTCTTGATTTTTGCTTCCTATTACACCTGGGTTTTTTATGCAGAATTCCATAGTGTGTGTGTGTGTGTGTGTGTGTTAGGTTTGTTTGTTTGTTTTTCACTTTTTTAATCCTCACCCATGGATATTTTTTCCATTGATTTTTAGAGAGATTGGAAGAGAGAGGGAAAGACAGAGAGAAATATCAATGTGAGAGAAACACATAGATTGATTGCCTCCTGCATGTGCCCCAACCAGGGCCTGGGCCAGGGAGGAGCCTGCAACCAAGGTACATTCCCTTGACCAGAATCAAACCTGGGACGCTTCTATCTGCAGGCCAACACTCTATCCACTGAGCCAAACCAGTTAGGGCAAAATAGCAACTGTTTAATGAAATATACTTTATTGGTAGCAAATAAGTATGATCAACCTCCACTTAATGTACAGCTTATTGTACCTTCTTAGGATATACATTTGGTAGCATGATACTGAAATAAACTAAGCAGCTGTGATAATTTCTTCCCTCAGTGCAAATAATTTTTTTATTCAAAAGTGTTAGGACACACCT
Source organism: Myotis nattereri (assembly GCF_964212035.1). NCBI lineage: Eukaryota > Metazoa > Chordata > Mammalia > Chiroptera > Vespertilionidae > Myotis > Myotis nattereri. The sequence goes on along the minus strand of NC_138084.1, from coordinate 22,509,945 downwards.
GTTCTTCCTGGATTAAAATGTCTTATATTGCCGAAACCGGTTTGGCTCAGTGGATAGAGCGTCAGCCTGCGGACTGAAAGGTCCCAGGTTCGATTCCGGTCAAGGGCATGTACCTGGGTTGCGGGCACATCCCCAGTAGGAGATGTGCAGGAGGCAGCTGATCGATGTTTCTCTCTCATCGATGTTTCTAGCTCTCTATCTCTCTCCCTTCCTCTCTGTAAAAAAACAATAAAATATATTTAAAAAAATGTCTTATATGCAGACCATGTACCCTTTGAAACTGAGAGCACTGTAAAATATAAAGCACTTAAGGCAAGAAAATGTCTACAGGACTTAGAATATTTAAAATCTTATATGAGCCTTTATAGTCATGTTAAACTAAGCATTAACATTCCATATTATGTCTCTTTGACCTTCTAAAAACACAGGACAATGTATTTGGAAATGTTTATTGAGAAATTAAACCTGAGTGTTTTATGGTTTAAGTTTTCATTAACACAGCTTTCAACTAAGTACAAAAAGTCAACTTAAGCCCTAGCTGGTTTGGCTCAGTGGACAGAGTATTGGCCTATTGACTGAAGGGTCCTGGGTTCAATTCTGGTCAAGACCATGTACTTCAGTTGCAAGCGCCAGGGCAGGTGCAGGAGGCCACCAATCGATGTGTCTCTCTCACGTCAATATTTCTCTCTCTGTCTGTCTCTCCTCCTTCCTTCCACTATCTCTAAAAATCAATGCAAAAATGTCCTCAGGTGAGGATTAACAACAACAACAACAACAACAACAAAAAGTCAACTTAAAATGTCTGTCATGTCTCCCTTGCTCATCATTTTTCTATATTAAAAAATATATTTTGATATATTCGAAGTCTCTCTATGGTTTGAGAAATAATTAATATTTTGATATAGACAGAAGGAGGAAAAGGAATGAATTATATTTTCTGTAAGATTTCCAGAACAACCAGGAACATGGTATAGCATATAGGTAGGTCATTTATGAGATCATGTTCCCTTAGTTAGGTATTCCTTAAGTGAGCTTTAATGGGTAAATGTTAGAGCCAGCAGTATTAAATTCCTATCTCATTTTGATTAAGCTAATCAGAAACTCCCAGAATACTGTAACCTAACTCTCCTTCCTAAACTCCTCAGGATCTGGTGTACAAGGACCCAACCAGGCGCAATACCCAGAAAGCATGTACCTTCAAGGAGCTGGTGTATGAGACAGTGAGAGTGCCTGGCTGTGCTCACCATGCAGACTCCGTATATACGTACCCAGTAGCCACTGAATGTCACTGTGGCAAGTGTAACAGAGACAGTACCGACTGCACCGTGCAAGGCCTGGGGCCCAGCTACTGCTCCTTCAGTGAAATAAAAGAATAAGGAGCAATGGACATTTTAGGCTGCCTACCCCTGTCCTGAAGGACCAAGATATCTGAAAAGTCCATGTGTGTACAACATGCAAAGGCTGCAAGCCACTGTGGGCTAGGGGAGCTTCAGACCCCACTGACCCCGGCCTCTCCAGAACTTGAGAGTGCAAGAATTGAGAGTGGTGGAGCCAGGAGCCTGGCACCACTCCATCCTGTATCTAAATTGGGTTCCTTAAGTTTTATTTAGTCTTACTTAACTTATAGACACATGGGTACCTTCTGTTTATTAATCTTAGAAACCCTCTTAGTCAATCCCTTCCCCTTTGGATAGGGATACCTACACCCAGAAATGAGCTGGGAGTGGGTGAAAGTACTAGATGCTGCATTCTTTTGATGGACTCTTGGGCCCTCAAAAGCAGGGCCATCCCATCATCTACTTCATCATTGTAGCCTCGGTACTAACACCATGCCTGGGATTTAGTAAGAAACTCAACGATGGCTTCCTTAAGGAAAGTAAGAACAGAAAGGTAGGAGGTAGGAAAACACTGAAAAAGGATGGCTGATAAGGCTGCCCCAACAATGCCAGTCAGTCCATGGGAATGAGGGCATCAGTTCCACCCCATCTCTCCTCCTCTGGCACACGGGACAGGTTGCACCTCTATGAGTTGCTCGGTACAGATGGGAACTAAGATTTCCAAGCTATTACTACCAAGCCCTTTAGATAAGGGCAAAATCAAGAAATGTTAATGTGGGCCTATGGAAATTAGCCCACATCTATTCCAACATTTAAATAAATTGAACAAATTCTGCCAGGCTCCCGCAAAACTCCCTTTGGAAAGTAAAACAAAAGAAAACAAAAATGTGTTAGTTACCCTGCCTTCTGGACTGGATTCGCTCCTTGGAATAGAAGGGGATTTGAAAGTAGGTTTGAAAGCAATTTCAGCAACTTATTAAGTGCATTTATCTTATTTACAAATACATTTGTGTAAATAAATAGCTCTTTTAGAAAGAATTCGCCATGAAGAAAAAGAAAACCTGCTTTCTAGAATCCTCTATATCAGTCTTCTCTTTTGTTTATTCACGTTCTCCCAAATCTATGATTTCTTTCAAGAAGGTACATATTGAAACTGTTTCATGAGTTGATTTTTTAAAGATGTTACCTCTCTAAGTTATGTACTTGTTTCACACTTAAAATGTTTTAACTAACTTATTCAATCCTACCTTATTTTTTAAAATAAAGATGCTAGCCACTAGAGTCATAAATTTGAATTTTTTCACAAACAGCTAACATATGTGCATGTTTATAATAGTAGCAGAAAAAATCTTAATGTATAATTCCTAATGCTTCTGTAAATATTTTATGTCCTCACCTTTGAAAATATTAAAAATGATTTGGTTGCATTTCTAAAAGTACTTCTTTAAATTTCCTGTCATTTTTTGAAGTTATTTCCTGATGCAATAGAGAAACAAAGCTAAGGGAGAATCACAGAGTGGGTGGGGACCCTGGTGATTCTCCAGTTCATTTCTCAAATGTTTGACACGGAAAAATTAAAGATCAAGGATGTTAAGATCACAGTCAACATCACAAAGACTGTTCATGGCAGTACCAGGTTTAGAACCCTGGCCTCCTAGCTCTTAGTCCACCTCTCCAGTGACTCCCTCACCATACTAAGAAGTAATCATGGCAAGGACCGATGCAAAATTGTAGGAATTAATAATCAGCTTTGTCCACTCCAGTCTGGTATTGAGTGTGGCTTACAGGTATATTCTCTACAATATTTTGACACATTGAAATTAGGGCTATAATAACAAAGTTCGACAAGATGCTTTAAATTACAGCATAGTCTTTTCCTTCTCCCTATGCTTTTAGAAGTCAAAACAACTGCCTTTCCATTAGAGGTAGTATAGGGCAATGGCCCCAGAGTTGTCATCTTAATCTTCTTGACCAGATGTATCATCTTGAACAAGTCATTTAAATTCTCTGGACTTCAGTTACCTCTACGACAGGTTTAGATGTTTCTTCCATTGACACTACATAGTAATTAGTTGTCAAGTCAGATTTCTATGAAACATTTACCACACTCTCATTCAAGCTATCTTCTGGCCTGTCCTAGTCAGTTCATACTGCTATAACGGAATACTACACACTGGCCCTCCTATAAACAACAGAAATGTATTTCTCACAGTTCTGGAGGCTGAGAAGTCTAAAATCAAGGCATCAGCAGATTTAGTGTCTGGTGAGAGCCCACATCCTGTTTCATAGACAGCTGTCCTTTTTGCTCTATTTGCACAGTGGCAGGGAGGAAAGGAGCTCTCTGGGGCCTCTTTTGTAAGAGCATTTATTCCATTCCCTTGATGAGGCCTCTGCCCTATTGACTAATTACTTCTCAAAGGCCCCATCCAAATACCATCACATTGGGAATTAGGTTTCAACATATAAATATGGGGGAAAGGCAAACATTTTAGTCTATAGCAGGGGTGGGCAAACTTTTTTACTCGAGGGCCAACAATGGGTTCTTAAACTGGACCGGAGGGCCGGAACAAAAGCATGGATGGAGTGTTTGTGTGAACTAATATAAATTCAAAGTAAACATCATTACATAAAAGGGTACGGTCTTTTTTTTCAATAGTTTTATTCATTTCAAATGGGCCGGATCCGGCCCGCGGGCCGTAGTTTGCCCACGGCTGGTCTATAGCATGGCCTGTGAGAATGAAATATGAACAATCTTCCTTATGCAAAAAAATGGAAGGAAATCTATAGTTCAAAATGGTTGGCAATTTCAGCATTGAGAAGACATAAACAAACAAAATCTTAGCTGAATATAATTGAGTATGAAAGTTGGGTCAATGATTTATATAAATAAGTTGCTAGAAACATTTTTAAACTGTCTTAGGAATTTGCATTTAATTCATTTATATTCACTATAACAAAAACAGTACTTCAATTTATAAGGTACCTCTAGGCATTTCATTTGTTAGGCTGATTTACAGTAAATTGGCTTATTGCAGCATAATAAAAAATAGTCCTTGCTATATGCCACTACAATAAATTAATCAAGCAATTTAAAATTGAATTTTCACACTACAATCTTATTTTGTTTTCTCACATATATAAAATAATAGCATCTAGCATCATTTAAAACCAATAATATGATTCGTGCTTTGCAGAAACCAACAACAAATTAAAAACCAAACCTTTGCATTAGTAGCAACAGAAACAGCCAAGAGCTTTTGAGAAATGAGTATGATCTTCCCTTCACTGTTACTATAGCACACGGAATCTGGGAACAAATGGAGCCTAGTATAATCGTGTGGTTGTTTTAAAGGCTGTAACACTTCAGGACAATGCAAATGGCTTCTCACATTAAAAAGACATTAAATCGCTCATCAATTTAGAAGAAAAGGCAAACGACTGCTCTCGAATTTTAAAATACATTTCTGTGAAAAATTACCTCTGAGCTGCAGGAGACCCTGAGGCTATTGTGATGTACCTCTTCGCGTGTGCTGGAAGTGATGGCAGCCCTCCCCAGGGTTGAGAAAGGCAGCAGTTCTGTTGTTCAAAATATTTAAAGTGAGTGATTAATTATGAGCTGTGTCATAGGCATGTGAAGTGATGGAAGATGGAAAAACTGAGAAACCAAGCGGCTCTGCAGAGGAGGTGCAATCAGCCCCTGATTAATTGTGCTAATGGAAAGGAATGTGTGGATAACACAAACATCATTAAATGCCAAATAAAAACTAGCCTGAGTCCCAAAATACATAAATTGAAATTTTAAGATAGGAAATTTTCCTCCCTTGGAACTGTTATCCATGGTAGTGGGTCTATAATTTAACACAAACAGTATCTTCGAAAGAATGATGCCTTGCAGTGTTAAAGGAGTTGGAATAACAACATCTGACAAAGGGAATGCACTCCAGACACATCACCTGTAGAGTAAGCATAGTTCTCTATGTACTGCCCCAATGCCGAGCCACTAGCCTGAAGATGGACTGAAAACTGCAAAGGCAAAAGCTTATTTGTTCAAAAAATGAAAGTTCTGCCAGGGTTGCCCAGATGAGTCTGATAAAACAGATGAAAGTAATCCAGGTTTATTAAAGGTTTCCTTTTACAGGTATACAAACAGGGCTGCTTCACAAAGACACTCAGTAAAACAGGGAGAACAGCCCACTATTCATCAGCTATTTCCATCTAGCCTTGCAGCATGGGTGTTTATTCAAGCTTTCAAAACATAAAAGTCGGTGGGCATTCTGTTTCAGACAGAATGCTAAATACTACTGAGAATGGACTATGGAAAAAGCATACTTGGTTACTGCCCTGATGGAATACAGCACCCAGCAACTCTTAGCACACAAGAAATGCACAAGAAATATAACTGGATTTTCCTTTCAAATGTTCACTGATTCTGAAATCTCTCTGTGCTGAGAAGTCAGCTGCTAAAATATCAACTTAAATTTTTAAAGAAGGGTTGGGGTAGAGCATAAGTATCTAGGGCTCTATAATGGAAAGTACAAATAAGAAATCATACCTGGTATCAAATCCATGTGGAATGATAGGACTTTAGGAGTTTGAAGATTGTCAATATTTAAGAACATTTAAGAAATGAACTGAAAGGGCATCAGATTCCCAAGGAGATTGTTCTAAGTTTAGTGCCAACACAGAAGAGTCCAAAAAATTTTGGGGAAATGTCAAATAAAAAAGATACAAAATTAAAAATGATATATGATTACACCAAGTGAACTTTGGGAGTTGGGGAAGAAGGCAGGACAATACTTAGTCAATAAACCAGAGATTGTTCTTAAATATTTTATTGGATCCCTAATTATTCACACTTATTGGTTTTTATCACTGTAGAAATAAGAAGCACAAGAATTTTGATAACCTACACACAAACATCCATGCCTCTAGAATTTCATCTTGAGGATTTTGTTATTTCTTGTATGGGACCACTGAATTTCCCAGACTCCCACAACCTGTCATTCTGAGCATACAAATCAGTTATATTCCAAATGGTCTAGTACCCAGTTGAAATAAACACATATAGCTGTTAAGCTTATGTGTGAAGAAACACAGGTGAGAAAAAGCAAATGTTTCCTTTTTAAACTGGGTACTTTTTGAACATTTGGTTTTCCATTACAGTTGACATACAATATTATTAGTTTCAGGTGTGCAACACCCTGAGTAGATACTTATATATCTTACAAAGTGATCACCCTGATAAGTCTAGTACCCATCTGACACCATACATAGCCTAACTTCTGTCTAACCATTTTACCAACCGTGATCTTATTTAGGTCAATCATACACTCCTGGTTTTTAAATCCAATGGTCAACTTTCAGCATACATTTTTCCAGGAACTCTTTGCTGCACACAATCTGATCATGCCCTCCTCCCTTCTTAAAGTTCCTATTTCCTTTTTCTCCTATGGCACTCTACTCTCTGGGTTCTCTTGTCTCTGTCAATCACTTCTGTGTCTTCTATGTAATATCTCCCAAGGTGCTCTCCTCCACTCAGTACTCATACTTTCCCTGATAGACCACTTAATATCTTTCACTGACAACTTAATGACCAATGAAGCAAATTCTTTAGCAAAGGCTAGATTTTTTTTTTAACCCATGCCCATTAACTTGCAGCTGAACACTGTCTTGTAGTCATTCCACAGCCTCATTCTCAATATGCCCCAAATCAAATTCATCGTCTCCATTGCAGAAGTACTCCAGGTCTGTATTCTCTACCTGTATCCACCTGTGACTGAAAGCTAAGAATCATTCTCGACTCCCTGCCTCTTCCTCACATTTCACTTCTAGGTGCAGTAGTGTAAATAGCATGGTGATTCAAAGATTAGTACTAAACAGGTCCTTGCTCCTGATTCATTAACTATATGGGCCAAAGTTATTGGATAGAAATTTCATATAGTTCAACCCAGTACTTCAGTCTTTTTAAGCTCATGTTTCCCATCTGTATAATGGGAAAAGGTATGGTACATATTACACAGATATTTGTTTTAAAGATTAAATAAGGTAATGCATGCAAAGCATTCAGTTTCTTGCTTAATACATAATAAATGTTCAATAAGTGTAGATAGTTTTATCAAATTCATTAAGTCCTGACTATTTACCTCCAAAATACATCATGAATTTATTTCCTCTACCTTATCACTGTTTACTCCACTCATTTGTTCACTTAGCAAATTTTTATTGAATGACCATGTATCCCAAGTACTACAATAGACCTTGAGAATTCATGAAGGACAAAATAGGCATAGCCCCTGCTCAACTGTACTTTCAGAATGGAGGGGAAGACAGACTGTTACACAGCAATTAAATGGAAGTCATTAAAAGTCATGACTGCAGGGTTTCCTCTGGTTAGTGAGAGAATACATTTTCCATGACTCACCCCCTTCCCCTAGCCGTGATCGGCAAACTGCGGCTCGTGAGCCACATGCGGCTCTTTGGCCCCTTGAGTGTGGCTCTTCTTAAGCCTTAGGAGTACCCTAATTAATAACAATGTACCTACTTATATAGTTTAAGTTTAAAAAATTTGGCTCTCAAAAGAAATTTCAATCGTTGTACTGTTGATATTTGGCTCTGTTGACTAATGAGTTCGCCGACCACTGAAGCTGGATTATAACTGATTTGCATTGATACAAATGAGTACTCTGCACTAAATAAATGGCTCATGTCTCAAATGTCAGCAGCCTCAGGCATGGATGCTGTTAGATACAAAGAGATGAAGCCCAGTAGCTTTCATGACGAGTCTCAACTGGGCTGACTGGGCACTTCAAGTCTCTGCCACGTATCTGTTCCACGCCAGTAGGCTACCTCAGGAATGTCCTCATGGAGACGACAGAAACACAAGAAAGAGCAAGGCCTCTCAAGTTGTAGACTTAGAAGCACCGTACTTGCACTTCTGCTTCATTCTAGTACCCAAAGCCAGGCACATGGTCAAGTCCAGAGACAGAGGCAGAGGACACTTCAAAGTTAAATGCCCAAGGGGATGGATGCAGAGAGGGTAAAAGATCATTCAACCCACCAGCAAGACCTATCAATTCTACCTTGGAAATACTTTCCACACCTGTCCAATACTCCTTCTGTGTTACTGCTACTACCACTTCAGTTCACCATGATCTCTCTTACCTATCACCACCTGACTGCTCTGTCCAAATCTTTCTTGTCCGTTCCTTCTCAGACCATTCTCAATGCAGCAACGAGAATACACTTAAAAAGAAAACCTGCTGAAACCGGTTTGGCTCAGTGGATAGAGCGTCGGCCTGCGGACTGAAAGGTCCCAGGTTCGATTCCGGTCGAGGCATGTACCTTGGTTTCGGGCACATCCCCAGTAGGAGATGTGCAGGAGGCAGCTGATCAGTGTTTCTCTCTCATCGATGTTTCTAACTCTCTATCTCTCTTCCTTACTCTCTGTAAAACATTATATATATATATATATATATATATATATATATATATATACATATATATATAAAAGAAAACCTGCTCTGACCACTCATTTAATTAAGTCTGCCAAGTGGTTTCCTATTGTTCTCAGGATAAAGGTGAAAATCCTGACTAAGGCTTGAATTGTTTTCAATTTTCAAATGAGGGGTTATTTTAAAGCAAATAGGTGAACCTGGTGAAAGGGAGAAAGAGAGTGGAGAGGGAGTATGGGAAAGAGAGGGTTTGTAATGACTTCCATGTGAGGAGAGCCTAGGACCCCTTTCTCCAACCTCATCTCCTTCCATCCTTTCTTTCACTTTATGGTTGGAACACATCATAATTCCCCAACTTGTACACCATTTCAAGTCTCTGGGGTCTTACTTGGACTGCTCTGTGTCCAAGTAGAGTTCTTTATCCATCCTTTTGGTATGGACTCAAACCCTTTGCCTGTCCACTTTCCTTCTTCCAGGGGGAAAGTAGAGAGGAGAAGAGCGCAAATTGGTTTGGCTCAGTGGATAGTGTTGGCCTGCGGACTGAAGGGTCCCAGGTTCGGTTCTGAGAGAGAGAGAGAGAGAGAGAGAGAGAGAGAGAGAGAGATATGAGGGGGAGAAGTGATGGCCATCTCTTGTAGGAAACATTAGAACCAGAGGCTTGAATGCTGGGAGAATGGGTTCTCTCCACAGCTGTCTCTGCTTCTTCCTGTATATGTCAATGTAATTTAAGACTATTGTTATTATTGTTTCCCCCTACCAAAGACTAGAAAACAAAGTAATTGACAGTCTCAAGTTTTACTGGGTCCCATGTTGAAAATAACCTAGGGAGGCTGCAGCAATCTTGAGAAAGAACAAAGCTAGAGGTATCATGCTACCTGTTATCAAATTTACTACAAGGCTATAGTAATCAAAACAGCATGGTACTGTCATAAAAGCAGGCGCATGGATCAATGGAACAGAATAGAGAGCTAAAATAAACCCACACCTATATAGTCAATTAACATATGACAAAGAAGCAAGAATATATAATGGGGTAAAGACAGTCTGTTCAACAAATGGTGTAGGAAAAACTGGACAGATACATGCAAAAAAAAAAAATGAAACTAGCCCACCTTCCTACACCATATACAAGAAAAAACACAAAATGGATTAAAGATATAAATGTAAGACCCCAAACCATAAATCTCCTAGAACAGTGGTTCTCAACCTTGGCTGCACATTAGAATCACCTGGGAATCTTTTTAACATCCTGATTTCTGGGCCTCATCCTCCGGAAATTCTGTTTCTTTGTTACTAATGTTGTGGCCCCACCCCATGACAAAGAAACAGAATTTCTGGAGGATGAAGCCCAGAAATCAGGATTTTAAAAAGATTCCCAGGTGATTCTAATGTGCAGCCAAGGTTGAGAACCGCTGTCCTAGAGGAAAACATAGTAAACTCTCCAACATAGCTCTTAGTAATATTTTTTTCTGATATATCTCTTCAGGCAAGGGAAACAAATGGGACTATATCAAACTAAAAAGTTTTTGTGCCGCAAAGAAAACCATTAACAAAACAAAAAGATAACTTACCTATTGAGAGAAGATATTTGCCAATGATATATCCAGTAAGAGATTAATATCCAAAATGCATAAAGAACTCATACAACTTAACACCAAAACAAACAATCCAATTAAAAAACAGGCAGAGAACCTGAATAGACACTTCTCAAAAGAGGATGTACAGATGGCCAATAAACATATGAAAAGATGCTCAATGTCACTAATTATCAGACAAATGCAAATTAACAAAAAAAAACCCACAATGAGATATCATCTCACACCTTTCAGATAACAAGTGCTGGTGACAATGTGGAAGCCTCCCACATTGTTGGTGGGATTGCAAATTGATGTGGCCACTATAGAAAACAGTATGGAGGTTCCTCTAAAAATTACAACTAGAACTACCTTATGAGCCAGCAATTCCACCTCTGGGTATTTATCTAAAGAAATCCAAAACACTAATTTGGAAAGATATAGGCACTCTTATGTTGAATTAGCATTATTTACCATGGCCAAGATATGGAAGCAACCTAAGTGCCCATCAATAGATGATTAAAGATGTGGTACATATATACAATGGAATATTACATGGCCATAAAAAATGAAATCTTAGCATTTGCGACAACATGGATGCACCTAGAAGATATTATGCTAAGTGAAATAAGTCAGACAGAGAAAGACAAATATCATATGATTTCACATATGTGTGGAATATAAAGAAGAAAATAAACAAGTAAAACAAAAGCAGACTCATAGATGCAGAGAACAAACTGATGGTTGCCAGATGGAAGAGGGTTTCGGGGACTGGGTAAAAAAGATGAAGGGCTTAAGAATTACAAATTGGTAGTTACAAAATAAATACAGGGATGTAAAACACAACATAGAAAATATAGTCAATAATATTACAATGTATGACACTATGTGGGAACTAGAATTACTGAGATCACTTTGTAAATTATGTAAATGTCTAACCACTATACTGAACATCTGAAACTAACATAAAATAATACTGAATGCCAACTGTAATTGAAAAAAAAAATGATAATGCAGTTGCTAAAAAATACTACTAGGGAGAAACACTGCCTTATATTTCAGGTGTCTAATCATGGACAAAAATTTGTGGCAAGTACACTGAATGGCTGCTCTTGCCATAACCATGTAGATGGGGGACAGAAGACCCTAGAAAAGCTGAGGAAAGAGGTCAGGGCAAATTAAGAAATATATTGAGTAGAATACATCCCTACTCAACCTTTATGACTTAGTTCAGGTGGCCCTCCTCCAGGAAGCACTCCAGGTTTAATAGTCTCCTCACTAACATAAACTCTGGTATTGTTGTAAAGGTCTTTTTATGAATAACAAAGACACCTTTATCATTCTTATCTCTTAGGAAATTCCAAGGATTTTAGGAGTTCTCTGTCATGAAAGGTGACGAAAACCTACTATAAATTTTTTTATTGGAGATCACAGTATTCTTCAATATATACTAGTATGTATACTAGTATGTATACACCTCCCTCCTTCACATATGCATATGTATGGCATATAATAAGCTCTCAATAACTGGTAGCTATAATTATTCTTGCTACTATTTATGGATGTCTATTATACCTGGGAACACTGGAATAATCAGCTCACACTTCATGACACGCTATATTTTAATCTTGAACGATGGATGTTACACTGAGAAGAAGTGGAGTTGTTATTTGATCCTGTATTTCCTGTCTTCCCTCCCACTTTGTACCCTCATTTCTTGCAATAGCGTTTAAGAGTCAACTGATCTAAAGAAATGTGATATAGAGAATTTAACTAGTGACTGGGCAGTAAGACAGATTGAAACTGCATTTTTGGCTTTTGGTTTTTCTCATTTGAAGCAAACATTTCAGACTGTTGTGGGGGTGGCATGGGGAAGGAAATACAGATCTGTTCACAGCTGCTACTCAAAATACTGGCCATATAACCAGGAGAGAATTTGGCTCAAATTAAAACCCCAGGGCTTTTTTTATTTTATTTTATTTTATTGTTTAAAGTATTACAGATAGTAGTACATATGTCTCCTTCACCCCCCTCCCCCCACCCCATTGACCTTCCCCCGGCCTCCCCTACTCCCCAGCACATGTCCTCACCCCATCCCCCCAGTATCCATTGGTTATGCTTATATGCATGCATACAAGTCCTTTGGTTGATCTCTTACCGCCCTCCCCCCTCCCCCAACACTCCCAGCCCAGGGCTTTTTTTGCCATCATAATAATTATCAATTAAAATTCATTTGGGTGTCCACAGTGTGTTTGGTACAATATCAAGGAAGGAAGGTGATGATAACAGAAATGGTTTTAACCATTTTGCTCATGATCCAAATGGTATAAAGAAACAGCAGAAATAAATCATTAAATTTTTGTAATTCAACAGCACTTAGAATAACAAAATATTAGAATTAGGAAAGTAGCCAGAATTCTGTTGCATAGCTTCAGAGGTTGATTAAACTTAGAATGGTAATGTTACACAACTAATATAAAAGCAATAGTTCCTAAAGTTTGCACAACCAGTAAGAAATAAGGAAAGCCAAGACTCATAACTAAGCCTTCTAATTCAAAACTGCAGTGTTTACATATATCTCATTTCTTTCTAATTACTCTCTAGGAAAATTAGGAGTCAAGCCATTAATATCTACATGTTTTGTCTTCTCTATATTAGCCGTTATTAGCAATAGTAAGAGAAGATACTGATGGCTTTGATGGGGATGCTCTGAATTGAGGGGTGAGCTTCTTTACAGAACAATATGAACAATATAAACAATTCTAAATATTCCAGGGATTCCATGAGAGAACCCTTATTTGGGATATTAGGCAGAGCTTTGAAGAGCAATACTGCCAAGAAGCCAGCAGAGGGAGACATACAAGTTTAACCATTCCAACCACTCAACTAACAGTCTGGGAATGCTATAGTAAGCCAAACCAACATGGCATCTTCTTTCATAACTCTTACCATCCAGTGACTTTCTTGACAAAATTCTAAAGTCCGTTGTCCCTTCTGATGCACCTGATTGACAATTCCTCTACCTTGAATTAATCCAGTTATTTGTCCCTCATAAGGACACCTTAACACTAGAAGAGGAATTGAAATTTTCACATCATAGATTTATGTCTCTACCTACATATTCATACTCTCTAACTTCATATAGACTCTGAATATTGCTTTTATATGCCCCTAGTTATAGTTATCTCTTTATTCCCCTAGCCTCTAAATGAAATCGAGCATTTCATTTACTTACAAATGCAGACAACAAATTATAGTTTGCTAGCAGTACCTATTAGCACTGTAGTATTAATAACTGTGTTTACAGTACCCATATAGAATCACCAATAGAAATCACAGATTATTGTGTATCAAATTATAGTTGTTACAAATAACTCAAAATATCATTTATAGTACTCATCACTACTTTGAAAGTATGTCGTTATTAGATTTGGTACTAGACTACACCATTTTATGCATTTTTAAAACGTATCTGCAAATTGTTTTATACTTCTTCCATCAAGAGGTAGAAGCTATGTTCCCTGTCCTTGAATCTGGGCCAAATCAGTGACTCACATATAACCAACAGAACAGGTGGAAGTGACAATTCAGGACTACAGGGGATGGGTCATAAAAGATGAAGAAGCTTTCACTTTGCTTGCTGGAGCATAAGCACCAGAAGCCTTGAGCCACCAAGCAATAAATTCAGCTCCCTTACAGCTAGCATGCTGGCAGGGAGAGGGGGAGGCGGGGAGAGAGAGGAAGAGTAACATTCACTGGCCAGACTCCCCTGGTTTTATTTTGACTGATAGGAACAAAGTGTTTATTACAAGATTCCTCTACTCTGGATGATTGGGAACACAAACTATTTATTCTCAGCATTAGAAATTGTTTGGCCTACTACTTTTTTTAAAAATATATTTTATTGATTTTTTACAGAGAGGAAGGGAGAGGGATAGAGAGTTAGAAACATCGATGAGAGAGAAACACCAATCAGCTGCCTCCTGCACACCCCCTACTGGGTATGTGCCCGCAACCAAGGTACATGCCCTTGACCAGAATCGAACCTGGGACCCTTGAGTCCGCAGGCCGACGCCCTATCCACTGAGCCAAACCGGGTAGGGCTGGCCTACTACTTTTTGGTGGTTCTTTCACGCACCTCCCAGAGTTTCACTCTTCCACTGAACAGATCAATACCCAGGCAAAGATATAAAGCAGGGATGGGCAACATTTTTTCTGCCAAGGGCCATTTGGATATTTATATCATTCACGTGCCATACAAAATTATCAATTTAAAAATTAGCCTGCTATATTTGGTCAAACATTTAATTAACTCACACCTAATGCCTTTGCAGGGCCAGACCAAATGATTTCTCGGGCCTTATATGGCCCGGGCCGGGCATTTCCCACTTCGGTATAAGGGAAAAGTTCACCTGGGGAGGCCTCCAAGACTCTGTGCCACTTCCTCCTCTCTGATACCAGCCCATCAGCTTCTCTGAATCTCCATCTCTGTCTCCTCCATTTGGTGAAACCACTAGTCTCTGTTTAGGTTCCCCTACCGGCTCTATGACCTGAACTCTGGTTCCAGGCAGTAAGCTGGGATCACTATAGGACTTACCTTATTTTTTTTATTTTTATTTTTTTGTTAATCCTTACCCGAGGATATGTTTCCACTGATTTTTAAAGAGAGTGGAAAGGAGGGGGAGAGACAGAGAGAAACACTGATGTGAGAGAGACACATCACATGCACCCTGACCAGGGCCAGGGGGAACAAGCTGCAAGCAGCACATGCCCTTGATTAGAATTGAACCTGGGGCCCTTCAGTCCGCAGGATGACACCCTATCCACTGAGCCAAACCAGCCAGGGCAGGACTCACCTTAGTTGTTTCTCTTCTTTCAGGATCATAATTCAGTATTTAGATATCCTCCAATATCTAAAAATAGTGGTTTTCAGTAGGAGGGCAATCTGCCGAAGCAAAAGTCCAAATATAATTGTTAAAACCTATTTAAAAAACTGAATTGTGTTGTTTAATCTTAATCAGACTCAAAACTAAAAAAAAAAAAAAAAAAAAAGGCCTTCATACTATAGTAATCATAGTAAAGGCTGTTGAAAATGTTCTCTATGGTAGCTATTATCTCTAACTTCCCATGCTTTAACTGGGTATATTCTGGCTTCTACCCTCCACTTCACTGAAAGAGCTCTTATCACACCATCTATAACCATCTAATTGCTCTAAAGCATATATTTTAGTCTCTTTTTTACTTGATTTTTATACAGTTATGCAATCCAATATGGTAGCCACTATCTACATGGAGCAACTGAGTACCTGAAAAGTGGCTAGTCCAAATTGAAAGGTACTGGAGGTATAAAATACACACCAGATTTCAAAATAACTTAGTATTAAAAAAAGGCTATAACATACTTTATTAATAATTTTATATTAATTACATGGTGAAATGATAATGTTTTAAATATATTGGGTTAAACAAAACATATTTATAAATTAATTTACCTATTTCTTTTTAAACTTTCTAATATTACTACTAAAAAATTTACAATTACATATGTGACTCTCATTGTACATCTAAAGGCCAGTACTGTTCTGCAGCAACCTCTCCCTCCCATACTGCTAGAGCCCTGCTTTCAACTCTTGCCTCCCTTGGTAGGTGGGACTTTGCTCTGCCTTTGATTTCTGGCTACCTCACTGCCTCCTCCTTCTGCGACTTCCTTTGAGATCTAAATCTATTGTTTGCAAATCAATTGTGTAATTGCTTGCCAACATCTCAGATTCTTTCTTTTTTAAAAAAAAATATATTTTTATTGATTTCAGAGAGGGTGAGGGAGAAGAGAGATAGAAACATCAATGATGAGAGAGAATCATTGATTGGCTGTCTCCTGCACATCCCCTACTGGGGATCAAACCTGCAACTCTGGCATGTGCCCTTAACGGGAATCGAACCCAGGACCCTTCAGCCAGCAGGCTGACACTCTATACACTGAGCCAAACCAGCTAGGGCTCAGATTCCTTCTTGAAGCTTATCTGTAAAGACTGATCTAGTATTAACATTTACCAAAACGGATCTTCAGCTCAAATTCCTCTCATCGCCTTCCTCTTCTTTCCAACGGCATACTGTGCATCTTCACTTGGCTGTCTTAGACTTAACATATCCAAGGTTTAATTCCTTCTCTCTATTCTCCATAACCCATTTCTCCTTTTGTCCTCCCAATTACCCAAGCCAGAACCCTAAAATTATTCTCTCCTTCTTCCTCACATCTATAGCTAATCAGTTACTAAGTAGCCTGCTTGCTCTCTATGCTTTCTTAAGTCCCTTAGTTTGGGGTATTTCAATCTTGGCACTATTGAAATTTTGAACCAGATCATTCTTTTGTGAGGGGTTGTCTTCCACAACATAGCATGTTTAGGAACTCCCCTGTCCTCACCCCACTAAATATCAGTAGCGCCCCCTAGCGGAAAACAAAGAAATGTTTCCAGACATTACTAAATGTTTAAGGAAGGGGTAGGGGAAGGAATCATCTCACCCCACAGAGACACTGAGTTGATGGAGGACATCATTATTAATCTCTGCATTAGGGCAAAAGAGAACTGGCTCTCCTGCCCAGTACTGAACTTCTTCCTTATTCTCCATACTCCTCACAGTTTTCCACTTCAGTTCAGAATAAAGTTTAGTCTCTCCTATACGACATAAAAAAGAGCATTATCTGTCCTCTACTTACCTTTCTCAGCTTCCCACTCCAGCTATACTGAATTCCTTGCAGTTTCCTTAGGGATGGATGAAAGTCATAAGAAGTGTTAGTCAGAAAAAGTGTTAAATACACTGGCAGCTTATGAGATAAATGCAAAATTTATAGGATGTTTTATATAGAGAATATGAGTAAGCATGTATTTTGTGAAACATAGGCAGAATTCCATTAAATATACATAGTGAGTACACTGTAAGGCATCCCAAGTTGAAAATATCATGGAACAGAGGGACATTTATAGTAAAAACAAAAGGGGGGGGGCAGAAAAACTAA
This sequence comes from Myotis nattereri, assembly GCF_964212035.1. Taxonomy (NCBI): domain Eukaryota; kingdom Metazoa; phylum Chordata; class Mammalia; order Chiroptera; family Vespertilionidae; genus Myotis; species Myotis nattereri. The sequence continues at coordinate 22,492,568 of NC_138084.1, read as the reverse complement.
GTTATGAATAATTATGTCATCTCTGGGCTGACAGCCATGTCACCACCAAATCATTCATCCAGAGGTGACACCTGGTATAATCTCACATGTGCTCAATCCCAAAAAAAAATTAATTAATAAATTAATTAATGCAAATAAACCCATCTCTGTTCAGGCTAATTAGTGAGCCCTGGTTGTGGCCAGCCATGTTTCCCGGCACCTATCCAACAGAGCAAGCATGTGGGCCTCCCTTCTGTGACCTGAACTCTGGTCCTCAAAAGCATATCATCAATGGAAGAGGTTGACTGGACATCTGAACGTTGTTTAACTCCAGATCCAAGCGATGTCCTTCCACTTGTTTGCATCCTATCCTAAACGTGTCAGTGTATTCCTACTCTTTTCCCTTGCTTTTCCCTGGGTGTTAAAATGGAGTCCATAAACCATTTTATTCAAGCATCTTCATTTGGTCTGTGAGTCTTCTATTTCATTACCTCTAGGACAGCTTGCCTCGCAGCAGTTGGCCTGAAAGCCCCCATGGCATCGGGTTAGTTTTCCACAGGACAGCTCAATCAATTCAAGCAATAATCTCCTCTCAGAACGCCTCTGCCTTAGTAATCTTCATTTCACCCTGTTCATGTTCTGTGTTTCCATTGTGGCATTTATCACGCCCCCCTGGGGTTGACGCTTGCCTCCTTTGTTTCTCTCTCTGGCCTGTGAGCTCTTTGAAAGGAGGGGTGAGTTTTACTCATTTGTCTCATTTTCTCTTAGCAAAGTGCCAACCATAAAGTAACTACTACAAAAGCTACTGCATGCGACCTCCGGAAGAAACAGCTGAATGGGTTATCTGCTGTTTTTGCCTTTCTCTCATTCCCCAGTTCTAAGACTGGTGTAATAGGGTGAGTAGCAAAACCCAGCCTGCTTGCACGGCATCATGGAGGTGGTGGCAGAGCCGTAGGCTCCCTGCAGGGAACCGACATTAAGTGTGTACAGCATTACTAGCAAGCTCGGGCCTTGGTGGACTGCATCTCTCTGTCTCACTTTTTTTTTTTTTTCCTTCACTTGGGTGGCTACAAAAACAGTACTGGGGGGCTGGGAGGCTTTTCCCTCCACCTCCCACCTGAAAATGGTTGAAGGCTGAGTCCCTTTAGCCTAGCAGTGGTTCTCAACCTTCCTAATGCCGCGACCCTTTAATACAGGTCCTCATGTTGTGGTGACCTCCCCAACCATAAAATTATTTCCGTTGCTACTTCATAACTGTAATTTTGCTACTGTTATGAATCGTAATGTAAATATCTGATATGCTATATGTGTTTTCCGATGGTCGCGACCCACAGGTTGAGAACCGCTGGAAGGGGTCTTGAGCTCTCAAAGATGCTAAATGAATGAAATCCATTCTAAAATGAATGAGTACCTAAACTGTGGCAAACATTAGAGATACAAGAGAGTGATTTCTCCCCTCAAAACATTTACAAGCATCTTCTCGGAGCCCATATTATACTCAAAGTAATAAACACCTATTTTTTTTTTTAATAGTTTAAAAAGAGATGCATTTTGGAATACTTTTAGCTTGAATAAAATTAATGAAATAAAATGTGAGACCTTAAATAAAGGGTCTGTTCTTGAGGTCCTTGTAACACAGGCCCTTCTACTCCACGGGTTAGAAAGATTGGGGTGCAAACATTTGGCTTCACGATCAGGCGTCGAGATTCGCGAACAGAACCCAAGCTAGCCAAACCTGCACCTGGGAAGAGGCGGCCCCGGGACCGAGCCGTTCCCGAAAACAACAACATCTCGCCAGAGCAAGAAGCAACTGTTGCCTCACCTTGAATCATTCATCCTCCCATTGACGCCGCCTCGTCCTTTCCGCCGCGGGGGGGCGCCAGGCTCCTTCCGCTCTAGGCTCCCCCCGCTTAGCTCTCTATGGTCGCGCCGGGCCCCTCTAGCTCTCGCTCGCCGTCCTCTCGGTGGTAGTGCGAGGGCGCGCCGTGGAGCAGGTCGCGGAGGTGGCGGTGCGTGGTGACAAGTTCTGTGCGAACCCGGGCGGCGGAGCTCGCGCTCAGGTGGAACGGGCCGCGGGGGAGGTTCTGGGAGGGAAGAAGCGGGGGCGTGGGCGGGGAGACGGGTCCCTGGAAAGGAGGGAGACTCGGGCCGGGTCACGGAGGCCGGAGAGGAGGCCCGGAAGCGGGAGGGGACTGTTCCGCAGCCTCCCGACCCGCCGATCTCCGACCCCGGTTCATCCGGCGCCCCTTGGTGCCCAGGCCCTGCGCGGTGGCCGCCGCATCTGTCGCGTCTGCGGGTTGTCGCCTCTCGTCCGGAGCCCGGGAGCCCTCAAAGCGATGGGTTAGTGGATGAGGTTAAAATATGGTGGCCTTCAACCCCGTACCCAGCGTCTCTCTCCTGTTTTGTTTTTATTCTTTGTCATCGGAGTCCTCCCGGCCCTAGATGTGTGGTTGAGGCCGGAGGCGGAATAGTAGTCGTTTTTTTATCCCGGTACCATGAACATAGTAGGTCCTCCTTGGACGGATCTGGTGGCCTGAAACATTTGGATAGAGCCGCTCACAGGGCCGTCAGGCCTGCGACCTCCACAGGGTTGGGGTGGGAAGGATTGCCGCATCCTGGGGACTTAGTCGCATTGATTTGGGGAGATGTAGGCCTCTTGGGGTGAGGTTCCTATCGTTTCTGGGCAGGTATTCGTTGAAAAGACGTTGTGAAGAGTCTACTAGGGGTCAGTGTTGTGCTGGAGACGTCAAGGGTACAGGGGACCCAGGCGATTTCCTGCCCTCACAGAACTAAGGTGTAAGGGGGGCGGGGGGCGACTTAACCAACAGCGAGCCTGTGATGAGGGCTATGACAAGGGGAGCCCCCGGAGTTCTTGTTCCTCCACCGGATGATAAAGAAGGTGACGCCATAGAGCTCTGTCCTCCAGCAGCTGAGAGAGCACCGTGAGGTCAGCTCAGCTCCCAGGGAAGTGCGGCCAGAGGAAGGAGGCCTGCAGCCGTGGTATCTGGGTGAGGCTCCGCAGATCGGGGGGCACTGGCTCTGTCCGGAAGGATGCCTCAGCCGGGGAGCCCTCGAAGCGATGGGTTAGGACTCAGTGATGGCGAACCTATGACACGCGAGCTCATTTTTTTGGTTGATTTTCCTTTGTTAAATGGCATTTAAATATATAAAATAAATAACAAAAATATAAGTCTTTGTTTTACTATGGTGGCAAATATCAAAAAATTTCTATCTGTGACACGGCACCAGAGTTAAGTTAGGGTTTTTCAAAATGCTGACACGCCGAGCTCAAAAGGTTCTCGCCATCACCTACCCGTTAGGTGGATGAGGATTGGAATATGGTGGCCTTGAACCCCGTAACCCGGGTAACCTAAGCAAAGAGAACAATATAAAGGCATACAACGGAAAAGAACAACGCAGGTAGTGTAGTTTTGACGGCAGTGTTGTGGCATTTAGAACACGTGATGGCATTCTAAAGAGCCCAGACTGTATTTTCTACAAAGTGGTAAGGAAAAAAAAAAAAAAGAAAGTGTTTTCCACAGATTACAGTTCCGTTTCACAATCACTTACTCGGCATCCATAGCGGGAACCTGGGATTGTTCGACAATCTTGGTCTCATCCAGAATAAGGCAGAGTGAGGAGAGCTTTGCGCATGACTCTCGGTCTGGAAACTGCCTCTTAGTTGTTGCCATCCCTCTTCACTTCCTTCCCTTTGGCCTTTAAGGACCAGAGGAATAGTGACAAATTGCAAATGGATTCCAAAGATGATCGGAAAGTACACTGGACAGAGCATTAAAAAATCTGAGGGAAGTGCTTTGGGTGAGCCTAACTAATGGATTCTTCATATAAAGTAAAATTTGGTTTGGATGTGTGTTTGGATGTTTAATTCATTTAGCAAATACATGTCTCTGATATATCAGCCATTGTGTTAGCCTGGAAACTAGAGCTCTAAACTTCAGATTCTTCATCTGTAAGTGGGAGTGATAGTACCTCAAAGTTGTAAAGATGAATGAGATGATGTTTGTGCTATCGCTGTGCCTGGCTCTCACTAGAAATCTTTTAAACTAGAGGCCCAACGCACGAAGATTTGTGCAAGAATAGGCCTTCCTTCCCCTGGCTGCCGCTGGGCGGAAGCCTGCTTCATTGCCATGGTGATGAGGCAAGTGGCCCTGCCTCCCTCATCTTTGTCACATCAATTTGCATATTCCCTCCTTATTGGCTGTGGGCGCCACCATCTTTTGTTGTGGAGTGCTGGTTAATTTGCATATTCCATCTTCATTAGATAGGACAGGACTATGGACTATATATTTGTTTTAAATTCTCTTTACCTTTCTTATTGGCTCTAGGCCTTTACTTGAGAATTGAGATTATCTCATCTTGGCTCTTTAGTCCTTGTGTTAGTGACTATGTAATGTACATAGTTAATATTTGAAGGTAATTGGCACAAAAGTTGACAGTTACAAGAGGCATGACTTTTTTATGTGTGCTCATAACTAAAGCTGCTGATTTGCATAGTAGGGGTCGATGAAAATACTTTATTTTCATTAAATAAGAGATGGCTTAGAAAATGCTTGACAAATTATAAGAACTTATACTTCACCCCTACTCCCAAAGGGCATTTTTCATGAAGGGAAGAATTCTTGACTTAACTTAAAAACTCAGAAAATTGCTCTAACTGGTTTGGCTTAGTGGATAGAGCATCAGCCTGTGGACTGAAGGGTCCCAGGTTCAATTCCGGTCAAGGGCATGTACCTTGGTTGAGGGCATATCCCCAGTGGGGGTTGTGCAGGAGGCAGCTGATCCATGTTTCTCTCTCATCGATGTTTCTCTCTATCCCTCTCCCTTCCTCTCTGTAAAAAATCAATAAAATATACTTTAAAAAAAAAAAAACTCAGAAAATTTTTTATTTGGTTAAATTTCCTCTTAATACTACTTTTCCCACTAATTAGGAGACTGGTCAAGTAAAAAGCTGTATTAATGAGAAATCAACATATTGGAACATAGTATTACTACACTTCCCCTAAAAATTTTGGGAAGAAAAATAATTAGTTTTCTTTGTAATCTGAACTTCCCTCTGCTATTGTTTTCAGACAGTTTCATTTTAAATTGAGCAACTCCTATAATTTGTTCATAGGAAGTTCGAATTCCTTTTAATAACAGGTAAGAGGTGGAACTTAATTTGAAGCTGGCACCAAAGAAAGATCTCTACTTACTAGAAAATGAATGCCAAAAAGATAAATAAATAAAAATTGCATAGTAAATGAGGTTGCTAGAATTAGCAAATAAAAATATGGGATTCCCAGTTAAGTTTGAATTTCAGACAAATAACAGCTTATTTTTTAGCAATATTTGGAACATATTTAATGTGAAAATTATTTGTGCATTATCTAAAATTTAACTTTAACCGAGCATTCTGTATTTTATCTGGCAACTCCAATAGCAAGTAATTCTAACCCCATAGTGACACCTAAGGAATGGATGCTTAGAAAACAGTATAACTGTGCAGACAGTTTAATTCCTTCAAGTGTTCCTCCAAAAATTACATACAGTATTCAAAGTGTGCCAAAAACAGAAGACTTTGTGATACTGGGACAGAGAAGAAATTCTCAAACAAAAATGCACATATCAAACGAAATATATCACAAAGTCTTCTGTTTTTTTGTAAATATACTTTTATGATTAATTCTTTAATCCAACTGGAATTGATTTTTGTTTGTGAGACAGAAATCTTATTCTGCCTTTTTCCACATGGTTAGGCAGTTTTCCAAGCATCTTTCATTAAATCCTTCTTCCATTAATGTGTAATGCCCACTGATTTATAATACCATATGTTATACATCTTCCTCTTTTCATGGATCTATTTGTCTATATTATGCTGATACCAGTTTTCATTATAATAGTTTTATAGTAAATGTCTTATTCTGTTTTTCTTCATGATTCTCTTGGCTTACTTGGACCTTTACCCTTCCATGTAAACCATTTTACTAAATTCCAAGAGGAAGTAGGCGGAACACCTGATGGGATTTTTATTAGAATAGTTTTGAATTTATAAATTCCTGGAGAATTGACATATTTACTATAGACTTTCCAAGGCATATTTCTTCAGCATTTATTAAAAGTATCTTTTTTGTCTTTCTGTTTGATAATTTTGCCATAAAAGCCTTAGGTGTCTTTTTTAAGTTTTATATGTTTTGTAAGGTATCTTAAAGTGCTTTTGGTTTCCAATATTTTTGTTGAATTATCTTGCTACTTCTAATAGTTTGCTAAAACCTCATATTTTCCATGTAGATAGTTAAATAATCTTTGAGTAATATTTCTTGTTTCTTTCTTTTCAATTCTGATACCTTTTAATATGGTGTTAAATGGAAGCTGTGACAGCAGGTATTACGTAGTTCTGACTTTAAAGGAAATGCTTCTGATGCTTCATGATTAAATATAATAATATTTCTTGTATACTTTTTGTTAAATACCTTTCTTTTCCTTTTTTGCTAAGAGTTTTCTTTCTTTTAAACAAGTATTGAGTTTTATCAAATGCCTTTCAGTTTCCCAGATAAAACATTTACAGCACAAATCTGACTCTCTTTAATATTTTCTTCAGGGTGACCAGCATATCACTTATTGGAGAGAGGTCAGTTGCTCGACAGAATTAAACAGGAAATTTGCTAGAATCAAGAATGATGGATCCGTGTTCAGTTGGAGTTCAGCTTCGTACCACAAATGAGTGCCATAAAACTTTCTATACTCGTCATACAGGTTTCAAGACTTTGCAAGAATTGTCATCAAATGATATGCTTTTACTTCAACTTAGAACTGGAATGACACTTTCTGGGAACAATACAATTTGCTTTCATCATGCAAAAATTTACATTGACAGATTTGAGGATTTGCAGAAGTCATGTTGTGACCCCTTTAACATCCATAAAAAACTAGCCAAAAAAAACTTGCATGTAATTGACTTAGATGATGCCACTTTCCTGAGTGCAAAATTTGGCAGACAGCTTGTACCTGGTTGGAAGCTTTGTCCAAAATGCACACAGATAATCAATGGAAGTGTGGATGTTGATTCTGAAGACCGGCAAAAAAGAAAACCTGATTCAGATGTATGTATAGTAGTTATTTTTTTCTGCTATGTTATTTCTACACCATGGGGTTTTGTTTAACTATAAGGAAATCATATTTACATTATTGTTTACTAGAGGCCCAGTGCACGAATTCATGCACCAGTGGCGTCCCTCGGCCTGGCTGGCGGGATCAGGCCGAAACCAGCTCCCTGACATCTCGCCTGGATTGCGAGAAGGCACAGGCCAGGCCAAGGGACACCACCAGTGCACGATCGGGACCAGGGAGGGATGCGGGAGGTTGGCCAGCCGGGGAGGGACTGCGGGAGAGCTCTAGGGCATCTCGGGCCTATCTTGCTCAGTCCTGATCAGCCAGAACCCAGCAGCAAGCTAACCTACCGGTCGGAGCATCTGCCCCCTGGTGGTCAGTGTACGTCATAGCAAGCGATTGAGTGGCCTTAGCATATCATTAGCATATTACACTTTGATTGAACGGATGACCAGACACTTAGCATATTAGGCTGTTATTGTATAGGATTATACTAATCAGCATGCAGTGAATGTAAAGTTGGGGAAGTGAAAATAAATGGTGTTTCTAAATATTTCTAGATACCTAGATCAGGGATTTTCAACCTTTCATCTCATAGCATACATAAAGTAATTTCTAAAGTTCTGTGGCACACCAAAAAAGATATATTTTTGGCCAATGGACAAAATATACAGTTATAATTTTTATTTCATTTACACTGGACAGCTGTTGTTGTGTTGGCTGTTGTCGTTTCTTTATTTGACAGTTTAAGGGGAAAGAGGTCAGTTCCCCTGACTAAATAGTCCAGTATTGCATGTTTTAAAAATTCTTGCAGCACACCAGTGTGCGGGGGCACACCAGTTGAAAATCTCTGACCTAGATTGAATGATAAAGAAAGTAAGTTTGGGAAAGGAATAACATAATATGCCCAAGACTCTCTTTAACCATATTAAAACAACTTAAGATTTCATAAAGCTCTCTTTGGTGTAGAACAAGGACAAATATGTCAAAGGAGCACTGCTTAAAATTTCTATTTGTAATTAATTTATAATTCTTGCAGCTGGGAAGAATTGTAATTTTTCATTATATTAATAAGTCAAGAGGTAACTAAAATTTAAATTATGTATAGTGCTTTCCTTTGGTGCTCCCCCTAGAGGCATATCTCCAGGACTCAGTGGTATCTTGCAGTTCATACTAAGTACTTGCTACTGTCACTTCACCAGTTTATTTATCCATTGCTCTTGAGGAATGTATCACATAAAGCTGTTTCCCCCAAGTAACAAACTTAAACTCTTCACCATCAAAATTTGTAATGCATTTTAGGACTTATTCTCTGCTTTTGAAAACATAATAACAAGAGAAACTTTTCTTAAGGACTCAGGATCATTAGTAGGACCCTCAGGTTATAAAGCAGTTTTTCTGACTTCTCTCACATGTTGGCAACAGCTATTTCAGTTTTCACCGTGTCTGTGCCCTTCCTCTCCTATATGCCAGAAATTAAAATTAGGTAATGAAAATATTACATGTAAATTACCAATAAATTTTTAATATGGTCCAGGGCTGTAAATTTTGTTGTACTTGGGCTCTAAAACCTTTTTTTTCTTTTTTTTTTGTGAGTTCGAGACTGTCTTCCAGGTTAAGGAATAATCTGGATTAACAGTAAGTGAAATAGTAATAAAATATGACCTGATGTCAAATTGGTAATTTGTTTACCTTTATTCAGGGAAGAACTGCTAAAGCTTTGAAATCATTACAGTTTGCAAATCCAGGAAAGCAAACTGAATTTCCTCCAGAAACTGGTAAAAGAGAAAAAAGAAGGCTTACAAAAAGTGTAACCTCCAGTTCAGACAGGTAGGCTATGTGTTACTTCCGACATATGTTAACTTTCTGACTCATATCTGTGTTGTTCTCCTATCTTTCTCTTAAGTTTTGAATTTTCTGGGTTAGTATTTTAAATTGGATAATCTGGAATTGGTAAGAATATCTGAAGGCCTCATAAATAATTGACATCTTTTTCAACTTGAAAAATTTGTTTCTAAGAAAGTATCAATGAAGTGAACAAGATAATATTTTTGCATAAGAATTAAAATAATTTAAACAAATTATTAGAATTAAAGTAATTGAATTTTTTGAAAAGCATTGATATTATATAATTGGTATATCTGCTGTATGAGTGGCAGCAGGAAAGTAAATTTTATGAGAAACTTTATAGGTATGAAATGGAAAAGTTATGGTACAGTCACCAGAGTGAATGAGGAAACTAAATTGTTTAGATGTGACTTTTTAAATTGAGCATTTCTAAAATATAAATTGATAAAGAAATATTAGTATAATCATTCAGAATTTTCTACAGATTGCATTTATTCTATCTTAAGGTTTTCTGTTGAGTCATATAAGTATTTTTAAGTCAGATTTGCTGTAATCCATCAAAGAACTTGAAACAGATTAGTTGCAGCATAAAAACCAGTAGGGTAGTACACTGTAATAAAAATAAAATGATATTCACAAAGCAGTAAAGAGATTGGTAGCCAACAAAAAGTACCTCTATTAACTACCCACTTTCCTTTTCTTAACGGTAAGGGAAGTTTTAACAGAAATATACCTATTTTTGGACAAAGTTCTTGTCCATTCTTTTGTTGAGTTGATTTTTCAATGGACTTTGAGAGGAATTTTAGGCTTATTGTATTTGTGTCAGTTCTTCAGAGTAGTGTCTCTTCTGACGAGGAGTTCATACTACTCTAACTGTAGAGTAGCCTTGAGTCTGGTAAGTCATGTACCAGTCTGGTAGGACTTCATCCCTAATTCAGAATATTTTATCTCCTTAAATTTTTCCATTACCTTATTTTCAATTAAGTATTCAAAAAGTAATATACTTGTGAGGTGTAATTCGCCTGTGTTTATTTTACAGACAAGTGATACCAGCCAAGAGTAAGGTCTATGATAGCCAGGGTCTCCTGATTTTCAGCGGAATGGACCTCTGCGACTGCCTGGATGAAGATTGCTTAGGGTGTTTCTATGCTTGTCCTGCCTGTGGTTCCACCAAATGTGGAGCTGAATGCCGCTGTGACCGCAAGTGGCTCTATGAGCAAATCGAAATTGAAGGGGGAGAAATAATTCATAACAAACATGCCGGATAATTTGTAGCATTTCATTATGGGATCTTTAAAGTACTTTCTCTATTTCTAAAAGTCTGTCATTCTTAAATGCATTTTAAAGTTGATTGCCAAATGACAAAAATTTGAAAACTACCTTAACATGCACTCAACCAGCGCTAATATTGTGAATTTATTTCAGCAGCCACTTAGAGCCTATCTGGGCCAATGTAAACAAGTAAGGCATAAGCACTCCTCAATTTGCACAATTCACAAAGCCACAAATTCCGATAACAATGATTTAGTTGAATAACACCAGTTCCCTAACAGTACAGTTCAAATTTCAGTTTCCAGGATATATTAACCGTGAGTAAAGTACATGAAGTAGTCACTGTGAATAACAGATGTATTTTATGATCAGTGGCCAATCACATTACTTCTCAAATTCTGCTGGAGGTTGGTCACTGCACATCTGTTAATCAGCCCACTTTCAGACAGCAAAGCATACAGGTATATTTTCTTGCCCCACATGTGACATTTTATAAAAGTAGGTAATGGAAAGAATGGGCAAATAAATTAAAAGTGATAATGCCAGACAGAATTGAGATTCGAGGTGAACGTTAATGGAGTTGTAGAAGAAGTCGCTGATCATGGGAATGTTGACAGTGCTGCTTTTCAACCTAGAGCCTCTGGATATGCAGCCAGAGAAATTTAGTGGCAGCAAACTTCCCAGCATAAATGAGGAAAGGTTTTGTCCCCGAGGAAGTGATGTTAGAAACTTCACATTAAAGGAAATTGCAGAAATATTTTACGACATTCAAAGTACAAATGCTGAAATATGGAAACTAATCCAAATTTAAAGGAGAATGACAATTTGCTATGGTATAAGTTACTGGACAAAAAAAAGCAAGCACTGTTTAAATGACTAGATTAATTTTTTACAATGAAAGAACATGAATTCTCAATCTTTCTAATGTTTTAAATTACAGTGTACTAAATACTTTTATAATTTTTCCATTTACATTTTAACTGAACAGAACAAGTATCATTTTCCTCATTGATTATTAACAAAGATTGGCCATTTTTTTATGATCCCATACTATCATGCAAGGCAAGAACTGCCTGTAACTGAGAAAAGTGCTTACTTTAGGAAAAATTAATTTTGATGCAGTGGTTGAGTACTAAACTGTTTTGGGAATAATCCACATATCTGTACTAAAATATGCCATTTCTTCTCCCCACTTAAACTCTTCAAATAAATGTTTTAATACTGTAAACCTTTCATTGTTTAGACCATGCTTTCTTGGTGAAAATGTGTTCTTTGTCGCAAAAATCTTATTTCTGTATTTAAAGCAAAAATATACATAAGTATATAAATAGATGTTGATTGCAATTAGAGGACTAAAAAAAGACTCCTTAAGGGAATAATAATAACAAATAGAGAACACTGGTTGAGACTATAAATTATTTGGAAATTGAAACTTGATGTTGGGATTTTTGTGGGTGTTGTTTGGAGGATGGGGGTGGGTGATAACTTCTCTCTGCCCTTTATTTTTTTAAAACATAAAAAAATATGTTTTAAAATACCTGTTCTAAATCTTTCATTATCTAGGATACTGCCACTAATCTAGATTTTTGTCTTGTCTTCCCTAAATATAGTACTTTAGTTGAATCAGATGAGCTTAAAACAACTTGAGATATTTTTTAGCCATTGAAACTATAAATTTATACAACCAGTTTTATTGACCAATAGAGGTTTATTTTTATTTTTGTACACTCTTAGTATCTCTTTACTTTGTTGGAATGCCATTTTCAGCCATGAAATTAACAGTCATTTTTAAGATATAATTGTTCACTGACCTAGTTATCAAAAGTACAGTTAATTCCTTCATTTAAACGTTTCAACACCACTGGCAAAAAGAATATTTTAGCTTCATATGCTTAAATAGCTAAATTTTCTTAAATTAAGGAAATATGTTCTTATAAAGGACTTAAACATAGACTCCAATTTTGTCTGAACTTCCAGGATCATTAGACCTTCTTAATTGCATTTCTGCCATCATTTCTTAGAGACTGTTTAAAACGAATATTTTTTCAACAGAATACATGACTTTAAAAAATTCAAATATTTTAATTTCAGCATTACTTAGTAGAACACTTTTGTGTTATTTTCAAAGATAGTAAGTTTTTCAAGGGAAAATTTTTTGGAGAACAATTATCAATTATGCTAGTATTTCTTTATTGTGCCTATTTAGGTGACCAAGTTTTTAACGAGCATGCTAAAGGTTTGTAGAGAACGATATATCTGATTTTTATCACAAGTCCACTTACTGTTTTTTAATTTCAGAAATACAGAAAACAATAAAATTTTAACATTTTGCGGATGATTCAAGGTGGCTAAATTGTTTTAGAATGCTATTACTCTTTTAAAAAGCAAAAATATAAGTTTAGTAACATTTAACGTCTGCTGTATGTGGCTCCTGGTGGAGAAGTTAATATGAGACCACAAACATTGATCTTACACAATGTTTTGGCCACAAATGTTAAAAGTAAAAATGTGTGTATACTTTATATTTGAATAAAATAAATGGCATCCCATGTGATTTTTCTCCTGTGTCTTTTTCAAATATAAGAAAATAACTTTGGAATATTTTATGTACGATTCTTCTGTTTTTAAAATATTACATCTAGTTCAATGTAACAGGCTATTCTAAAACTGCCTGGCATGGATTCAACTAAGTAATTTTTAGCAGATGTATTTTGAAGCATACATATATGTATACATATATAGGCAGTGATTTATTAATACAGAATATAATTTTAGTAAGTTCTAGCATAGTTCTTAACTTTTTGGAGATCAGAGACCCCTGTGAAAAGTTGATGAAAGCTATGAACTCTCCCCAGAAAACTAATATTCATGTACAGTAGGTCCTCCGGTTACATCAGAGATCCGTTCCTACTGATTTTGCCAAAAGTCGGAACCACCTACATAAGCACCTACTTTACTCACATGGAGCACATACTCAGTTCCATGTGATGAAGTGAAACAGTAAAAAAAAATTAAAAGATAATTCCTGACCTTTATTTGTGGTAAGTAATAGAAAACATAAAGCACATACATACATACATCTAAATGATGGAACTTTTTTTTATAAATACTGTAAATGGGAGATGGCAACGTCACCATGAAACAACATATGTCGAGTCCGATGTAACCCACATAACCCGAGTGAAGCATCCATCATATATAAAAACTGCTGTTTGAAATTTTAACCCTGCTATTTCTGGCTTCTGTAAATGCTTGCTGGCTTAAATAATAAGGAAAATAAGACTACTCCCATTTCGGAGACGTCATTAAACCTTCTCCAGACGAAGTTATTAGTGCTGGCGTCAGGCCAAGCCTTTGGTAGAGGTCCCAAAGCCCCAGCACATAGGGCCCTTTAAGATCTTGCAAAGGGAACCGGAAAAACCCCATATTTGAGAGACAAAGGTAAAATAGTATAAATATGGGAAACTTCGTGTGTGATGGCACCCAGAATTTGAGAGACATTTTCCTCTGGGCTCCCGCGTAATAATAAATGTAACTCGCCGGAACCGGTTTGGCTCGGTGGATGGAGCGTCGGCCTGCAGACTGAGGGGTCCCAGGTTCGATTCCGGTCAAGGGCATGTACCTGGATTGCGGGCATATCCCCAGTAGGAGATGTGCAGGAGGCAGCTGATGGATGTTTCTCTCTCATCGATGTTTCTGACTCTCTATCTCTCTCCCTTCCTCTCTGTAGAAAATCAATGGGATATATTTAACAAAATAAATAAATAAATAAATGTAACTCCATCTCTCTAAGCGTTGCTTGGTTCTTCTCTGGTTTTTTTGTAACACGAGGATTGTTTGTACTCACAAATGTTCCATGTTCAGAATCCCTGAACATGGATTGGAGTTCCTGAGTAATAGGAAATATTCTCTAAACCATTTAGTTTTTTTTTTAACCAAAGGTGGCTGTCTGAAGTGTACTTTGGTTTGTTGAAGGTGGCTTTTCTTTTTTTTTTTTAACAAAATTGGAGCAATTCAGTTTTTTGAAGGAGCTGTTCCAAAAACTCAGCTCCCACTGTGGCCTCTCATTCTCACCCCTGCCTCCGCTACCCTTTCCCCCGCCCCCCAAAAGGAAATTTACAAATCAAGTAACAATGTAGAAAACAGGTGTCTTCAATGGACGAGGCTCTAGTAATTAGAGATTTTCCATTTCACTGTGGGTTACCCTACTACAAAGAGTTTAACATCCTCCTTGCGAATGCGTGTGGTACTGCCTTGGTTTTTGCTGACATCTGCTGGTATCTTCATGAAAATAAACCACAGCTACTACTGGCCACTTACTCTCATCTCTTCTAGGTCAAACTTTAAACACTGGTAATTACATTGAAGTGGGAAATTAAAACAAAAATTCTAAAAGTAGAAAAGCTTCTCCTGTTAGCCTTCTTAGGACTTGCCCAGCAGTTGTCCACCATGGTAGGTTTAACTTTTAAAAATATGAGTGAGGATGCAAAAGCATGCATAGGCACTTTTTGGGTTGCTTTTATTTTTATAAAGTGGCAAAACTTAGAAAAATGATGTTTTTATCTACGTATCTTTTTTAAATTGTCAAACACTTCATTGAATGCTTTCTTGATTTAAAAGGTGTAATAGGCTTCCATAGAATATGTATCCCAACTTGTAAACTTTTTGTGATGGTAAAGTGCTGAGGTTTGACTCATTTTACCAAGATAATTTAACTTCTAGAAGATGGAGGAAATTGACCAGATAAAGCAATTGGGTTAATAATGCTATATCTTTAAATGCAATTTGAAAATATTTAACTACAGCTTATGAAGTGGCACAATTAAAATACATTGTTTTTCCCCGTGATTGACACCATGAGGGAATACTTCCTTCGTGACACCTAATGACTAGAAACTTCAATTTTTCATTTCATCTCACTACAAGCAAACAACTGTTTTATTCAGGAGTTGCCAGAGTTTTATTCAAGGGTTTCTAGGCTATGGTTTTGAGATAAACGGGCTTACTAAAAATAAAGTGTGTGCAAGCATTGATAAAACTGCCAAAACCTGAAACTATCAACTTCAACGGCTAACATTTGCAAACACAAAAGAAGTTGTAGGCTCATGATCTTCATTGGAAGCATGCTGGATAATACTTTTTTTTACCCAATTCTTTTCACAGGCACACTTTACTTTAATGAAATAAAATAAAAACCAGACGTTAGCTCAGGGTTCAGGATCTTTGTCCTTTCAAGAGAAAGAAAACATCTAAAATCAAGTTTGAAAACCTCAATACAGTCTTTAATTGGAGACCGTTTGAAACAATTCAAAATGTAAATAGGGGCTCTGTAAATACCTCTTGTTATCAACAAACAATCAGAACAATGAGATAAATCCAAATTAAATTGGTTTTAATTGTTTTAAATTCTGGTAGCTGAAATTTATTATTTGGACTTCAAGGTAGTATTTACTTGTATTCTTTGATGGCCTAAGATAAAATAAGGGTGATACTGGTACCGTGTAAAAGGTTTTTATGAGATTCTGGGTAAAGCACAAACTTAATTTTGGCATTAAGATAGGTAAAGTTGAGTCCTAGCGGGTTTGGCTCAGTGGATAGAGCATCAGCCTGCAGACTGAAGGGTCCTGGGTATTTCAGTCAAGGGCATGTACCTCAGTTGCAGGTTGGATCCCTGGCCCCAGTCAGGGCACATGCGGGAGGCAAGTAATTGATGTCTCTCTCTCACAACGGTGTTTTTCTCTGTCTCTCCCCGTCTCTTCCACCTGCTCTAAAAATCAATGGAAAAATATCCTGAGGTGGGGATTAAAAAAAAAAAAAAGTGATTCAGGATGTTCAGTGAACTGTGGCATCATTAAGGTTTTTATCTCAGACTTCCCCAAAGGTTAGTTGGCCTTTTGATTTGGATTGCACTTTTACTGTTTTTCAGTTTAGCATAATATAGTGAGATCAAATCGCTTAAGAAACGAGAGCTTAGACTGCCAGTCTGAAATGACCTGGAGAGAATTGTCCACTTGAGTTTTTTTTTTTTTTCTTTTTGGGAAATGAGGTTTTTAAAAATGCCAACAGCTTCTAGTCACTCAAGGCTTAGTGAATGAGATTATGCAAAGAGAATTTCTGCATAAAATATAGGCCCTACTATTTGGGGCATGCAAATCAGATTTCTTTTTCCAAAATAATTTGGCTCATGGCATTCCTAAATTGGGCCACAAGAGGACGTTCCTATAGGAAATGTTGAAATGAAAAAAGAAACATTTCCAAAAATTTTCAGCAAAAGTTTGCAACTCATTCCAAAAGGTATAGTTGAACAAATGCATATATTCTCTTTGATGTATTTGTATCAAAGAACTACACATAGATTTAAGCATCAGAGAACAGATGAAGATCCCTAAGAAACCAAGCCTCACAACTGTGACACCCACAACCCACGTTAGAAGGCTCCTCTTTTAAAAGAAATGGCCCTAGGAGATTCTTTACACTCCAAATTTCATTTTCTCCTGCTCCCAACTGATTGGGTTGGTGGGAGACCTGACCCAAGGAAAGCTAATCTTTATCTTGGCCAGAGGCTTATAAGTTGGACAAATGTAAAGGAAACACTGCTCAAAGGAGAAGGTGATTAACTGCACCAATCAGATTTGGGAATTTATTTATTGAAATTTTTAAGAATTTATCTTTATTGTTGAAAGTATTTCCCATTGACCCCCTCCACCCAGCACCCACCCCATCCCAGGCCTTCACCACACTATTGTCTGTGTCCATAGGTTATGCATATATGCATATAAATTCTATGGTTAATGCCCCCCCTCCTCAAACCCCCAGAAGGTAAGGAGGAAAGAATTCAGTTTATATTAGGAGAGATGAATTGACAGAATAGCTAAGGCACTCTAATAGAATGCTAGGGTTCTATACATAAACACTCGGGAGGCAGCAATTGCTAGGGCTGCCACTGAGTTATGGGAGCTGCTACGAGATTTATACATCTGTTATGTCTCAGAAATAGCCAGTCTCAATGAGGCCTGGCCACACAGTCAAGATCCCTCTTATTTGTGTACTAGAGGCCTGATGCATGAAATTCGTGCATCACAGCCCCAGCTGCCTTGGCTGGCCCTCGCAGCCCCGGCTTCGTCCAGAAGGTCATCTGGACAGTTGTTCTGCTGTTTGGTCTAATTAGCATATTAGCTCTTTATTATATAGGATGAATACATCCAACAAACACTCCATTACTAAAGAGAATCTTAAGGAGTTAGTTCATTCACCCGAAGAGCTTTACTAATGAATACTCTGCCCTTCTGGTTTAGAGAGAAGAGACTGGGGGTGAAATGTCATGCTGCTGCATGTTAGTAGGTCTGGAGTAGGAGCAGAACATTTGCATTTCTAGCCAGTTTGCAGGGGAGGTCGAAGTGGCTAGTCTGGGAACCACACTTGAAGAACCACTGCTCTTCAAGGGTGGTTCTCAACCTTGTATGCACATAGAAATAACTTATGGAACATCAAAAAAATTCCTTTACGTTGGCCTTACCTCCCAGACACTTGATTTCATTGGCCTTGGGTTTAGACCCAAACTGAGCATTGAGAGGCCATCTTCCTCATAGCTCAATGTGGGGATCACTCAATTCAAGAAGATAACTGTGACAGCTGATTTTATGTGTCTACTTGGCTAGGCCATGGTATCCAATATTTGGTCAAACATGACTCTTGATGTTCCTGTGAAGTTTTTTTTAGATGTGGTTAGCATTTGTATCAGCAGACTTTGAATTAAGCAGATTACCTCCCATAATGTGAGGGCCCCTCATCCAATCAGTTGAAGGCCTTAAAAATACTGATGTGCCCCAAGGAAGAAGGAATCCCACCTCCAGACTGTCTTCAGACTCAAGCTGCACCATCAACTCTTCCCTTGGTCCCCAGAATGCAGATTTTTGGCTTCCCAATCCCCAGTTTTGTGATCCAATTCCTTACAATAAATCTTTCTCTCTATACATCTTCTTGCTTTTATTTCTTTGGAGAACCCTGGCTAGTACAATAACCTAATTAGTCTCCATTCCAAATTGGTTCTCAGAAAGTCCTGGCTCTAAATCAAAGAGTATAAACCCTTAACTATGTTTTTTCCCTTATATCCAGCCTTCACGTTAATATTAACGTTAAAAAAACCCAAAAAAACATTGAAACCTGTAAAGAATATTTGTGAGTTTATTTGAGCCAAACTGTCAGCATATGTCAAGAAGCAGAACCTCAATGAATTGAGATAATGCTCCGGAGAATGGGGAGTAATATCTTGTTTTTATAAATTACCATCCAAAGGAAAATACCTAAGTGGGCTACATGAAATCCTTTATCTGGCCAAGATAAAGATTAGCTTTCCTTGGGTCAGGTCTTCCACCAACCCAATCAGTTGGGAGCAGGAGAAAATGAAATTTGGAGTGTAAAGAATCTCCTAGGGCCATTTCTTTTAAAAGAGGATTTCAAGAGGATTAAGGAGGTGGAATAAAGCAAAGCGGGGAAACTTCTCGGATAAGATAAAAAGTGAAATGATGGACATGTGTTTCTTTTACATAGATGGATACAGGACAGTTTAACATAATTAACAGAACAGTGAGGGAATGTCCTGGTGCCATTTGTTGTGCCCTGAGGGGTCCGGGAAAAAAAGGGAAGTTACAAGTTACCCAGACATTTCACAGATATGTTATCTTTGAGGCAAAAAGACAAATGGGCTCAGTAAAGATCTAAGTTGATCTTTGTCAGGGAAAATACTGGCCTAGGATATGACTACCCACTATATAACCTGTTTGTAAATATTTAATTTTCAGACCATCTTTTGTGGTTATTGTAGGTCTTTGAGTTTGCACAACCACCATGCAGGCCTTCCCTGAACTAGTCAGGTTAGCATATGGTCCCTTTTGTCCACAATATATAAGCATTCTTGAATCTGTTTTAGGTTTTTTGTTCATTTTTTCTCTACCACCCAGTTAAAAATCTATAGTGTATTTTAAGCCCAGTATTAATTCCCCTTTTTGCTGTTAGCACTTAATTTAACTTTCAGCAGCCACCCTTTTACTCTCAGACCATGTAGTTCAAATGGCATTGACCTCTGTGGTTCCAGGGGCGGGCGCAGCACTAAGTCCTGGCCTTTGAGAATGCAGCATCTCCCCAGCCTTAGAGAATGTTTTAAGGGCAGGTACATGACTAGCCAGGCCAATCAAAGCCAATAAACATCAGCTTTGCTGGGGCTAGAGAAAAAGAGATGCTCTTTTTTCAAGGAGGCTTGCTAAGCTTATAGATTTAAGACTGGATCTATTGGTGGCTGATCTGGACAAGATTTAAGAAAAATCTGCCTTAGAATGAAAACGGAAGTAAAACAGAAGCCACAGTCCATGACAGACAGGATATGAGTACCTGGATTTAGTTACATTGGAAGTCAACCTTGAACTCAGTTACATCAGCCAATCATTTTCTCATTTTCCCCACGGTTGTCCCTTAGGTGAATACAAGGTAGTGACCAGATGGAGAGTTAGCTCTGTTCATATAAGTATAAACCTCACCAGCGTTCAAAGGTAAAATGGCCTGTTTAAAACCCCTGCCCTGAACACTTACATACAGTCATCCCCCCTTATCCAACAGTTTCGCTTTCTGCACTTTCTGTTACCTGAGGTCAACCACGGTCTGAAAATATTTAATGGAAAATTTCAGAAATAATCTATAATGGTTGCCATTCTGAGTAGCGTGATGAAATCTCGCAGGGCCACTCCTTCCCGCCGCCCCCGCCCTCCCCCCCTCCCCCCCTCCCCCCCTCCCCCCCTCCCCCCCTCCCCCCAATGGGAATCATCCAGCCTCTCCACCCTGTGCAGGCCCCCACCCGTCAGTCACTTAGGAGCCGTCGGGGTTCTCATACTGACTGTGGTGGTATCACAGCGCTTGTGTTCAAGCCACCCTTATTTTACTTAATAATGTCCCCAAGGCGCAAGAGTGGTAATGCTGGCAATTCAGATAAACACCATGAAAAGCCCTAAAGTGCTTCCTTCGGTGAAAAGGGTGAAAGTTCTTGACTTCATAAGGAAAGGAAAAGAATCATACACAGAGGTTGGTAAGGTTTAAGGTGAGAACGAATCTATCCAGGAAATTGTGAGACGAACCTATCTATGGAATTGTGAAAAAGAGAAAAAGGAACTTGTGTTGGTTTTGCTGTCACACCTCAAACTGCAGAGTTACAGCCACCATGCATGATGTGCTTCGCTAAGATGGAAAAGGCATTAAACTTTATCATTGGCATGTGTGTATAGGAACAGGCATAGTCTATATGCCTGAAACTGTCCACTGTTTCAGGCGTCCGCTGGGGGTTGAAACATATCCCCCGAGGAACAGGTAGGGGAGGGGGAGCTACTGTACATTTTAAGGAGGGGGAGCAAGCAGCTGTGACCTACAACTATATATTTCTCCAAATCCTTGCAGAATCTTGTCGCTCACGGACCTTAACTCCACTTTCTTTTAAGGACAAATGTAGCATACACTGTGGTAATTTGCTACTCAGGTCTGAAATGTTATAATTAAAAATAAGATATTTGTAATTAATAATTAATGATAAAGAAACAGACTATCAATGTTTGGTAGTTTGGTTGGTATTCTTTGCTTTTTAAAAAATATATATATTTTGTTGATTTTGACAGAGAGGAAGGGAGAGGGATAGAGAGTTAGAAACATCAATGAGAGAGAAACATCAACCAGCGGCCTCCTGCATGGCCCCAACTGGAGATCAAGCCTGCAATCAAGGTGCATGCCCTTGACTGCAACCGAACCCAGTGCCCTTCAGTCTACAGGCTGGTGCTCTGTCCATTGAGCCAAACCAGTTAGGGCAGTATTACTTGCTTTCTAAGCACTTAGAGTGTTTGAAAGTTGTTTGCGTACCTGAAGCATTCTCTCTGTGATTCTATGTTTCATAGCTACAATTCAGTTGTTGGGGGAATGACCAGAGATTTTTAATAGCTCAGTCTGAATTAATTAACTTGTCAGGCAATTAAAGGTATTTAATTGCCTCAAATCTGTGATTTGTAATACATTGCTAGGAAAGTTAAATTTAAGCATTAACAGCCTTGATTCTCCTTCCCTCTGCCCTTACAAGACACAATTCTGCGTGACCGAAGGGAGACTGAGGCAGAGGCTCCCACCAGAAGAAGGGGAACTCAACACCCACTCAGCACTTTCCGTGTGTCACTTCCAGTGATAACGGTGCCAGATAATTAAATGTGTAGTGACTTTCTGGTATTTGATAGTCTTTTAGAAAGCTGCAATTTTACTTATGATAGGGATATTTAGATGCTTTCATCTTTTTTTGATGTTCTATATTGATGCATTTTTAAACTTTTTTTAAATTTTAAAATTCAATAAAATAAATATAGATTATCCATGCCATGAATTTCATAGGTTCACATATTTCATAGGTTCACAGGTTTCTGCTCCAGATATAATTGATTCCCTTGGAAAAGTATACACCTCTAAAATGTAGATAATTTAGAGAAATATTTGGTTTGTTAAACCTTTGCCACTAGTCAAAACTTCTGTAAAAATAAAGAGACTTCAAGGAAAGAACTTGTTTTTATATTTCTGATTGTTGGCTTTGGACTTCAAAACTTAAAAAGCTGATTCTATGCAATTAACTACTGGGAGAGACCTAATAATGAAATACCCGTTCACACATATTGAGTCCAACTCTTAGCAATGCGCTACCTTTCTTAAGCTTTATCTCACTTCACTTTCACAGGTGGGAAAATCTATTAGGTCTTCCCATCTAAGTCCTACTTACCTGCTACTCCCCCCCCCCCACCAGTTTTACAATACAATACAGTGTTATCAACTATAACCACCATGTTTTACATTGTATCCTTAGAACTATTCATCTTATTGCTGAAAATTTGTACACTTTTACTAACCTTTCCCTCTCCCCTCCCCCCAGCCCTTGAAAAACCACTCTTTAAATCATTATTTCTAAGAGCTTGACTGCTATTGTTTTTAATTCCACATATAAGTGATCCTATGCAGTCTTTGTCTTTCTTAGTCTGGTTTATTTCACTTAAGCTGCTGCTTTTATAATTATGACTTAACAGATGAAGAACCTGAGGCTCAAATAATTTAATAACTTGCCTAAGCTCAGATAGCTTATAAATGGAAGAGAGGGAAATCAAATGAGGCCTGTTGACTCCAAAGTGCAAATGCCAACCTATATTCATTATATCATACTTTTTTCATTTATCCTACACATATGATAGTCTTCCTATTCAGGGTTCATTGGAGCTATTTGATGGTTTAGGTATTATTATAATTTATTACTATAGCATTATTATAGTTAGGTATTGTTATGGGTAGTTAAGGTGTGTTCTGTAGTTAAAACTTTTACCTACTCCTACCCCAGCACTAAGCCACCTCCATAAAAATTATTGCTCTGCCATTTCCAAAATGTTTTTGTTTCCATTATGAGGAGACACTTTGAAGAATAAAATGTACTCATGATAAGTGCTAACAACAGCTTTTCATTGTCATTGGGCACATAATTGAATTGTGTTTTAGCTCTAACTTAAAAAAAATATTGATTTTAGCAAGGAAGGGAGAGAGAGAGAGAGAGAGAGAGAGAGATAGAATCACCAATGATGAGAGAGAATCATTGATTGGCTGCCTCCTGCACGCCCCCTACTGGGGTTGGAGCCCGCAACACAGGCATGTGCCCCTGACCAGAATCAAACCTGGGACCCTTCAGTCCACAGGCCGACGCTCTATCCACTGAGCCAAACAAGCTAGGGCTTAGCTATAACTTTTAAAAATCCTTTGTGTCCACCTCCAATTGTATGATGCCTATATGTCCAGCAGAGGGTGATGTTTCTCTACAAACTTCCAATGAGACTTCTGACCTGCTTTGCAGAAGATAACCATTTAGAAACCAGATTTCTTAAGGAAGAGTCAGAGTGTTATTTGCTTAAATGCTGTAGGAGGAAAATGTTTCTTCTAAATATTATGTAGAGAAGAGAAACATTTTCTTTCTCAATCACCTCATTTTAATATAAGTAGTTCTTTCACCTGGAAGTCAAATATTCTATTGAAGTTCAGATTGTAGGGGAATATTTCAGAATCAGTTCATACTTCAGTTACAAGTCTTTATAATCTAAAGAGAAGAATGTAGGCTTTGGTGTTAGACAAACCTGAGTTTGAATGCTGTCCCTACTACGTCCTAAGTTCTGTGACTTCTGACAAATTGCCTGGTTGCTAGAGGCCTCAATTTCCTTGCATGCAAATTAGATGAAGAGCTTAATTACAGACATTCGCTCAATAAAGGGCAATATTCTAAATTTCTGAATCAGCAGCCAATCTGAGCAAAAGTATATGAAATCTGCCTTGAGGATGAGCCTTGTCATTTCTATTGTGTTGCATAAAACACAGTGCTTGGCACATACTACATATTCAATAAATTTTGTTGAATAAAATGTTTTAAAATATGAAAAGAAACCAGGAAGCTCAAGATAAAACTAATATTGGAGTATAACAGGTGTATTTCATTTCCTTTCCTTTCTTTTCCCTGCTAAAAAAAGTTCCCTCCTTTCTTCTTTGAGTGGGGAAAGTGAATTTGACCAAGTAAGAGTAAGGTTTGAAGAATGAAAGAAGGGAAAAGGAAATAAAAGGAGGAGCACAGGTGCCCAGATCTGGGCAGGAGGGAGGCACTCTTGGTTGGGCTATCCAACTCAACTCCCACCACGGAGACATGGAGGTGAAGGGGAACTAAAAGGGATGTGAGCCACAACATCAGAGATTTAGATTAAATGCTTCATTTAGAGGCCCCACAGGAAAATAATATCAGGAGAATCCCTTCAGAATAAAACAGGAAATAAAGAGCTCCTGTGACTCTCTATGCAAAGGCCACCTGAGCAAAATCTGACCATGGTTGGGTTTACCAAATGCATTTTCCTCCCTGTTGCCCTATCTTATTCCAAAGTTCCTACCTACGCAGCCTGAACCACCAGAAACTATGTATCCGATTCACTGGGTCCCATCAAGGAATAAATACCCTTCAAGAATTTTCTGAAAACTAGGGTTTGGAGAGAGTCTAAATATAAAGAAACAAACCTGAGTTGTTGTTTTTTTTTAAATTTAGAAACAAGGTGGAATATTGTTTTATTCTTTTGTATAAGTCTGAGCCAGGTCCCAGTCTTATGAGCTAGGTGCTTCAATTATTTCAATTTGAAATTCCATGCAATAGCTTTATTTTGTTCATTCCTTTGTCTGAGTACCTGCACACCAGCTGACTCAGTAAACATGTTGCTTCAATGAATGAAGTTAAGCAATATGCATAAGCCACACCATTGGTTAGAGGTGAAGCTGGGGTCACACCTAGGCTGGCCTAACTCCAGAGACTGAATTCTAGACAGTGCCCAATCTATTCAAAAGTGAACAGACAGAGTTTGCATCTCTCTGTGTGATCAGCATCAAGCAGCCTGTGTTGGTTGAAAAGATTCATTACCTGGAGAACTTAAAAGGCAGGATGAACAACTTCAATTTAGATCATTGTTGGATGTGATGGAGTGCTCTTCAAATGGGTTTGCATGGAGTGAGGGCAGGGGTGGGGAGAAGCACCATCCACTAAGCCCTGGAAAAGTGCTCAAAACCCAAGGCAACAAATACCTAAGTGGAGGAAGCAAGACATATGAGATCAGAAGCCCTGAGTTTCAGTTCAGGCTCCATTACTAGCTGAGTAGCCTCAGGCAAAATCACTCAGTGTCTTTGAGGTCAGTTTTGTCATTGGTGAAAGTGGCAATGACCATGTCTAACATTCAAGTTGTAAGGATGCAGTGAGATGGTTGAGGCTACCTTGTAAGTGCTCTGTACAAGTCTTAGAATCATCATCATCATCATCATCATCATCATCATCATCATCATCACTACACAAGGTTCAACAGAATTACAATATGAGCGAGACCTTGCATTTCCATCCAGTCTTACAGAACCTGAAGTTAGTACAATCTTGAGGGCCCCTTAAAGGAAAGAATATAAAATTATAAATAACCATTCAGTACACTGTTTGAAAGGGCTTTGTTGGGTCCACAGCAAATGCACCTCTGCCTCCCTGAGAAGTGGTGTAAGAGTTGTCAGGAGCATGGACTCAGGGAGGCACACTACCTGGGTTCAAATCCTGACTTAGCTGTAGGACCTTGAGCAAGCTACTAAACCAATCTGTGCCTTAGTTTTTTATCTGTAAAAAGGGTTGCCATGAGGATTAAATAACATATGTAGTGGTGTTGGCACATAGTATGAAATATATGTGCTCACAGCCATCATTTTTTCCAACCTCCTTTCAAGGATCATTTCACTTGGAAGAATGCAGTGTGTAGTGGGAGCTGTAAGGAAGTACAAACCTTGAGTTCTGGGCAGAGGAGAAGTTATATCTGCTTGGACAAATCAGGAAAGACTTCATCAAAGACAAACAGGGAAGATTTCAGGAGGCAGCACATTTGAGGCAGGGAAGTAGCCCCTACACAGACTTGGAGGCCAGACTTGGTTGACCTATTTTGGAACAACAAAGGTCTACACTCACAGACGAGGGAGGAAGTGAGATGAACCTGGAAAGGTAGATAGGGTCATAGTGTGAGGGGCCTTGGGTGCCGGGATGTGGAGTTGCAGGCAGGGGAGAGGGGATTGGAGCATGTGGGCTTGAGGAAGATTAACCCAGCAGCAGGACAGGTAGAGTGGGGTCAGTGCCTCTTAATCTTCCTGGCAGTAGGTAACAACAGTGACTGGAGTCCTTCTGCATTCACAACCCAGACAATGTGAGATATGCCACCAACAACACATTGGGGAAGGCAATCATTTCTTTCAAGTCTGACTGGAGAACTTCCAGTTTGTAGTTTTCTCATTTTTCCATTCTTATTAGTGACTGAATTGAGTTTCTCATACCAATTCCATGGATTTGAAAGGTTGGAGGGTTTCTGACTATGAGGGAATGGAATTGTCACTCATCCCAGTCCAGGGTCCTTGTAACCTAGACTCTGACCAAAGGCTGAGGAGGGCTTCTCTGGCATGGGCATACTAGTACTCTCTCTCCTATTGGAAACTTGTCCCATCCTCTCATCAAGACTACCATTTTGCAAGATGTATTTTGCTGCCACCTTTTAGGGTGCATTTTCTTGGGAAATGAAGTGCTTTCATGCAGCTGCCTGGCATGTCGTTTTCTCCCCAGGCAGGTGGGGCTCTTGTATATAGCACAGTGAGCAACCCACACAACTGTATGTGACAGCCCAGCCATGGGGCATTTGGCGTGGGGGGTGCTCCCACGTGTTTCCACCCCTCTGGGAAAGGCCATTGCTATGTGTCCCCCTGGGGATTCTGCCCCACTGGGCTCAGTTGGTTGGGGAGTAGGCATCTGATCTCAGTCAAGCCAATCAACAACCTTTCCTGGAATGTTTAGAATTGAAATTAAGGAGAGGATCAGCCTCCTTGGGTGGTGGGAGCTGTAGGATTTGAATATTGGGAACACCCACCAGCTAGGTTCCCAGGATATGGAATAAGATATTTGCTGAAACCGGTTTGGCTCAGTGGATAGAGCGTCAGCCTGCGGACTGAAAGGTCCCAGGTTCGATTCCAGTCAAGGGCATGTACGTGGGTTGCGGGCACATCCCCAGTAGGAGATGTGCAGGAGGCAGCTGATTGATGTTTCTCTCTCATCGATGTTTCTAACTCTCTATCTCTCTCCCTTCCTCTCTGTAAAAGTTCAATAAAATACATTTTAAAAAAAGAGAGATATCTACATAAAAGAGAAGGGTGCTCTCCCAGGAGAAAAGTGAAATGCTCGTTGAATTTGAGTGTCTTTTCCTATTTGCCCTGAGGACTAGCTCCACCCTTGTTCCACTCTAGGCTAAGTGTCTTGTCCTTTCAGAAAGTTCCTTCTTCTTTTTCCCAAACTATTTTGAGTTGGATATGCTTAACTTTTGATCATATACCCTTGCTCTCACCCTGAGCTCAATAATGAAAACTTACCCAACCTGTTTCCCTTCTTTTCAGTGTGCTAAGGGTTAAACAGATAACCTCATTACTGCTAACACAGAGAATGATGTGTTAAATCCTAATAATCACAGTGAGTGCTTTCATACTGCTTTTTAAGTTTCAAAATTTGAAGCCAAACATGATCTAAAATTATTCATTTTTTTAAATAATCACTCTCCCCTGCCCTGTATCAGTTATCTATTGCCACATAACAAGTTACTTTGAAACTTAGCAGCTTAGAATAACAAGCATTTATTAATTCACCCTTTTTGTGGGTCAGGAATCCAGGTGTCACTCATCAGGGTGCCTCTAACTTAAGGTATCTCCTGAGGTAGCAGCAGTTGTCAGGTGGGGCTGCAGGCTCATCTGAAGGCTTGACTGAATGATTATTTGCTTCCGAACTATAGGTAGGATTCCGTTCCTCATGGGCTGTTGGTGGAGAGCCTCAGTTCCTCCCTGGCTGTTGGCCAGAGACCTCCCTCAATTGCCA
Organism: Myotis nattereri; assembly: GCF_964212035.1. Classification (NCBI taxonomy): domain Eukaryota; kingdom Metazoa; phylum Chordata; class Mammalia; order Chiroptera; family Vespertilionidae; genus Myotis; species Myotis nattereri. The sequence goes on along the minus strand of NC_138084.1, from coordinate 22,464,868 downwards.
CATGGTCTCTGCATAGAGCAGGTCACCATGGCAGCCGGCTTTCCCCAGAGTGAGCACCTGAGACAGCAAGACCAGAAAGCCCAGTGCAGAAGCCCCAAATACATTGTGTAACCTAATCTTGGAAGTGACATCCCATTACTTTTGCCATGTTCTATTCATCAGAAGCAAGTCAAAAGGTCCAGCCCACACTCAAACAGAAGAGATTACAAAAGGGTGTGCCCATCCAGAGACTGGAACCCCTGGATCCATTTTAGGGTTGCCTCTCACCTATCACATGCCCCAAATTAAAACTGCATCTTCAAGACGCCTAGGTGAAATAACTCTAGAGGTCAGGTTTTTAAGGAAAAACGGGGGTTGGGCGGCGGGGGGGGGGTTGTAAAGCAAAGAGGACTATTCATCCAAAAATTATAACTGGCAGCTTGTTTGATATTTTGAAAGCATCGTGCAAAGTGGACACGTCTCCCAGAGGGATCGCTCTGTGATTCTGCCATCCATCTCTCCCTCTCCTCAGAGCATGCTAATTTCATCATTTTTTTCCTTTCCATCTGAACTGAAAGTCTTGCCTTCCAGACAGCACGAGTGAATGGCACTGCCTGCATGTCAGAAATTGCTACTGACATTTCAATTTTGCTTAATTTTTTTTCTTTCTTTGAAAGTATTATGGAGAAAATTTACATTTGAATAAAAAGCAAATAGTGCATGTCAGAGTAAGCATCAGGGAATGTCAAATTGTTTTTTTCCAATTACAACTCTATTTCAAATAGGGTAATGCAATTAAAGGATAATTACTAGAAGCACAAAGCCAAGGTTACGATCAGAAATGGTTACCCTTTCACTTTAAGTCCTGTCTTGCTAAATAAAATATTCCTGAGGGGCAAGTTACTGTTTGAAAATAGAATACACTTATCCAGGAACAACCAAACACTTGGCAGTGTTGACCAAAACACGTATTTGTGCATAAATACGAGTGCTTTAAAGAGATGAAAAGACAAAAGGTGAGCCGCATTTCCCTTGGCTTTATCGCTCTGATTAATAATGTGATAAACTAGCTGTAGGATGCAATATTAATTAACAGTATATTAGTTGCATTTTATTGCCAATAACATAACAAGCTCTGAAATAGTAGTCAGACTAAACTGCTGACGTGGGCTCTCTGCAAACTGAGCTGTAGTTTGATTTCTCGTTTGTCCAAGTGAAGCATCAGCAACTGAGCAAAACCAATTACCTCCAAACCCACCAAGCCCTGGGCAGCAACTTAGTGCATCTGAGCTTTGCCCAAATGTTATTGCTTTCGAATTAGAGCCCGGTCTGAGATGGGGCACCGAAGAATTTCTACAGCTGAAAATAATTCAATACGGCAGTCTAGTTGTGCAACACTTCTCAGAGGCAAATAGAAAGCGAAGACGCCCTCCCACTTCCAGACATTTTGAAGCCATGTGTGTCCACCCACTTTTGGAAGGCAAGCCTGGAGGCACAGAAGTCAGATATGAAAAGAGGGGCGTTTTGCTGACTCCCTCAAGTCACACTGTTGTAGGAGAATTTCCAGGTTGTAGTGTTCATTTCTGAGGGGATGTCCTGGGTTTGGGTGGGGGACACTTTAGGAAAAAGATGCGAGGCCAGGAATGGGAAGGAATGAGGAGGCTCAGATAACGGAGGCGTTATCTCACCTCACTAGGTAGTGAGAAACTCTATAGCACAAACATTCAGGTAAAGAGAGAAATGATTGTGCTAACATACGGTCTGAGTAATTAAAGCATGGCAAGGTGCAGTATAGGTTCCTGGAGAAATCCCTGTTCGTTTATTTATTTACTCCTCTCCCCAACTTCCCTTTATTTCTCAGCTTCGCTCTGTCTCTCCCTCTCGCTCTGTTCCTCACGCTTACACACATACAGTCATTTTCTATCCTCTTATCTTGCTCAGTTTCTTTCACAGCACTTACCACTCTCCTAAATTACATTTCAGATCGTTTATTTTTTCACTTACTTGTTTATTGCTTGGGTTTCCACCAAACTATACAGTACACTCCATGAGGTCAGGGATGGGTCTGCCTGTGCGTTGCAGAACAGTGCCTGGCACATGCTAGGCACAGAACTAGTGGAACCAAAGAATGAACCCGTTCACCGAACTTACTCGTACCAAATGCCCAGCTCTGAGGGCAAAGGATTCCAACGTGATGCTAATCATAGCTGATCATTCGCTGGAGTTTACTAAGTGCCCTCACGAGCTCAAAGCTTTACGTACAGTATCCTATGTAATCTCACAGCAACTCTGCAAAGCATGTGTTTCTATTATCCTTTTAAAATTATTTTTTAATTTATTTTTATTATCAAAAGTATTACAGATATCCCCTTTGTTTTTGTTTCATTTTTTTCCCATTGACCTCCTCCAGCCCCCCACCCATTATTTTTAATTCAATTTTTTTTTCAAATAAGAACATAGAGGCTCAGAGAGCCTGGTTTTCTTAGTGCCACTCAGCTAGAAAAAGGTACATCCATGAATTCAATGGTGTTTGCCACTCCGACTCCAGGCATTGCATTCCAAGATGAGTATGATACAAACATCCTCCCTGACAATCTCACAGTCCTATACTTTGTCTTAGAAGCATCCTTGCCTTGCATGGCCAGGGGGAGAATGCAGCCCTGAATCCCAAAGGACTGGATATGGACCTTTGCCATTCAGGAAGGTCCCCGCTCCCGGCAGGACCTGGTGTCCCACGCTGTTCTGCCTGGGTGAGGTCAGATGCTGCTAGAGGCTCGTGAGAGCAGCCTACATCCTCACCGCCTGCTTCCAGGTCTGTGTGTGAGCCCAGCAGCTGTCAGGGATCCTATTTACTTTTAGTAAATCTAACAAATGGAGGATAAATAAGTGATGAGTCTTCTGCCTCAGAGAATCCAGCAGGGGCAGGACCCAGCCAGGTGCCTGGGAAGCCAAACTCTTTTCCAGCATTTATAGCTGAATTCCAAGCAGCCGATACCAGTTCAGACTGCAAAGTTTGTATGTATTTTACAGGTCACAAAACCATTCCTCTCTCTGGTCCTTTGGAATAAAGAAAGTCCCTCAGCCTAGTCATCCTACGAATTTTTTTCTCTAAAAGATTGAAAAAGGTCTCCCTCGGTTACAATGTTGTTCATGTCCTTTGACCAGAAAGACTTGGAGAAAAACTTCAGGATTGATCTGAGGGACGCAGAGCCCAGGTTCCATTAAAGTATATTAATGCCAAGGTCTGTGCAATTAGTGAAAAGTCAATTCCCATTACTAGTTAACACTATTGAATATCTGCTTTCTTTAATAAAAAGCCATGTCCAGCACAAAGAGAATAAATCAATAGGTTGGCTGCATTTAGATCTATTCTGCCTTCTTCGAAAATGCACAGAGAAACTCCCTGTCAGAGCTCCACTGTCTGTCTGCCAAGCTCCGTCTGTGAGCTGGCAGCCAGCCCTGCCGCCTTTGCCTGGAGTCTTTCATTAGCACGATCTCGCCTTAGCTCTCCTTTCTCTAATCAGAAAGTTGAGTTTTACCCTGTGCTTAAAAAAATCCTTTGTGTGAGCTTAACCTTGATCTGCCTCTGATTTGGACTTGCTCAGAAAACAAGCCATCAGCAGCTATGGATATACTTCTAAACCCCAGCGTTGGCTAGCATCAGCCCTTCCTCAGGCGAGGAGAGTGTGGGGTGGACACAACCTCCTACAAGAGGCCAAAGAACCCTTTGCAGTTGTTCTCAACCTTCCTTATGCCATGACCCTTTAATACAGTTCCTCATGTTGTGGTGACCCCCAATTTCATTGTTACAAATTGAAGATAATTAAAGCATAGTGATTAATCACAAAAACAATATGTAATTGCACAGTGGGACCTTGACTTACGAGTTTAATTCATTCTGAGACCGAGCTCGTTACGGAGCTCATTAAGGAGCTCGTTAACTCAAATTACTCTATCAACTCAATGCAAAACATCGGCTGAGAGACAGCTGGTATCTCAAAAAACTAGTTAGTCAGGACACTCGTAAGTCAAGGCCCCACTGTATATGAGTTTTCTGATGATCTTAGGCGACCCCTGTGAAAGGGTCGTGACCCACAGGTTGAGAACCACTGCTTTAGGGTGTCCCCTCAGGCACACCCTTTCCATTGTTTTACATCTGGATAGCCCTATCCACTGCCAATTTTGGAGGCAGCTGGAATGTTCCAGATTTTCAATTGCCAAGAGAAAAAAGAGATACACCTGCCCCTGAAGTTTCCAAGACCTCATGCAAAGTAAGGACATGCACCCGCTGCCATGGAGACTGCCCCTCCGTAGCTACGCCTGGCTATCCATCTTCCGTGTGGCCCACGAGAAGGGGGAAGCTGCTCATTATAATACTTAGTTTATTACAGATCACAAGGACCCTTGCACTCCACTGTCTCTCATGTCCTTGGTGATTATATGTAAGTTACCCTTAAGTTGGTACATTGTATTTCCATGAAAGTGAATCACATTTCCCCAAATCATTTTATTTTATTTACTAGAGTGCTCAGTTTTTTATTGAAAGGGGACTAATATCATTTTCTTCAGCTCAGGTTTACTGTGCAGAATTATTTGGTATTCTTTCTGTATCATTTGGACCTTATTTTTATCTGTTGGTCTGTATGCACTGGTTCAATACTTCTACACGCATTCTCCCTCCCAGAGCATCTGTTTGCAGGGGTTAGTAGGCTTGGTAGTGATACTAGTTTTTGTCATGGTTTCAGTGAAAGAAACTATTTGAATCTCATTCCTTTCAAGATTCAGCAAATCAGTATAGATTGCTCTAGGTTTTTCAATTACTTCAGGCCTATTATTTCTCTACCAAAGAAGGTAGATATATCTAAAGAAGTGAGAGCTGGCTGAACCTATATCTGCTTGTTCCTGTTGCAGGGACCCTCCGTGCCTCTTGCCCTGACCCCATTCATCATCCTCAGGTTTGGTCTGCCATGCCAACCATCACAAACCAGATGCTACACCGTGAAACCAAAGCATGAGCCACACTCCTGTTGTGGATGCTTCCAGAAGCCACTGAAGTCATCCACTGTGGTTGGAGAATTAAGGGGAGGGATTTCCTGTGCCATCTCATGGAGCAGCTTGTGGGGTAAAAGTAACTGGAGCAAACAGTGGCAATTCATTCCACGCTAATGCAAGGAGGGGAAGTGTTCGAGCATGAGGAGGCATTTATGGCTACGCAAATAGCTAGTTTTCCTTCGCAATCAAGGTGATAGATTTTGAAAAGGCAGGTTTATTAGGTAACAAGGCAAGATCAGACAGGATGGCAGAGTGTTCCCAATAGTTCCGATGCGTCTGCCAAAGGGATGCTGCCTCAGGAACAGGTGATTGGATCTTTGTCATCCCAAGTAGATGAAGGCTGTCTACTTGGCCGGAAGCAGTGACTGAGTTCCCATTTTGGGGTGGAGTTCACAAAGTGATAGGCAGGCATTATCAAGAAATGAATGCAGGATGAAGTATGGTAATTAATGTTGGGAAATGAATAAATGCAGTCCCAAGCATTCTGTCTGTATAATGTTTATATAGGAAAACTGCCTGTTAAGGGTTTGGCAGCTGTCTTTGGTCCTTTAGCAAATCCCCCTGAGAGAACACTGCAATGAATAGGAGGAGGCAGAATTGGATTAAACAATTTCACTTTTGCAAAATATGAAGAGATGTTTTAAAACTTCAAAATTCACAGAATTGTCTCAAATGCTGCAAACCTTATGAAACATCAAGCAGTTGACCTTTCTTGCCTTCAAGACAGTGTGTGTGTGTGTGTGTGTGGGCGGGGGGTGTTGGCTGGGAAGGCTGTGAGAGAGGTTCCCCACTCTGTAGCGCTCATCTTTGCAGGAGGCTCAAGTTGCCAAGCCAGAGTTGGCAGAAGAGCGGCCCTATAAAATAGCACAGAACGGAATGCACTCTCACCTTTGAGTTCAAGTGCATGTTGAGATTTTTATCTGAAATGAATTCTGATTAATATCAACTTGGACTGAAGGGGAAAAACATTCAAGCATGTGTTTATACTTGTTGATATGCATAAAGGATATACCTAAATCTGAGTCATAACCTGGAAGAAAAGACTGTTGAGAAATGCATACCACAGATACTGTCTTACCAAGAGAGTCAGTCTGCCATATCCTATGAGAGAAGGGAAATTTGTTTCAATGACATGTGTAATCTCCCTGCAGCCTTAAGAGCAAGCTATAGTTGAGGACCCTCAACCCTCCTCACAACACTTGGTTCTTTTCAGTTATTGATTCAGTTCCTCACTCTTACACTTCATTTTCCAATCATTTTGGAAATGGACATACCGTCCATGGGTGTTTTAAGCCTTGTTGCTAATACAGAGAGAGGAGAGAGGGCTGAGTTCCATGTTCTGAAGAGAGCATTGCATCCATGACCATGGACATCACACCCACAAACAAGAGGACAGTAAAACAAGCCCGCCTACGGTTGATGATAGCAGATTCATACCGTCTTCTCTCTCTATTAAACCTGAGCCTTTGCCTTCAGCCAAGTTAGATCTCTCAGTGGAGAGAAGATGGAATTTCCAAACTGGCAAGATTTGGAGCTTGGCTGGATAAGCCAAGAAGAAATAAGTTGTTTCCTACTTCTTCACTCTTAGCTTGCAGTTTTCATTCCCTGGATAGATAATCTTACATCATCTATTCCTCTTTCCATGTTTTTTTTTTGTTTTTTTTTACCAGAAATTATTTTAAAAGTTACAAATTAATGGTTTCCCATCTCACTCAGAGTAAAAGAAAAGTCTGTATAAGGACCTCATCATCAAGCCACCAGTCAACCCCTCACCCACCCGCATCATTCCTTTTCCAACCTCCAGGCGCCATGCCCTATGTGTTAGTTCTTGAACATTTAATGCATGTTTCTGTCTCAGGGCCTTTGCACTTGCTATTTTCTCTGTCTGAGTTGCTGTCGCTGCAGTGTACACATGGTGAAGTCAAGTCCTAATTGTAACTTTCTCAATGGAGACATCCTGAGCTACATTACCTAAAATTTTTACCTTCCCCTCCTCCCAAGAAATTCCTATCCTCTTTTCTGACACACCATATTATTTACTTTTTCACTCTTATTTAGTCTGGCTCCCCAATGGAATGAAGACAGTATTTTATTCATATCTATGTCCTTGGTGCCTAGAACAAAGCCTGGTATGTAGTAAGAACTCAATAAATATGTATTAAATTAGTGAATGACTATCAATAATTTACCTGGGAGATTTCCATCTCTCCTTCATTCACGTGTAAAGGCCAGGTGTTTTCATTGGAGACTAATAGCATCAACACCATGGACTTCATTGCAAATGACTACCAGCTCTTACTATGTGCCAAGCCTTATGTGAAATGCCATACATCAGTTATCTTATTTAATCTTAACAACCAACCCCTGAGCTGAGTGTGATCATCCCTGCTTTATAATGAATAAATAATGAGCCAAGGAGATCAAGTAACCTGCCAATGTTAGCATATTAGTATGAGGAGGAGCTCAAATACAAGTTGAAGTTAGTTTAACACGAGAGGATCTCAACGAGAGGGTAATTTTGCACCCTTCCCTGGACATTTGGTAATGTCTGGATTTATTTTTCACTGTCACAATCGGGGAATTGCTATTGGCAACTAATGGGCGCATATCAGAGATGCTGCTAAACTCCCACAATGCACAGGGCCATCTCTCCCACAGTGAAGAATTATCCAGCCCCAAAGGTCAATTGTGCTGAGGTTGAGAAACCCTGGTCTAACTCCATAAACTGTGTTTGTTCACTTTGCAGTTTTGCTTGATTAGTTGCTAGTGGGAGTGAAAATAGCACCAACCCTTTGTAAAGCAATATGACAGTATTTCTTGAGAGTGCCAAATGTTTTCATATCTTCTGACGCTGCAATCCTATTTCTGTAATTGTGGCCTAAGGAAATAATATGAAATGTGGGAAATGCCCACAAATATTTATCATGACATTATTTGTAAGAGCAAAAATCAAACCACCTAATGTTTGGTAATCAAGGAATCATTAAGTAAACTCTGGGATACCTATTTGTTGGAATATTAAGCAGCTATTAAAACTATATTTTTAAAAGTTTGTAAAGAGATGGAAAAATGCTTAGAAATGGTAAATTTAAAAAATTAGGTTTCAAAATTACCTATGCAGTATGATTGTTAAAAATAACAAAAATTATACATACAAAAGAGGTGAAGCAGAAATACACCCAGTGGTTGGCAAACTGCGGCTTGCGAGCCACATGCGGCTCTTTGGCCCCTTGAGTGTGGCTCTTCCACAAAATACCACGTGTGGGCGCGCATGTACAGTGCGATTGAAACTTCATGCCCCATGCGCAGAGGTCAGTCTTTTGTGGAAGAGCCACACTCAAGGGGCCAAAGAGCTGCATGTGGCTTGCAAGCCGCAGTTTGCCGACTGCTGCAAACTATTAATAGTGCGGTAGGACAAAGGCTGGTTAATTTCTTCCTTTTATCTTTCAGTACTTCCAAAATGTTCTTTAGTAATAATATACTCATTTTATAATGGGGAAAATATCATTTCAAAAAAGTAAGGTTTTGTGTGTGTGTGTGTGTGTGTGTGTGTTTGTTTTTTTTTTTGTAAAAAGAAAGAGAGGTGAAGAGAACAACATAGTACCTAAAGTGAACTTCAGACCTGTCATGGTGGATTTGGCTCTTATATGGATTTGTTAACTGTGTTTAATTAGTGTGTGTTATTATTTATTATTTCTTTTAAGTAATAAAAGAAAGGCATGCTAGTTATGTTGTGGTAGCTGGAATTAGCTTCATCATTGCCAGCTTATAGCTACCGAAAACATTGTACTCGCTTACCTGACATTTGTTTTGTAATGTTTTAAAAACATTTGGTTCCATTAAATCAAAGAATTCCAGTCTGAGAACCAGGACTGCTTTTGGGGCAGCTCTCTTTGGGGTCCAAAGGAGCACGTGGAGGGGAGGATGTGCCTGGTTAACCTCCTTGTGTGGACATCTGAAAGCGAGAGCTATGAGTCAGGTGGCTAAGAGCGTGAGCTCCGGACTCCAACAGGCCTTGACTCAAATCCCAGCCCCATGCTCCCAGAGTGTCCTTGAGTGCGTTCTTAAGCCTTCTGTGCCCTCTCTGGACCCCAGGCCTATGTTTAAAACCTCTAGGAAATGCTGTCACACCTCACACACGCTATGCTCTTTGAGTGCTGGGACTTGGGACCGATCACTTGAAAGCTGTCCTACAACCGGCCTAGTTCTTCATCCTCATCCTTCACCCCACTTTCCAGAGATGCCTTTAATCTCAAGAAAACTGGACGCTTAACACACAGAAAACATGACACCACCGCTGACAGCCTCATCCAGCGTGCTTTACCTTTTAGACTTTGGTTTCTATTCAGCCTGCCTGCATCCTGTGGACTGATGGGGGTAAGGCTTGGCTCTCTGGTCAACTACAGGCTGCAGCCTAGACGGAATAAGAAGAATAGACAAAGCAGCCACAGGGACAGCATCCTCACTCACTTAGACACTCTTTGGGAAATGAAAGAACAGAGAACTCAGTTATTTAATTAACCCTCAGAGTCTCTGGAATGTAAATATTGTCTTTGTAAAGCCCGGAGATCTCTCTTGTTTTCAACCCACAGGCCTTTATTTCTGCCTCTCCTTCTATTCTCTCTGCTCTTGACATCTCCCCTGTCCTCTGTAATGCATTGTTAGATGACTTGCTTGCACAGAGGGACAGGATTCCCCCCCCTCTCCAAATTCTTTAGGTGTTAGAAATTTTCTCCCTTATCAATTTTCCATGGACTGGCCCTCTATTCCCTAATGGCACTGGATTGGTACACACCGCAGACACTGGCCCAGAAACAAAAGGAAAAGCAAGAAGATAGAGATACACACAGCCAGCCTCCCTGGCTATTCCCAGTGTGTCCCACTGACAATGCTATGTGGAAGGGAAATTGTTCTATCAGCGACTGTGTTAGATTCATGACCCCACCACAACCTTGAATTGGCCTTTAGTTGTCGCTGATGGGAACTGAAGAACAGCGCCTGTCGACATGATTGCTACTCTCCAATGAATCAGAACATACAGGGCGAGGAGCAGCACATTAAACCAGCTACAGAAATATATCACTGTACTTTTATATAGATGTATTGCTTTTGCCCAGGCATATAAATGATTGGGCCAGCCACTTATTTTTTTTCCAAGGACTATAAATTTAAAATAAGCTAAGGGTTTTAAAATTATGTTCTTTTTAAAAAATCAAGGTAGCTATTTTAAGGCAACAGTCAAATATTTAAAGATCATCTTATATGGATATTTCAGCCACTGTCACTGGGAGGAAAATGAGCACTTGCCACGGGCACTCAGGTTACTTAACGCGCAGGCACCGACTGATCATGCGTTGTCATTTGCTAATTGATCTTTTAAAAAAGTAAATGTTTCCCATATTTACTTCCCTGCCTGCTTACTGGAGAAAGTATAGTTCACAAATTTAAGTTGTGATTTAAATGGACAGCGAGCATATCTACCAGCCTAGAACAAGGTGCTGTAAGAGTCAAGGCATTCAGAGAAAGCTAAGAGCTAGCAATCAATGACTCTTAAATGTGGAGGTTAAAGGGTCCTCTTGAGGCTGAAGCCAATGGACCCTCTTCCCAGAAGTGCACGTGTATGCTTTCACTTGTAAGCAAAATTTTTCATTTTACTTCAGGGTCTCACAAACTTTCTGAAGCCCCTCCCTGGAGCCCAGGTTGAGATGCCCTGCCTCTGAGATTATCTTCTAAAAGCTACTAGAGGCCTGATGCACAAAATTCGTGTAAGAGTAGGCCTTCCTTCCCCTGGCTGCTGACACCGGCTTCGCTCTGGCACCCGGGACCTGGGCTTTGTCCAGAAGGTCGTCCGGAAAGACGATAAAGTTGGGGCATACTGTGAAGAGGTGATCAGCTGTAAAACATGGCTCAAGTGGTTGATAACTAATAATAGGTAAAGCAGAGATGCTTGCAAATGGTTTACTTTGCAGAAGTATGTACAGGTGAGAAGATGCAAAGGTTTACTTATAACTGCATCAGTCTCACTAGTCACCATCGGTAATAAGACCTTATGTTGTCTAACCCCTGCCTACTTCCCTCACATTACCTCTTAACTCTTTTCTCCTCACTCCAAAAGTGCCATATGACCTCCCTTCTAATTTCTGGCTCACTACGTTTTTTCCTGCCTCGGGTTATTTTTACTGCTGGGCAAGCATTTTTAATGTTCTAGGCACAGTTTGAACAAGACCACAATATCCCTCTTTTGTGGATCTCATATTCTGTGGAGGGAAACAGACAAGAGATGCATGAATAAATCTATACGTTTGATCATCTCAAATGTTAGGAAGCAATTAAAGTAGGATGATGATGGGATGGATAGTGACTGATGAGTAGCCACATAATGCCTTTTGGGGGAGATTTTAGCTGAAATGGGAGAAATGAGGAACCGCTGCAGATTAAAGAAACCATTCTGCAGTAGCAAGTGCAAACGCCCTGAGGCTGGAAAGAACCCATAGTTTGGAAGGTCAGAAAGGAGGCCATGCAGCATCTGATATGCTCTCTCAAGGAGAAACTTAAAATCTATGCTGTTGCCCAACTCCTTGGCATGCCATAAGCAGTTGTGGTAATTACAAATTCAGTGCTTTATTTCCCTGCAATAATTTTGAGTTTTTGTTAGAGTCTGGATTTGGAAATTGAGGTAATTCAAGACATAATTTGAGACAGAGTGATATGAGGCCCAGAGTGGTTAAGTAATTTGCCCAAGGTCACACAGCTAGTTAAGGAGTTAGCTTAGTGGAAGAGACCAAAGGAAAACCCTGGCTTCTACATTTGCAGGGTAATGTTCTCACACCATACCACTCTGCCTACCACTCATCTTCATATAATTTACCCAAGTTGCTTTTTTCCTGAAAACCAGCCTGGAACTGGGCTCCATATGCAGCTATGGCCCTGAGACACGCCATCATGACATGATTTTTAACTTTTATGAAATGTTGTTAAAATCTAGCTCAGGGTTCCTGATTTTGTGACTTTACCTGTAGCTATAAATCAGCTAAAAATCCCTCAACCCTAAAGGAAACCAAACAGCAGCCTCCCTCTGGGCCAGGCATTATGATCAATGAGACTATTGCAGGTTCCGAGTTCTCACGAGCCTCTGCTTGGGCCTGCAATAGAGACAGATGGCCTCCCAGTACTGGGTGTCCATGTCAAAGAGGGTGACCTTCCCCCCACCCTCCTTTGTCCCACTGAGCTCCAAATAGTAACTGACCTGACAGCAGTCTTGATTCTCAACAAGCGTGGGAATTCTCTGATCTAATGGAATCAAATTATTTTTTAAATGTTAAAATATGGAGATGAAGCCCTAACGGTTTTGGCTTAGTGTATAGAGCATCGGCCTGTGGACTCAAGGGTCCCAGGTTCGATTCCAGTCAATGGCATGTACCTTGGTTGTGGGCACATACCCAGTAGGGAGTGTGCAGGAGGCAGCTGATCAATGTTTCTCTCTCATCGATGTTTCTAACTCTCTATCCCTCTCCCTTACTCTGTAAAAAATCGATAAAATATATTTAAACAAAAAATATGGAGATGGATGAGTGAAATATTTTGGGTAGCTATAAACTGGCAAAAACCGAGCTTAATTCCAGCCACTACTATATAATTAACCATTTTTTTGTACCAGTACTGAGTTTTTGCATGAAAAAATGCTAAGAAAGGGTCTAGTCCAGTCAGATATTGTATTGAAATGCCCTTTGGGTAACAAAATGTTAAGAAAAGTGAACTCTTCTCTAGTGCTTCTGATAAAGTTCAGGTTCACAGTCCTCTCCTTCAGCATCTGAAATCTATTCTCTCTCTCCAGCCAATTTCTCTCTCCATTTTTACCCTGCTGGTGGGAATGTAAATGAGCCGTTCCTCCACAGGCACAATTTGGCTAGTGGATATCAGGAAACTCTAAAATACTCTGTGGACTTTGACCCAACAATTGTACTTCTAAGATTTGATCATAAGGAAACCAGAGATGCCTACACAATAACATGGCAAGATTTATATGGCAAGATAGTTACAGCAACCTTATTTATGACTACAGTCCCATTGCAGGAAGATTCCTGCAAGAATAGGGCTTCCTGAGGCCAGAGCGAACAAGCCCGCCTTGGCTCCCTTCTCTGTGCCTCGCTCCCTCCCATCTCCACTGCCTCGCTCCCTCCCTTCTCTGCCACTTTGCTCCCTCCTGTCTCTGCTGCCTTGCTCTCTCCCATGTCTGCTGCCTCAGCTCCGCTCCCGTCTCCGCTACCTCAGCTCTGTTCCCTTCTCTGCCACTTTGCTCCCTTCTGCAGCGCTTGGCTTCCTGCTACACTGTCTTCAGTCTTCACTCTGGGCCTCTGTATGCAAATTAATCATCATCTTTGTTGGGTTAATTTGCATATCGCTCTGATTGGCTTGTGGGCATAGTGGAGGGATGGTCAATATGCATGTTTCTCTTTTATTAGTGTAGATAGTGAAAATAATCTAAAGGAGATTGGAATATCACAAAATGTGTTATGTAGAAACTGGTCTCCTAATAGTCTACACCAGGGGTGGGCAAACTTTTTGACTCAAGGGCCACAATGGGTTCTTAAACTGGACCAGAGGGCCAGAACAAAAGCATGGATGGATTGTTTGTGTGAACTAATATAAATTCAAAGTAAACATCATTACATAAAAGGGTATGGTCTTTTTTTTTTTTAGTTTTATTCATTTCAAATGGGCTGGATCCAGCCCGTGGGCCGTAGTTTGCCCATGGCTGGTCTACACACACACACACACACACACACACACACACACACACACTTGTTTAATTAAAAATATTTGAGATAAACATACTATAGCCCTCTTTTGAGGAGTTACAGACATATTAGCAAGAATTTTCTCTATAGAATTTCTGCAATAAAGAAATCTAACAATGGTTGAATTTACTGTTTCTCAAATTCATGTGGTCATGGAGCCTCTTTAACATAACATTTCATGATATGTCCTGCACAACATACATCAGGAACTGCTAGGTAAAATGAATTTCTATACCTGTATTATGGAATGCTTTGCTTCTATTGAAACAATGTAAAATAAGATTGATTTTATGGGATAAGTGCTGATGATGTATTGTTGAGTGGGTGGGTGGGGGAAGTAGATCACATAACATGAATATTTTATCAGCCTAATTTTGGAAAGAAGATGAAGGTGTATATAATTATAGCAGATTTGATCTCTCAGTGATGGAATTACTGATGGTTTTATTTTTCCTTTGTGCTTTTCTAAATGTTCCCAATTTTCTATAATTAATAGGTGTTAATTTTCCTAAGAGAAAAATATTATAGACCTTTAAATTTTTTATTTTGAAATAATTTTAAGAGTTACAGCTATAAACTGAATGTCTGTATCCTTCCAAAATTCTTATGTTGAAACATAATCTGAGCTGTGATGGTATTTGGAGGTGGAGCCTTTTGGAGATGATTAGGTCATAAGAATGGAGCCCTCATGAATGGAATCAATGCCCTTACAAAAGAGGCCCCAAAGGTCCCCTTACCCCTTTCTGCATATAAGAATACAACAAAAAGACAGCATCTATAAACCAGGAAGTGGGCTCTCACCAAGTCTGCTTGCACCTTGAACTTGAATTCCCCAGTCTCCAAAACTGTGAGAAATAAACTTATATTGTTTATAAGACACCAGGTTTATGGCTTTTTTGTCACATTCTGTGACAGTTTTTCAGTCTTTTCTTGTCTTTAATGAACTTGATTTTTTAGAGTCCTGCTGAGTTATTTGTAGGATGTTCCTCAACTTGAGTTTGTGAGAGTGCTTTCAGGCTGTGTTCATGCATTTCTTACATATTGGCAAACAGTATCACGGAAATCATGGTGTGTCCCTGTCAGCGCATCATATCAGAAGTTACATGATCCGGATCTATTTTATACTGCTCTTGTTAACCTTGGTCACTTAATCAGTATCTATGGGAAGATACTTTGAGATGATGAAAATCCTGACTCTCATCACACTTTCACCTACTAATTTTAGTATCCATCATGCTGTTTGTCTATAAAAGTTATCACTGTTGTGTTTTCTTAATGGTGATTTTTCTATTTTTATTATTCCACGTTTGCTAATCGGGAATCTACTGTATGAAAGAGTTGTCCCTTTGCCTCCATTTATGAACTCAATTATTTTATGTGGGTATAGACTAATGATTAGTTATTTTGTTCATTACTATGATTTTTTTTCTCAAACCAGACCAGAGTTGACCATTCAGAGCCCCTTCAAGTTCATTTCTGTGTCCTTTTAACATGCCCCCATCCTTTTTTAGTATTTCTTTACATCCTGGCACACAAAATATTCCAGAAGTATTCTGTGCTTTCCTTTCCCAACCCTTGAATCAAATATTTGTCTAAAGAAAAACCTATACCTGGGCACAAGACATGTCTGTTGCGACCAGGGTATCATTGCTTCTAGGCCCTATCGGTGGACAGAACTTGAAAATATACAAAGTGTTCTCACACATGCAATCATAAATATCTTCATTTTCAAGTCTACTGTGTATCTATCTATCTATCTATCTATCTATCTATCTATCTATCTATCATCTATTACCATGACTTCATGCTGATACCTGATTCTAATCAAGCTCTAAAATATTCATTCTGGCTTTTCCCCTTTTCTGTTTTAGAACCATTTTCTCCCACAGCAAGAGACCTGGCTCTCATTAACCACAATACATTCATTTATTTGTTTAAGCATAGAACATGTGTAAAGAGTTTCAGAATTGCCAGCTCATAGCCCTGTGAGAAAATTAAATTTACCAACTGAAATACAGTATCTGTATAGAATTATTTCTGTCTTTAGCTGAATAATAACCAAGTACTGCTTTCCAAAGTTACCTTGGTTCTTCTCTTCTCTCTTTTTCAGTATATATATTATTAATTTGTCATACAGTTAGGTTCATTTTTATTATTTGTATTCCATTGGGGATCTACTCACATCCTGGTTGATTTTAACTTTTTAAATTTATTTTGGGGATATGCTAAATATAACAGAGCTATTTATTTAAAATCTAGAGGCCCAATGCATGAAATCTGTGCAAGAGGCTCAGCCCTCGCAGCCACAGCTTTGTCTGGAAAAATGTCCAGAAGGTTGTTTGGCTGTCCAGTCTAATTAGCATATTATGCTTTTATTATTATAGATATACCCAGAGAAGTATCACTCTCCCCGACCCCAGCTACCCCTTTCCCATTATCCCATTCTTTCCATCCTCTTGCCACCCACCACCTCTCGGTAACTAATTCAATTAATTTCTAATTTTGCCTTTCTGTATTTCTTTTGCACAAATGAGCAGATGCATACATATATATGACTATAAATACCCTTTATAATTTGATTTTTTTAAATTTAACAACATATTCCAGAAGATAATTCAATTCCTTTTTTTTTTTCATGGTTATATATTGAATGTGCCTGCTACATATGTATGAGCATTTAAGTTTTTTATGATATTTTGCAATTACAAGTAATGAGGACATTGATGACCTTATGAATATGTATTTATAAATTGCTGGACATATATATTCAGTATAAATTCCTAGAAGTAAAATTGCTGAATCAAAAAATAAGTACATAGATAGATTTGTTAGGCATTGCCAAGTTATACTTAAGAATGGTTGTACCAATTTGGATTCCCATCAGTAATTTATATGAGTGCTTGTTTCTCCATAGTCTGCTGGTTAATTTCACCAATCTAATAGGCAAAAAAATGTATGTAGATGAATGTTAGTGCACTTCTCTAATAGTGATTGGTGGGTATTTTTTTTTATGTTTAAAAGCCATTCTATATCTATGTTTTGTTTTGCATTGTTGCATCATACATTTGATTCTTTTATCCTTCACATTTTAAGAGTTCTTTATGTTCTTAAGTGGATTAACCCATTGTGGTATATATAGCAAATATTTCTTTCCCAGTTTGTTAGTTATTTTTTGACCTTTTAAAAAGGTGTTTCTTGACTTGAGAATTTTAAATTTAATTTTATGTGGTCAAATTTACCAAACATTTTTTTGCCTCTAAATTTTATTATATACAACTAGAGGCCTGGTGCACAAAATTTGTTCACAGTGTGTGTGTGTGTGTGTGTGTGTGTGTGTGTCCCTCAGCCCAACCTGCACCCTCTTCAATCTGGGACCCCTTGAGGGATGTCTGACTGCCCTCCCCTGCAGGTCTGGTTCCCCCCAACTGCCCTCTCTTTCAGGCCTGGTCCCCCCAACTGTCCTCCCATGTTGGCCTGATCGCCCACAACTGTCCTCCACTGCTGGCCATCTTGTGGCGACATCTTGTGTCCACATGGGGGTGGCCATCTTGTGTGTTGGAGTGATGGTCAATTTGCATATTACTCTTTTATTAGATAGGATTTCAGTGCCAAGGAAAGTAAGAACTTACTCTAGGACCTTTTACACCTGAGAGAGAGTAGGGAAATGGAAGACTCAAACACTATGTAATAGTGGATTCTATTCCTGATAAAACGCTCATACATATGGAGCTGGCACATTCACTATATACCCATCATTTTAGCTGTCAGATCTTTAACAAAGTATTTAGCCTTTTGGAGCCTAGTTTTTCTCATCTGTAAAATGGGATGGTAATATGTACCTTTTACTGCCATGAGGATTTGAAACACTTAATTCACTGCTTGGTACTAAGGAGACATTATCATTATCATCATCATCATCATCATCATCATCCTTCTAATTCTGATATTTTGTTCTCATCATTATCTTTCCAAAACTACACCCCTCCAGAACCTTAGAGATTTTCACCCATTCACCTGTATGTTCATTTAAATTGTTCTCTTCCCTTCCTGAAATACTTTATCTTTTGAAATGCTCTCATGTCTTATTCTATAATAAATTTAGAGAAAGTTCTGAGGATGAATGAGTTAACATCCATGAGGCACTCCGAGCTGGGAGATAATAGCATCAAAATGAGTTTCATAAAGAATCCTAATTAACCCAATTTATTATCACCTTATCTCTCCAAAGCCCTTTCCTGGCCTCCAGCGCCAAGTTCAAAGTTTTGTGGTCATTCCCGAAGGACACATAATCCAAAGAACCAGGAATCATCAGCTGACTCTGGTTATTGTCACTACCATAAAGATACTCATTGGAATTCCTATGGTCAAATGCACTCTTCCTTAACAGGCAATTCCTGTTCAGTTTCCCTGTGAAACAAAACAGATGCCCACAGGGAAGTCTGATGACACCTTTGTTTTCAATACCATTCGAAGCAAACACAACCAAGACTATTCCCTTAATCCTTTGGCAGCTGCTTCTAAATTATTTGAACATGATGAAGTCCCCATCTACCAATAAGTTAAGTAGGTGGAGGTGCTTCCTTATAGAACACAGATGTCTTGCAGGGAAACAAAAATGTCTAAGGGCCCTGTGGGTGGGAATGGATTTTCTTTTAGTTAACTGATGTTTGCTTTTCTCATTGCCTTATTCCCAAGGCGGTGATTTGGACATAGTTGTCCTTCCACCCTTTTGTAAGTCCTCAGTGCATGCAAATGATGGAGGGAAACAAGAGTGGAAGTGACAAATGAAAGGTAACTAACTTTACACCTTTGCTGTAATCTGGGCACTACACAAAAAATATATTTCAGTGGTTCTTATTCAAAGAAATACTGCCCCTAAGTGACATCTGGAAAATTTGTAGAGCCACTTTTTGTTGTCATAATAATTGAAGAGTACTATTGACAGTTACAAGATGGTATAATAAAATGTAAATATTTGTTCTTTGCCCAAGTTTCCTGGCACAGAGACCCTAAAATCCTTGGAATCTTCAGAGTAATGAGTGTCTTTTGTGTTCTAATGAGATGGGTCTTAGGCGAGAGAGTCGGGGATGAGGTGGGGGTATGGTCCCTAGATAGCTTTAGAATGGATTCTAGTCACCAGAAAGGCAAGCCATAATTAGAAAATTAGAATTTTCAGCCCCACTCTGTATTCCAATTCTACCCCCACCTCTGGGGAGAGGGGAGGGGCTAGAGTTTAAGGTCAATTACTCATGGCCAATAATAAAATTATTCATGCCTAAGTAATTCTTAACGTAAAAAAAAATTGAAACCTGTAAACAATTTTTGTGAGTTTATTTGAGCCCAACTGTCGACATATGCCGGGAAGCAGAACCTCAATGAATTGAGATAATGCTCCAGAGAATGGCAGGTTACATTTGTATTTATACATTGCAATCAAAGGAGGGACGTAGGTGGGTTACATGAAATTCATTGGTGATAGATTAAGGAGGTGGGACATAAAGCAAAGTAGGGGAAACCCTGGGATTGGATAAAAAGTAAAATGATGGACACTTACTTAGGTGGGTGGGTGCAGGAACAATTAACATGATAATGAAGGAATTTGTGGTATCTGTCCTGGCGCCCAGCACATTTGGTTGTGCCCTACAGGGGCTCCAGAAAAAGGGAAGTTACAGGTTATCAGACATTTCAAGGGTATGTTATCATAGATGCAAAAAGACAGATAGGCTCAGTTAAGGTAAAAGTTGACCTTGTCAGTGAAGATACCAGCCCAGGATGTAACTGCCCACCATAATTGCTTTTAAAGTTTAATTTCAGACCATCTTTTGTGGTTACTTTAGGTCTCTGAGTTTGCAAGACTGCCATGCAGGCCTCCCCTGAGCTTGTCAAGTCAGCATGTGGCCCCTTTCGTCCACGTAATGAAACCCATAAACAATGGGATTTGGAGAGCTTCTGAGTTGGTGAACACATTTCCATCCAAAAGGGTGGCATGTCCAGAGATGGCATGGAAGCTGTGCACCTTCCTCCACCCCATACTTTGCCATATTTCTCTCTTCTATTTGGCTGTTCCTAAGTTGCATTCTTTATAATAAATCTTTAATAGGAATTAGTATAGCTCTTTCCTGAGTTCTGTCAAATTATTGAAGTTGGGGTGGGGTGATGGTAGTGACTCCCAAATTTTGATGGTCGAGAAAGATGGAATTATCTTTCTCTTCTTTCCTTAGAAAATACTACAAAATCATTGTCAAAGAGTTGTTTAGAATATTAATTCAAACAATGTAAGAATAAAATGTATCAGAGAGGCGCCCTGGTCCGTGTTGCTCAGTGGTTGGAGTGTTGGCCCGCACACTGAAGGGTCGTGGGTTTGATTCTCAGTCAAGAGCATATGCCTGGGTTGTGGGTTTGATCCCTGTCCCTGGTCAGGATGCATGCGGGGGCAACCAATGAATGTCTCTCTCACATCAATGTTTTTTTCTCTCTCTCTTTCTCTCTCCCTCCTTTCTACTCTCTCTACAAATCAGTGGAAAAAATATCCTTGGGTGAGGATTAACAACAACAACAATAATAATTAATAAGTAAATAAATAAATAAAATGTACCAGAGAGGTAAAGGTTGTAAGCATCCAATTCCAATGTGTGGCAGTGGGATTTCCTCCCACAAAGCAATTCTCGTATACCAGCTGGGTGTCCTATAATTCAATCCCATTCTGACACTGTACCTACAGATAGCATCAGATCCCACAGGCTAAATCCCACAAGACTGCCTCACTCCACTTCAAACACCACTGGCAAGTCCAGGATATTAGCTAGGCTTCTCACAGACCAACTACAGCCAGGAGAGTCCCATGACCCTCTCCTTAGGTTCTATTAACTTGCTAACGAGACTCACAGAACTCAAACATTTTAGTTACTAGATCACCAGTTTACTATATAAGGTTATAACTCAAGAACAGCCAGATGAAAGAGATGCATAGGACAGGATATGTGGAAAGGGTGGAGAGCACAGCACTTCCCCAAATTTCCACAGGTTCACCAACCCAATGTTGTGGGGGTTTTTTATGGAGGCTTCATTACATAAGCATCATTGATTAAATCATTGGCCATTGGCATTGATTCAACCTTCAGCACCTCTATTCTCTCCAAAGGTGTGTGTTGAGGGGGGTTGGGGGATTGGGGATTATGGACTGAAAATTCCAACCCTCTAATCATGAGGTTGGTTCTCCTAGCAACCGGCCCCCATCCTTAACTGCAGTCCAAAGTCACCTCATTAACATAACAGAAGACACCTTTATTATTATCGTCACTTAGAGCAGTGGTTCTCAACCTTCCTAATGCCACGACCCTTTAATACAGTTCCTCATGTTGTGGTGACCCTCAACCATAAAATTATTTTTGTTGCTACTTCATAACTGTAATTTTGCTACTGTTATGAATCGTAATGCAAATATCTGATATGCAGGATGTATTTTCATTGTTACAAATTGAACATAATTAAAGCATAGTGATTAATCACAAAAACAATATGTAATTATATATGTGTTTTCCGATGGTCTTAGGCAACCCCTGTGAAAGGGTCGTTTGACCCCCAAAGGGGTCGTGACCCACAGGTTGAGAACCGCTGACTTAGAGGAAATTCCAAGGGATTTAGGAGCCTTGTGCCAGGAAGGGGAGGAAATTCTAATATATTTTTCTTTTTTTTAAAAAAAAATATATCTTTATTGATTTCAGAGAGGAAGGGAGAGGGGAGAGAGAGATAGAAATATCAATGATGAGAGAGAATTATTGATCAGCTGCCTCCTACATGCACCCTACTGGGGCTAGAGCCTGCCACCCAGGCATGTGCCCTTGACGGGAATCAAACCCAGGATGCTTCAGTCCTTAGGCCAACTCTCTATCCACTGAGCCAAACCAGGTTGGGCTAATACTAATATATATTTCTTAATATAAATCACAATGTCACAGAGGTGTGTTGGACAAATAATAAAATTATGATGTTCTTTTCTGGAGTTTGTGATATTTTGGACTAGTGTCAGCTTTTTAAAATGTATGATTTGTTGTGATTTATTTTCTTATTCAAAATAAATACTTACTTTTGTACCTCACTTTGTATTAGGAATTTTATGTCTTTTTTCTTACAGAAGGCCTCTCAAATTGTATAAACTTCAGGTTTCACAAAACTTGGATTCATCCCTGCTCAGGAGGCCTTAGTTAGCTATTTTCAAAGTGCTATCAGGCAAATATGGTTTGTTTCATATGATACTAGAACTTTAATTAATGGTGGGAGCTACAGGACAGACTTAAGAAAAAATAATTTCATATTCAAAGCCTTCCAAAGATGAAGAGGGAAGTTATGCGGAGTAGTGCATTCCATGACAGTGGAACCATTTTAGTAAAAGTTTCATAATCATTTGGCATGGCCATTGTCATGTGGGCCCAAGCTTCGCAGCCTGGTTAGGTGTAATGAGCTTTCATATATACCTTGATGTAGAGTCTGTGCTTCTTCCTGTCTGTGTACCTTGGACCCCTCCTCATGCCCCCAACTTGGCTCTCACAATAGACTCTCAGGGAGTAGTGAGACAGGTCAGAGTAATGAGGGCAGAAAACAAGGAACACAGCAAACACAACAATCATTTTATGAAGAAGAACGGAAGTGAGCTTAATGGTGTGGCAGATTCAGCAGCTGAGAGGGAATTCACAGCAGACAGTGTCTAGAAACACCTTCTACCAGCTTCCCAAAGACCTAATCACGTCCTAAGGGAAAGGCCCAGTTTCTCACTAACAGTGAAGGCAGTTGCTTTGCCATTAACCTTTTTAAGGGGTCATTGCCACACCATGAGCTCAACATGCCACCCAGAAAATGTAACTGAACATCAGTTTTGCTGTTCCTCTTGCTTAACTGTTTTAAATGTCCTTGAACTGCATTTCTCCACCAGGCTTAATTTTATGGATTGTGGATTACATTTACTGCTCAGCAATTCTTGCTCAGCCCTGGACAATCGCAGGCCTACTGAGTTGTTAACTCACATGGTCAGCATTAATGGCTGAGACTAGTTATACCAAATGACTGCAGCATAGCGTCATTAACACCTGGCCTTCGAGCATCCCAATGAAATCAGCACTTTGGTTCTTCTTTTTCACCCAGCAAAACCCCGAGAGATGTGTGTAGGAGTAATGACTTGGGGTTAACTGTGCTTATCTTCCAAGAGTTCAAATTTCTACCCGAGCCTTACTAGCAGTCTTATCTTGGAAAATTGTATTTGAAAGCTGCAGGGAGGCCAGTTTTCCCATCTTCTGGGCTAGTTATAGAATTCTAGAGACATATGTGACTTCACTGTCCATGGAAATTCAGTAGGTTATCCTGCTCCATTTGTTGTTTCCACTGGCTCAAATCACGTGGTTAGAATTCCAAAAAGTTATTGTGGAAGCTACACAAAGCTTTAGGATAATATAATTTTATTTTTTTATTAGAGGCCCAGTGCACAAAACTTGTGTATGGGGGTGGGGGGGAGGGTCCTTCAGCCTGGCCTGCACCCTCTCATAATCCGGGACTCCTCGGACATCCCTCTTGCAATCCAGGACCGCTGGTTCCTAACTGCTCGCCTGCCTGCTTGTCTGATTGCCCCTAACCACTCTGCCTGCCTACCTGATCACCCCTAACCACTCACCTCCCTGCCTAATCATCCCTAACCAGTCTTCCTGCCTGCATAATCATCCCTAACTACTCACTTGCCTGCCTGATTGCCCCTAACCAGTCTGCCTGCCTGCCTGACTGCCTGATCACCTTTAACCGCCTCTGCATCAGCCCCCACCATGGTGGCTTTGTCCAGAAGGACGTCAGACATCCAGAAGGTCATTCGGCTGTCCAGTCTAATTAGCATATTATGCTTTTATTATTATAGATTTGTGTTGATCCTCACCCAAGGATATTTTTTCATTGATTTTTTAAGAGAGAGTGGAAGAGAGAGGGAAAGACAGAGAAATATTTATGTGAGAGAAACATATCAGTTGGTTGCCTCCTGCATGAGCTCTTACCAGGGCCCGGGCCAGGGAGGAGCCTACAACAGAGGTACGGAATTGAACCAGGACCAGTCTGCACGTTGATGCTCTATCTACTGAGTCAAACTGGCAGTGGCAGGATGATAGAATTTTAAAGTTGAAAAGAACCTTAAAAGGAATTTATTATTTGCATTGCTAGGTCTGAAACATCTCAAATAAAGGTGACTCAAACCTGCGCATATATGACCTACAGCCTAAACCACCATATCTATGGATCAGGATGAACACCCAACTCCTGTCAGATGAATGAGCCCAGGGGAGCATAGTGCAGTGAGCATAACTCGTCTCTGACGGGCATTTGAAATCATTACTAAAGGACTCCCAGTTCAGTGCTAATAACTTTGTCAACTTTTCCAGGTCTTTTTCTCATTTTGTCAGTCCCATTCAGAGGAGATTGTTGTTTTGTGAAAGGCTGACATGTGTCGGGATGCTCAGGTTAACGGTGTCTGCAATTCTATTTAGGAGGAGAACGATGTGCAGCTGCTGAGTGGCGAGTGGGGAGAGAATTCTGAAACGTCCTCTCCTGGTTCACTCAACCATCCCTCCCACTGCTCCCGTGAAGGGGAGGTTGACAAATTCCTGATATCAAAACCAGCTGTCAGGACAACACAGCCTAATAGCTGTCCTTGTCAAATGCACCAATTAATTCATCTGACTGTCAATGCTAGGATAATTGATAGACTGCACAATCTGGCTGAGTAATGAAAGTTGAAGGCATTACTAAGTCCATTTTACCTCCTAACAGGTCTTGTGGTAGAACTGGGGCTGTCAGAACTGGACCAAGAAACCTGTGTAAAAGTGTGTGTGTAGGCAGTGAGGGGAACTATAACTATGTGATTAGTTCCCCCAAAATATTGCCAGAAAATGCTCAAAGGAAAATATGGCAAGTAAGTAAACATTCTACTGCTTTATTCTGAAGTTTTCATATAGACACATTACTGCTTGAGGATGCCATTAAACACTGCAGTTGCCCAGGCTTTCTGCACTCTTTACTCACTTTGCCAGAAGTAGAAAATAGAAATCTGGATCAACAGAAGTCTAGCCAAAGGATTTGGTAGGAAATATTCTTTATTCTTATGACAGGATAATCCAATGACTAACATGCAATGAGAACACTCTCATGGCTAGAGATTTTTGCTGAATATATGAATGAATATATATATTCGATAGATAAATAGATAGATAGATATAGATATAGATTAGATATAGATATAGATATAGATATATGGCTAATATGCAAAGTATCCCCTCAAGAGTTCAACTGGGAGATCAGAGTTTGATCACTCGCTATGACACGTGCTGACCACCAGGGGGTGGCGCAGAATGAAGGAAGGCCCTGGATGGTAGCCAGAAGGCCCCAATCTGCCCCGATTGCCAGCCAGGCCTAGGGACTCTATCCATGCACAAATTTTGTGTACTGGGTCTCCAGTATAATATAAAACATTGTGGAATTCCAGGGTGACAGTCCCTATTACAAAGTTCTTGCAGGGAGGATAAGAACTATCTGATCTGGTAGACTCCCTAGTTCTGGTAGAGTTCCTAGGAGAGCAAAGGGTCATTTCTAATGAGGTCAGCTAGGAAAGGGTAAGTAATATAAGCATAACCAATGGACACAGATGCTAGGGGGTTGAGGGCATGTGCCGGGGGTGGGAGTGGATGGGGAGAGGTCAATGGGGGAAAAATGAGACATATGTAATACTTTAATCAATAAAGAATAATAAAAAAATGGGCAAGTAGGTACAGTAGTTCTAAGCAGGCAAAATGTTGAATGTAAGGGTCCCAAGATCTATACCTGTGAACAAGTTTGAACTCTTGTCTGTGCATTCTAACTTTGCTACATGTTTCTTATACTAATTTATACTATTTGCTGAATATGGGCCATCCTCAACCCAAAGGTGATAGTAATAACAATAATGTGATTTATTGAGCATTTACTACCTTCAGGAACTTTGCTTAGATTTTATATACATAATCTCATTTAATTCTCACAACAAACTTATGAATTAGATGTAAGTAAATAAACATTTTTAATGTGCACAGACTTCTAGCCCAGAAGAAACACCTGTGATTTCCATCTCAATTTTCTCCCTATTTCTCCATCCCAAAGAAGAGGGATTCTTCCTTGCTAGCAGATGGGCTAAACACTAATCTAATCAATTAAATTCTTATAGAGGAGAAAGGTGGAAGAATGCCTTGTTGATGGTTTTGAGGGGTGTAGGGTTTAATTTTTCAGAAGTATCTGAAGTGAGAGGCTTGGAGCAGCTGCAGGAAGTAGATTAAGTGGGAGGGGGAGTATAAGAATTGAATAAATATTGCTGTAATCCAAGTATTTAAATCATCTATAATGTCCTTTGAAGGATGCCAACAAAAACTAAAATAAATTTTCAACTCCTTTTGGGCTGTTGAAATCAGGGCTTATTATATGTGACATCACTCTGAGGTAGAACTCCATGATCTCTAAGTTCATGAGGATTAGGGCATAAATATATGTCTACCCATCAAAAGACAAGGATATTGAAACTCAGAGGAATACCATAACTCACCCAAAGCTTTCAGTACCTTTGTGAAACTGCGATTTAGCAGCACAGATGAAAATACCCTTTTTTACATTTTTCCCCGTGCTATTCTGAAACAGCCCCATATTCAACGATTTTACTTGGCCTCAAAGCCTCAACTCAGAATTTAACTGCTTTTTTCTCAGTAATAATAATACTTTTACACGTTGGGTACTTACTATGTGACAGGCTATCCCAAATACTTGACTTGTATTTTCTCACAGAATCCCCTGAAGTGGTTATTATCTCTGATAGACAGAAGGGAAACTGAGGCTGCGGGAGATTACGTACCTTGCTCAAGGCTGCACAGCTCCAGTACAGTGGTCGTCAAACTGCGGCTCGCGAGCCACATGCAGCTCTTTGGCCCTTTGACTGTGGGTCTCCCACAAAATACCACGCGCGGGCGCGCATGTACAGTGCGATTGAAACTTCGTGGCCCATGCGCAGAAGTCAGTATTTATATGGACCCAGCTCTGCCTAACTGCAAGTCCCTGTTCCCTCTCCTGCTTTAGGAACATTGTGATGCTCCAAGGAAATGCAAATCCTTACTCTTGGGAGTGACAGGTTGAATCTTGCCCAGAAACATTCTAGGCATCCTTCTCACCTTGGCCTGTTTTCTTTGTGATTGTTTGCCAGTTGGTCTACAATAGCCACATCATTGGAATAACTTGTGTACACAGAGGAGGGGATGTCCAGCGGGGGATCTGGCCCTGGGGATTAGCTTCCTTGGAGGAGCCTGATGGATAAGCTGGGATTTGTATAGGCAGGCAGTCTTCAATTTGGATTTGTCAGGATCAGGAGGACTTGTTTCTTTTCCGGCAGTAATGTGAGGCTTGGGGTGAGTTCAGTATAATGTTTATTCACCTTGACTATGATCTTTAAAATCATGACCATATTTCTCAAGCCATCACTTAAGAAAACACAGGCATAGATTTGTGTAGTGTTCCAGTGGAAAGTTTTTCTTGAAAAGTAAAACATTTTTCTTCTTACACTTCATGTTGAATGAAGTTATTTAATGAGGGGGAAAAAAGGAAGCAAGGTCCTGTCTTGATTTTTGCCCTAAGGATCATGACTATGAGGTCTCCTAATTGTACCAAGGTTCTTGCACTAGTGAAAAATAGGTATTTAGTGCCCAATAAATTTGTCCTTCCTCTTCTCACCCACCATTCCAATTCAGGAGGCTTTCATTTCATTTCATTTCATTTCATTTCATTTCATTTCATTTCATTTCATTTCATTTCATTTTTACATTGGCCAACTGAAGCTGTCATGTTTGAGAGCTAAATGTGTTGTCCTGCGTAGGCATCGCATCCATCAATTAATGTTTCTGCCTTCTGTGCTAAAGGAATTATCTCCAAGTTCATCTTGATGAATTTTTCTCTCTACCTCATTACCCAAGCTAGCTACAGCAGAGACTTGTCATGTTTAATGGCGACTATCTTACACACATTCTGATTCTTTTGAATGAACACGTGCCTGTTTTATAGAGGCCCATGAGCATCTCACTGGCTATTTTTGCATTAAAAACACTTAAATTGCAACAGCCATCCAAGACCCTTGTAAAATGAAATAAAAAATTATAGAAGTGTTGTTGTTTTAAGTGAAAGCCCTTGAATGTGAAATTCAGAATTTCTTCTGAATGCACAACTGAGAATTGAATCACACTATATTTACACTAATGAGCTTTGATTTTTAACTTACTTTTTTAAAAAATCTGAATACATAGTGGTAAAACGAACATTAATAACTACTAAGCTCCTAACATTTTTAGAATGCATTTAAGTTTTATAGCACAATCACATTTAATTCTTAATTGCTCCTCAGATGGACCTAAGAGATTTTATTAGAGGAGACCCTCAGTCACTAAGATCCCTAAAGTAAATTCCTTATATGTTTCTTTGTGTTTACTTGCCTGTTTTCTGGGTCTCTCAGTAGAATGCAAACTTCATGAAGGCAAGGGGTCCTGTCTATATCACTGTTTCCCCTGGTATATAGTAAGTGGTCAAAAATATTTGTGTACAAATAATCAATAAATAATTTGTTCTAAGTAGCTCTATTTTCTGGATAATTAACAGTGTGGATTTAAAAAATCTAAATGAATTTATTGCTGAGATGTACAAAAGGCTTTCTTGCCTTTTAAAATATAGCATATTGTTCATAATCTAGCTATTTCTTGGGTGTACAAATTATTGTTGAATTATTACCAACACCTTGTTATATATTTTACCACCATGATTTTAGGGCTCAAGACATATCAGGGTCTTTGCCTCTACCTTAACTGACCTAGACATTTAATATTTTGAATTCTTGTGTTTTCTGACTTTAATAATCAGTGGCAGTTGATAGCATCGATTTTATTTCAGTAACATATATTGAGTGCCTCTTATTTGCTAGATGTCATAATGATAAAAGACAAAATAAACAAACAAACAAACAACAAAACAAAGACACAGTTCCAATGCACAGGGATCGTGTAATTGTGTATCCCTGATGTCAGTGCCCAGGAATTCTTCTCATTTGAATTGGCTTTGACTCAGTAATGAATGTTATGTAGTGAGTTTGGGAATTAATAACCAAGTGTGTTGGCAATATGTGTAAAGCATGAGAAAGCAGGTTTAGAAATAAGGCGCCTTCTATTTGTCCTGTTAGGAGATTTTGTGTGTGGAGTGGATGCTAATATATAGCCTGGTGTTTATGGAGGACTTTGTTTAATAGCATCTGATTCTCAACCATGTTTAGAAGACCATGTTCTTTTTATTTTTATTTAGTTAGTTTTGTTAATCCTAGCCCATGGATATTTTTTCCATTGATTTTTTTTTTTTTTTAGAGAGAGTGGAAGGGAGAGGGAGAGACAGAGAAAGATAAACGTCAATTTGAGAGAGACACATTGGTTGCCTCCCACACTCGCCGCTACCAGAGACAGGGATAGAGCCTGCAACCAAGGTACATGGCCTTGACCAGAATCAAACCCAAGACACCCACTGAGCCAAGCCAGCTAGGGCGCGACCATGTTCTTTTTAGAAGAGGAGATCCATATGGTAGAAATGAAACTGAAACCTGAAAGAATAAATATCTTGTCTGACTTTACATTGCTAATTAGAAGCAGGGCCACAACCAAACCTTACCTTTCTTGATTGCTAATTCTATATATTCCCTACCAGATCACAGAATCACAAGACTTTGTTACGAAATGACAAGGCACCTGAGTAAGCCTTGTGTGCATCACTGTGTAATTCGGCCAGTAGCTTTCCAAAATAGGGGATAAGAGTCACTTGTCTTTTTCCTCATTAAGCAGCTGTCTTATGTAAATCTGTTAATATCAAATCACATAAGAACAAAGAGCTGAGGCAAAGTTTTGCAATGTGTGTTAAAGGGTCAAGGACTAAGGATAAATAGTAACAGACATGGTAGCCAATTCAAAAGAGAGTCAGGTGTAATCTCTTGCTATTCTCAAATCTTAAGCTTTTATAGTTGCCCTAGGTATTTGTTTAGGTGGAGCAAAAGCCCCAAGTTTGGAGAGAATGCAATGTCAATATAGCTTCACTTCATGTGACCTTGTGCTCAACACAGGCCTTTCTTGGGCTTCTTGTTCATATTTGTTTCTGGAGTTGGGTCTCTCATGGCTCAGTCTCCTATTGTCCTGCTTTCTGACTTTTCATGGTAAGTGTTGGCATTTATATTGATGGATGTTGTGCTGGTTCTTCAGGCAAGTGCACTGTTGCTGGACACAGTAGCCAGAGGATCTGCCCAACATACAAATCAAATCATGTCATTAGACTACTTAAAACCCGCCACTGTCTTCCTACCCAAATCAGAATAAAATGCTAAACTGGAATTTGTTGTGTGAGTAGAACGTACATGTTCTCCACAACATATATATATATATATATATATATATATATATATATATATATATATATATAATAGATGTATAGATATATATAGATAGATAAATATGAGGTGATGGATGTGTTAATTAGTTATGTGGAAGGAGTTCTTTCACCTTGTAAGACGTATATCAAATCATTATGATGTACAGTTTGAATATCTTACAATTTTATGTGTCAATTAAAACTAAATAAAGCTGGAAAAAAAAGGAATGAAATCCTAAGTCTAACCAGGGCTGCAAGGACTGGGATGATTTGGCACTTGCTCATTTCCCTGCCTCTCTCCTCCCCCACCATGCTCTGGCCTCGTGGGCCTTCCTTTCTCCCTCTTTATTATTGGGAGCTCTGCACTTGTTCTCTCCTCTGCCTGAGCCCTTTTCTTCTACATCGTCATGTGGCTGCCTCATTCTCATCACTTATGTCTTCACTTAATGTCCTCTCATCAGAGATATTTTCTTTGGCTACTTTCCTTAATATCACCCACCCACCCTACGCAGTCCCACCCTTCTTCTTCTTACTTGGTATTTTCTTCATAGGGTTTTTCACAATTTGAAATCAGTTTTTAAATTTGCATTTTATTATCTTTCTTCCCCAAAGGAATGTGAATTCCACAGGGGCAAGGACTTTTAAATTCTTATTTTCTGCTGTTTTCCTAAAGCCTAGAGCAGTGCCTAGCTCATAGCAAGGGCTCAAAGTTTGGCTGTTGAATAAATGAACAGAACACAATTTAAATCACCTTCCTGAACTTCAGTAACTCTCATCACTGCAAGTCCTTTGTCTTGCTCTTGAGCTCATTCACAAGTCAAGCCCTTCTGATTGTGTGCTGAACTTATAGTCCTTTGTTCTTGCTCACACTCATACCAGTAGGGTCATTATAAAAAACATACTAATAAATGTATTTATAGGTCACACATAATAACAGTAAAAACAATCACCATCATCAATTGAGCACATGCTAAATGCTGGACTCTACACCCATCTCACATTTATTTCTGTCACCACAGTCCTGCTAAGTAAGTGATAGAATCCATGTCTTGTGGCCACATATTCATTATATCTCCAAAGTATGTGCAGGCTCCCATGTTCCTCCCAGCATGCTTATCAATGCTTATCAATAAACTCCTATTCTGAGCGGCTATTCTGTCAGGGACTGAGGACAAAAGAGGCTCTCATTGTCGGGATAGGAAGTGAGAGTGGTCTCAGTGCTCTGACCACATGGAACTAGAGAGACACTGTCCCCATGCTCTGCTGCAACCAGAAAAGGAGCTGAGCAACAGGCTTGGGAGGGGGTGGGAATGACCCCCATTGCAACCATAACTAATTTCCTGTTTTGGGAGCTTGGTAAGAATTCTTTGGGATTCTTCAGTGCACAATTCTATCTCCTCTCTTGTTTCAACAGAGGCCTATCTGCAACAGGAATTTCCATGGTGCCCCCTTCTTTACAGCCCTCCTCCACTCCACTGCACTCTACCCTGTGACAGCCAATACCCAGACCTGACCCTTTCAGAGTTGAGAGGTAGGGACCAGGGGGAGGGGCGGCCAGGTCTTGTCCTTGGCAGATGCCTGTCATTGATGTGGGGGAGGGCTTTGTGGAAAGAAGATGGGAGCCTGGGTGTGCCCAGCTGGAAGCCGCCAGTAATTTAACACTCACAGATGGAGACTGAGGGTGATATGATACCCCCAGCTGTCTGCTACTGCTGCCTTCAAGGCCCCCCTCGGCTGCCTGGGACTCGGGATGCTTTGGGAAGGGCCCGGTGCGGGTGGGGGCAGTCTAATAAAGCAGCTGGTCTATTAGAAGATAAGCTTTGTGGAGAATCACACAATCATTCCGAATCCCCCTAATCCCAAACTTTATTGCCCTAGATAATAAGCTTTGGTGGCGACGCTCCATTGAAATATGGAATTGTCTGCACGCTGGAGGCACCTGCTGTGTCACTCAGCTTTGGGCCGGCAACTGCCACGCACAATTCAGGGGCAGGTGCACCTCGCCTGCCTCAGCTCCGGAGGGACAGAGGACAGCCAAGAGGGCCGGCTATGCTCCCACGAAGGGCTCCAAATACTCTGTACCCAGGAGGCCTGACCAGGGCTTCAGAATGCTCTCTCTGTGACTCATGTATTGAGCTGTTTTGAGAAATTGGGAGAAAAGGAGCAAGAGGGAGCATTTGCCTGTTGGGGACCCTAGGGCTTAGAAACCAGTTCTGTCTGCAGACAGACCTCCATGGTCAGGGACTGATGGGTGTTGCCCTTCCTCCAACTCCTTCTTGCAGCTGCTTTAGGGCCACCTTGGCTCAGGCTGTTTGCTCTACCTGCCGGGTCCTCCCCTGCCCTCTACCTGCATGTCCACCTGGGGAGATTCCCTGTCCCTTCCTCTGTGCCCCCACACAGATTTATGTGTCTTCTCCTATGTGCCTCTCTAGTTCTTGATTCATGTCAGGATTGTCGCTCACATGACATAATTAATCAAATCATCAATTAAATGCTTCTATTCCTGTCTCCTCCACTAGACTAGGAAGTCTTTGAGAGCAAGGACCATATCTGATTCATCTTTTTATCCACAGTACCTTGAAGATGAAAAGAAAAAGAGACCAGAAGCAATCTAAATGCATATAAAATGAAAATCCTATGTGGCCATTTAAAATAATGAGGCAGATCTACACAGTCACAGGAAATGAGGTCCAAAGCATATTGTTAAGGGAAGATAATGCAAAGTGCCAAACACTGTAAGAATGTTATGTTAAAACAAATAATAATGACAATATGATAGCAATAGTTGCCTCTGGGCAGGGCACTAGGAAAGGGGTTATGATGGGTGGAAGGGAGACGACTTTTACACTTTCAACCTATTTGTGAGATGGAAACTTTTAGCATGTGTGAATATTACCTTTTAAAGAGGTGGAAAAAAATCCACTTGCATATGTAGAAAGGTATTTGTTGAATGGAAACATAAACACACCTTATGGTCAGGTTGCTTGGTCTTACTCTTCTTATGCATTGTCCAAACGTGATCCAGAACAATGGGATGTGTCCAGCCAAAGGTATTTGCAACAGATAAAGGAAATGAATGATATGAGTTCTTTCAATGCAGATGAACATTTGGAGCTGGAACAGGAATTTGTCAGTTACCGTCAATCATCTAAGAAGCAATGGGTGAGAAGCTTGAACGGTGCAATGCAAGAGCTGCCCGAGATGCTTTGGGGAGGCCTTGATGCTACCTGCTCCTGGATGGACAACTACGGGAGGGAAGAAACCACAGGGGCATTTAATGAACCTCAATTTGAGGAATACTAAATCTGGCAAGAAACATCTGTAAAGAAAACTGTCAACTTTTCCTAATTGCTCTGGTTAGGATAAAAATGTTTAAGTTCCTCTTATTAATATATTCTTTCTCACGTCTCCTTCTCTCAACTACAGTTATAGATGCCCTTTCTAGAAGGTCTGCCCTCCCTCAGATGAACATGACCTAAATTATTTGGCTCTCTCTCGAATGGTGTATTGATTACTTCCCCATTCCCATAAACAACCTCTCGGCACCTCTCCAGGGGACTGGCTGTACTAGGTTAAATTAAGAGCAATCTTGGCTTTTAACAGAACCTCTCCACCAAGCAGTTGCCTTCCAGGAGTAATTCGTGAGTTTAATTTATGATCATAACAACCTCTGGCAAGGCTGACCCCTTCCTCTAACATAGCCTTTAGTTATAGAGACTGGGTTTGGAGACCCTTGGTTAAGGTTAGGTATATTCCCCAATCCAGGAAATAGAATATGAGTGAATTTTTTTTTAAAATATATTTTATTGATTTTTTTACAGAGAGGAAGGGAGAGAGATAGAGAGTCAGAAACATCGATGAGAGAGAAACATCGATCAGCTGCCTCCTGCACATCTCCTACTGGGGATATGCCCGCAACCCAGGTACATGCCCTTGACCGGAATCGAACCTGGGACCCTTCAGTCTGCAGGCTGACGCTCTATCCACTGAGCCAAACCGGTTTCGGCAAGAATATGAGTGAATTTTTGAATTTCTAATTTCCCACTCGAGTTCAAATAACAAATTCAACAATATTTTTTGAGTGCTGGCATGTAGTGAGGCTGTCCCTCACCAAATGTGTGGTCACCCACAGAACCAAATTGAGAGCTCCATTGAGGCAGAAGTGGCGAATCCTTTTCTTTGCAAATGGCATCATGGGGATTGCCCATCCTCTATGACAGTGGTTCTCAACCTTCCTAATGCCGCGACCCTTCAATACAGTTCTTCATGTTGTGGTGACCCCCAACCATAAAATTATTTTCATTGCTACTTCATAACTGTAATTTTGCTACTGTTATGAATCGTAATGTAAATATCTGATATGCAGGATGTATTTTTATTGTTACAAATTGAACATAATTAAAGCATAGTGATTAATCACAAAAACAATATGTAATTATATATGTGTTTTCCGATGATCTTAGGCGACCCCTGTGAAAGGGTCGTTCGACCTCCAAAGGAGTTTCGACCCATAGGTTGGCAACCCACAGGTTGAAAACCGCTGCTCTACGGGTTAATGTGGCAATGAGTTCTTTGTGGGCCCCTGCTAAGCTGCCGTGTGAATGTTTGCTTCTATGTTTTCATAAAATATGTGGCATGTAGCTGTGGTCATGATTCTGATGGGCAGAAATTCAGGAACTCCCTGCTTTCTGTCTTCAGGTGGGATTTGGGATTAAAATAATTCTCAGTTAGCTAATGAAGAACTCAATAAGTCTTAATGGCTTCACTAATGTATCCCATCAGGCACCGTGCCTCCACATTCCCCTGTTTTTCTAGAAAGTCCCCTATTGTTTCTCTATGGACTGCCTACTGAGTTTAGTTGCCTTTTCCTGCTTCAAGGAGCTTCCAAGAGCATGAGTAGATAGGGCACCCTTAGTTTTAGGAACTCCACAGCTTACCTTTTCCCCAAGGCAGAATAATATAACACAACCAGAGTTTGGGACATTTGAATAGAAGTTAATCCATCAGCACACAAAAAATGTGCAAGCTATTCAAGATCTTCATGGGCCCCAGATCGCCTACCTTTTGGAAAGAACATCCCAGATCATTGATTCAGGCCTCATGGTCCACATTAAGCATATTTGTATATTAAGTGTTGAAATGCAAGCAATTAGTTGGAATACTATTTGCAGATATTCAACTAAATATTCATTAATTTTGATTTTCAGCACTCTTTGAAAATATTTTCCAGACCTCAAACATTGTAGTCTGGGTGCCTTGCCTATGCTGCCCAAAGGATTAAAGAGTCCCGAAACCATTCTTTGTTCTCTGGCGGAGTTTATGGTAATGAGGCAGGATTCAGAGAACATAATTTTCATTGAGTGCATTGGGGCAGCCTGTGAAGTGTGCCACAGAAGTGTGTCTGCTGAGTATGCACCCTCACATTGCTCTGAACTTCAAAGGAACACTTCCAGTTCGTCTTTGCTCTATAACAGACTGTTCCAAAATGTGGCTTAAAACAATGATTTTCATTATTTTTCACATTCTGTAAATTGGCTCCAATTTTGCTCTGCCAGATTTGCCTGCATTCACTCAAGCAGTTGCATCCAGGTGGAGGATCAGCTGGACTCAAAGGTTGAGACAGTGGCATGTGTGGGAGTGGGTGCTGGCTGTGGGCTGGGAGCCTCACTTCTCTCCCATTTGGTCTCTCATCGTCAAGGGTAGACTAGGTCAGCTTCTTTGTATGGTGGCCTCTGGGCAGCATTCAAAAGGTGTGGAAGTAGATGCTCAGAGCAAGTCATACCACCAGTCCAGCTTCAAGAGGGTGGAGAAATAGACATCTTCCCGGGTGGGAAGGGTGCAGAGTTACAGTGCAAAGGGGTCTGGACACGGCAGGGGAAGGAATTCGCAACCATTAAGCAACATACCACAGCCGCGCCACAGCCGGACTATAGGTCCAAGGAGCGAGGAGAAGGAAGTGTCCAGAGCCTTCAAGAAGCAGGAACACTGGGTCTGAAACACAGACCCTGTGGCTTTACTCACCCTCCCCCCTCCCCCACAACTCCCCGCCCAACCTCTCCTTTATAAACGGCTGGCCTGATGAGGGTAGCGGAGCAGCATTTGGCTAAAAAGGCACTGGTCTCTCAAGTGGTCATTTTGTCCTTTCTCTTGTCCTTCTCATCCACTCTGTAGTGAGTCTATTCCTTACCAAGGAAATCTCGGACAGGTGCTTGGAGAAAGAACAAACAAACATGGCCCCAAAATGATACAGTAGGTAAAAGTAGGCTTTCAAATCAAAATGCCCAGGTTTGAATAGAGATTCTATTACATGTTGGCTATAATATATGAACAAGAGACATAAACTCTTAGCCTCAGCTTCCTCCTCTGTAAAATGGGGTGGTTATTGCATCTTTAACAGATTTTAAATCATGTGTATGTGTTTATATGTGGATTCGATGAGATAATGTGATTTTGCTT
Organism: Myotis nattereri; assembly: GCF_964212035.1. Lineage (NCBI taxonomy): Eukaryota > Metazoa > Chordata > Mammalia > Chiroptera > Vespertilionidae > Myotis > Myotis nattereri. The sequence goes on along the minus strand of NC_138084.1, from coordinate 22,428,104 downwards.
CAATATCTTTTTGTTAGGCATTTGTTAAGTCTTAAATATTAGTTCTCGTTATTTTTCCAAAGACATAGACATCAAACCAAAAAGAGTTGTCTGAAATGAGCATCTTAACACATATTGAAAGAATGCCAGTACAAAACAAAAATAACAACAACAATAACAAACAAAGAAAAATTCAACCTCTCCAGTTACCTTGATATTTAAAGCCCTACTGTTGTGCTTTAATGTGGGATGGGGAGTAGTGTGAAAATGGTATGCATCTTGTGGTCAAACCAACCTGGGTTCTAATCCTGGCTCTGCCATCTACCAACTGTGTAATTTTGAGAAAAATACTTACCTCTCTAAGTCTCAGTTTTCTCATTTGCAAAGTACACACAATAATATCACATACTATTACACTAAAGGAATAGATATGAAAAAAGGTAAGGTATGTGAAGCACCTAGCACACAATAGGTATACCAGTTCCCTTACTTCTGCTTTTTGAATTTCTAATTTTCCAATTGAGTTCAAATAACAAATTCAACAATATTTTTTGAGTGCTGGCACGTAGAAGATGGTGATTGACTTGACTCTCACAGTTTTTGTGTGTGTTTGATCTGGGGTCTTTGCCAGGAGCCACAAAATAAGCTTCCCCTCTCTTGAAACATCAAATACGTTTTTGTCCTATTGACTGTTTTCACTGTTCTGTCTCTTTAAGGAAAAGACCCTGAACAGGCTGCTCACCTCATTAATGCTAAAGGCTGTGAGTTTTTTCAGTTCTAGTGAACTCTGCGTGACCCTCACAGACAATAATTGCTTTAACATAGGGTTAGGCAACAGCAACCAACTTGTCTAAATATAAGCCAGGGCTTAAAATACAACTTAACCTGGGAGATTTAAGTAGGTAAAGAAGATGGCTTCTCTCCGGAATTGCTTCTTGATTAATCACCCCATCTGAGGCCGTTGGAAAAATGACAGTTTTCAAACAGGGCTTTAAATGTCTCCCGTTCTACTTTTCCCCACTGGCAGGAAGCCAGTCCCTATAAGCCAGTGGTTCTTAAAGGGGACAGATTCCCTTGGATTTTCTGAGTTACACCGCTCAGGAAGAGAGTGGGGTAGTGATGGGAGGGAGTGTTCATGCTCCTCACTTAAGGTTTGCTCATCTTCAAGATAAACTCAAGGAGCCGTCTTGTGTTTAAAGAAGCAATACCCGGCGAAGAAGTGCACATTTTCAGCTGAGCTCAGGGCTTAAGGAAAATAGGCTGCACTATGCCCACTAGCTTATTGCCAGACACATTATCCAATACCTTGCCATCTACACTTGGATCCAAGCATTTCATCAACTTGGCTCTGGTCTGCCTTCTGTCCCTCTTGCTGGCCTGTTAATCCTAGGGTTTTTCCCAGCCTTCACTTCTCTGTCATCCATGCCTTGACTCTGAGAACCTTTAATTTGTAGCCAATCTGGAGATCATTTCCCATCTATAGTTGGTTCTCTTTCTCAAATCTGGGTAGTCTTACCTCCCTTCCCTACCTGCTGGGCACCCATGGCACCCCTAAAAGATACTACTGGACAGTCTCCTCCCCTCCGTGTCCTTGCCAATGGACAAGCTGATTTTTGCTCTTGACATCATCTCTGTGGTCTTCAGGTGACTTTGGCTTTATCATCTAGGACTAAAGTATGCCTCCAACTGATAGGATTTTTTAGACCAGAATTCCATCTTGGCCTTGGGTAAGAGATTTTCTTAGCCAAGGAAAACTTCTTCTTGACCTTAAACCAGTAAGCTCTGTACAAGGATAGGTTGGCTAAGTGGTTCTCACATTGTGTTTCTCATCCATGCCCTAGGGTTCTGCAAAAGATTCTCTGGGGATCTCACACTTGGTTTCAACATGAGCAGTTCTTCTCTGACCAGGCTGGTTTACCATAGTGGAGTTCCATCTAAGACTGCCCTTTTTGTCCACATCGTTCATCCCAAAATATTTGCATAGCTCCCTCCTTCTCATCCTTCGTGTCAATAGTTCAACTGTTTTCCACAACCATCCTATATAAAACAGCAACACAAACACAACCTCTAATTTCCTATTTCTCTTACCATAGTATTTATGCCATCTGTCATACCATATAGTCATTACTTATGGTGATTCAAGTTCCCATGAATTTTTGTTATGTTTAGTACTTCAGTCCCTGCACCTAAAACAATGTGTACACATAGGAAGTACTCAGTAAACATTTGTGCAATAAATGAAACATCATAGTTACAGAAAGAGTGCCCTAGAATCTTAGGGTATTATGTCTTGTTTATCATAAATCAGAATGACTTCTTGATGGATTCATTTTTCTTTCTTTTTATTTTATTCTATTTAAAAATTAACATACAGTCAATTTGACTTTTTTTTTTTTTTTGGTATGTTGTTCTATGAGTTTTAACACATGCATAGATTTGTGTAACCATCACCATTACAGTCATGGTACAATACAGTTCTATCATCCTCCCCAAACTCCCCCATATATATGGTCCCTTTGGAGTCAAATATTCAACCCCAAATCCTTGGCATCCATGGATCACTATAGTTTTGTCTTTTTATCATATAAATGGATTCATACAGAATGAGATCATTGAGACTAACTTTCTTATCTTTGAGATTCATCCCTGTTATTGTATTAAAGGTTTGTTCCTTTATATTGCCAAGTAGCATCCCATTGTATGGAGGTCAAATTATATTTTTAATGCCAAGGAGTATTCCTATGTATGGATATACCACACTTTGTTTATCCATTTACCTGTTGACTAACATTTGAATTGTTTCCAGATTTTGGTGAGTATGAGAAACAGTGCTGCATACATTTGTGTACAGGTTTTCATGTGATCCTAAGTTACCATTGTCTAGGGCAGCGGTCAGCAAACTGCGGCTCGGGAGCCACATGCGGCTCTTTGGCCCCTTGAGTGTGGCTCTTCCACAAAATACCAACTTCTGTGCATGGGCCACGAAGTTTCAATCGCACTGTACTTGCGCGCCCACACGTGGTATTTTGTGGAAGAACCACACTCAAGAGGCCAAAGAGCTGCATGTGGCTCGCGAGCCGCAGTTTGCCAACCACTGGTCTAGGGTAAATACCCAGGTGTGGGATTGCTAGACTATATGGTAAATGTATTTTTAATTTAATAAAAAGTCTATTAAACTATTTTCCAGGTGGCTGTACCATTTTGCATTCCTATCAGTAATGCATGTATCCTCATCAACACTTGGCATTATCAGATTTTCATTTTTTGCATACTTTTTAGCCATTCTCATAGGCATGTATTGGTATCTCACTGTGGTTTTAATTTACTAGTAGTATCAGTTGAAATATGTTTCTATCCCTTCACCATAACCATACTGTCTTGATAATCTATCTTGGTAGTAATTATTAAAATCAGGTAGAATGAATCCTCCAACTTCGTTATGGAATAGTTTTCTAACCTCTATCATTACAGGAGAAAGGAGAAAATAAAAAACAAAACAAAACCAACTTTTACTGAGCAATGTGTATGTCATAGGCAGTAGATCAGGGGAACTTATAATATTTAATTTTTAAAACAATGCATTCCAGGTGGATATTATTTTCCCATTTTTGAAAATAATTGAACCTCAGAGAATTTTAATAATAAGCACAAGACTGTGTATTTCACATAAGGCAGAGCCAGATCTTAATCACAGGTCAGAGTGACCCTTAAGCTCACGCCCTTTCTACTGCACAATAGCTCATGCCAACTCTTCAAATTATGGAGGTATGGAATATGCCTGAGAATACCTTGGATGTTCTGCTGGATTTAATTTTTAAGAACTCACTTATGTTAAAAAAAAACAAAAAACCCTCTCTGGTTTCCCAAAGTTATTTCGTTCCCATGGTTAAGATGCAAACATATTCTTATTTATACAGTCTGAACAGACGGTTTCGTTTGGCCTCTTGAAAAACTGTGCCGAGTTAATAATCTAAGAGTAGATTGTCACACTGGCTGCAGGAAGATAAATAATCAAGGATTATAAGTCTTTAATTTAATATAACTTATTCTCATTAATTAAATGCCAATTACCTGCTTGTCTTTCCTGGGAACTGGCCTTTGCAATCAATCTTTTCAGAAACGTTGTACACACATGCTCACAGAGGTATTAATATCACTCAAGATTTACAGGCACTGGACTCTTTGGCTTAAACCATCCTCAAACACTCTACACTGTAACCGCAGATAATCGTCATAAATTTCCTGATCTTTGACCTAACTGGTTCTTAAATTTCCATTCCCTAACGGGCTTGAGGAGTTCGTATTTATCATACTGAGACGCTTACTTCTAAGGATCAATGCGTTCCAGCAAGGCTCTGGATTTCAGAGCTCTGACCCATCCTCCTACTTGGGGTGTTTGCTAGTCACAACAGATGAGAATCCTTGGGACTAAGAGAGTCCTCTGTCCTGACTCCCCTGTGCAAATCATTTATTCACGGACAACATAACCTTGCAAAGTATCTGGAGCAACGACTCCTCAGAAGCTTTTTGAATGCCCCGCCTGAGCCGATTTAAGCATTCAGTGGCAGCATACATCACTGCTGAAAATATTCCCATTCCAGCCTCTAGCAGTTAGCTGTGTGTATCCGCAATTTTTATTACATTTCTTATCCTCTAGACTGCTTATTCCTCATGCTTGTATATAACTACAACTTTTATTAATATTTTTAAAATTGATTTTTAGAGGGAGAGGAAGAGTGAGGGGGAGATAGAAACATCAATGAGAGAGAAACATAAAAAACGCTAGGCTGTCTCCTGCATGCCTCCCACTGGGGATCGAGCCTGCAACCTGGGCATGTGCCCTGACCAGGAATAAAACCAGTGAACTCTTGGTGCATGGGTCGATGCTCAACCACTGAGCCACACCAGCTGGGCTGGGTGCTATAAATTTAAGTCTTGCAAGTGACTGGTGGTTTTCTTTTCGGAGTTACGTCTTCTAATTCTGCATTTAAGCTCAAAACAAGGAGACAAAAGAGGAAACTAAATTTATTGAAGGAAATCCCAGGTTTACTTGCAAGCTCAGAGTCTTAGCTTCCCACATGTGATCAGCTTCCACTCTTTCTTTTCTTAACTTTTCAATTTGAATGCCCAGAATAGAATTATTTCCATATCAATCATTTGTTGACTTTTTTTTTGTTGGCTTATTTTAAAAATTAAAATAATTATGTATGCACATGCAAAGTAGAATTTAAAGCATAGAGAAATACAGGGGAGATAAGTCATACAGCAACCACTGACATCCATATGTAATTTATTTGAAAATGGTAGCTCACATGCAGGCACTATTCTCTGCATTCATTTTCTCACTGACTTTCTCAACAATCCTATGAGATCAATACTGTTATCACTCCTATTTTAATGATGAGGGAAGTGAGGCTCAAAGAGTTTAAATAATTTGATCAAAACCTCATAGCAGGAGAGTGGTAGAATCCTGACATGAACCAAATCTGCCTGTTTGACTCCAATCCCATGCTCTAAACATGGCACTAAAAACATGAGTTATTTACCACCATCTCAGATTCATCTCAGATTCATCTTTTCAACCTGTGACCTAGCTTACCATATAACCAAAGATCAGTCAATTATGGGTCTTTAATGTGGGCAGTTTCAAACAACTTCTAAGAAGCACTTCACAGCTTAACCATGACTAATTCATTCCTGAGTTTGACCAATTCATTTCTCCAATTTGTAGGAAACAAAGGAAACTGGGTTGAGGATTTCTTAACAAGTCATTATTCTTGCAAAGAAACATGATACTATTGATTCCTATCAGTACATAAAAAGCCTATAAATTATTGTAGCTTTTCCCCCTTCAGTAGAAAAGGTAGATTGGCATCAATTTACTTATATTCTTTCAACTAATCTCCATGAGTCATTAGTAAGATGGTAGGGCTAAAATTGTTGTCCTTGTCCTCATTAACACACTGCTCTAACCTAAACTCAACCTATTCCACTCATTCCCAAAAGGGCGTACTTCTAGGTCTTACATAAACCTGGCTATTGTTTAGATTGGGGTGGTCACATAACCTGGGTCCCAATTCATTGACCAGGAAGAAGCTGATCAAATGATTTTTTTTTTTTTTTTTTACTGAATATCAGATAGAAGATCCATGAACAACTACTACTGAGGTACCTAGACATTTTTGGTTTGTTCCCTCCCTAGACTTGCTTGTTTCTTGCTATTTTTAATGCCTATATCCTTTTAGTGAATTGGAACAAATTTGGGTTTCATGTAATGAAATGTCACCCGGAAAAGGGAGGTGTTTTAAACTTTCTTTAATATCAGAAAGAACTCTCTGGAAGTACAAATGGGTAAAGGTCCACCCCCTAAGGAGCATAAGATGGTATGTGTCAGACTTGAGTTATCTTGCCCACAAAGCACCAAAGGGTTGCCTTCCTTCACTTCAGTTGGGCCCAGGTTAATTTTGGTTGGTTGTAAATGGTGTTTTTATTCAGGGGGCATGGGACATATGTGGTAAATGTGAGGACTATCCTATGTCTTATAAAGTGCTAATTGCTTGTGAAAGATGCTTTCCCAGTGACACACGAGTGTGATGTACCCTGGCTGCTGGCTCTTCCACCACAATTTCACGACACCATCAACCCTTACACCAGAACCTAATGTGACAACATAGAGGTTGTCGTTTTTGACCTTGGCAGGATCTGGAGACATTAAAGATCAAATTGTCTATTTTTAAAAAATAAACAACTTAATGAAGACCTAATCACCCTGCATACTAAGTTCAAGCACAGGACTTAGAAGCCAACCATTTTCTCATTAACACTGTTGTTAATTTTTCATGCTGTATCCAATTTTCTCTATGTCTCAGACTAACCATTTACTCTAATTTATTAGCTTAGGAATTGCCAAATTACAAAGGTGAGAAAAAATTATATGTTTTGCCTTTCCTTCAGAATTAGACTCTCAGCCCTAGGAAATGGAATTCTTCACTAAAGATATAATTTCTTTCCATCCTTTAAATTGGTATTTTATCAAATCTCTGGCCTCTGGAATGTTGGCAGGCATTACCCAGAGTAGACTGTAATGTACTGTTTCATGTCTTTGTAAAAGTCATTTTGCATTTATCTTCTGAATTAGTTTTATCATTTTATGAACAGTTTAACATATTTACTCATGTGTAAATGAACTGTAGGTGAAGATTAGAGAGGCTTCATTTGCAGCAAAGACCTCACTAGAGTCTTTAAAAAAAAGATTTTAAATTGTGGATATCAAATTATGGCCATAATCTCTAAACTTTAAGATATTGCTTTTAAACAAAACAGACAGAAAATTTCCAAAGAAAAAAAGAATACATAAACACACACACACAGAAACAAGTATCTATATCTGTTCTCTCTCTCTCTCTCTATATATATATATCCTATATAATAAAGAGGTAATATGCAAATTAACCCTCATGCCATAATGCCATCAAAAGATGGTGGCATGCATGGGCGGGGGTGGGGCTGGCTACTCTGTGTACCTGCCACTGCAGTTCCCACGGCCCCGTGGGGGGGGGGGGTTGGGCGGTGGCGGGAAGTCTGGTGGCCACTCTGTGCACCTGCTGTTGGGGTTCCCGCAGCCACGCCAGGGGGCAGGTCCCTGCTGCTGCTCCACGTGGCTCCCACTGGGGTGACCAGGCTGGCAGGGGAGGGAAGTTGGGGGTGAAATCAGGCTGGCAGGGGAAGGAAGTTAGGGGCAATTGGGCCAGCAGGGAAGGGCAGTTGGGGGCGATCAGGCCAGCAGGGGAGTAGTTAGGCATCAATCAGGCCAGCAGGGGAGTGGTTAGGAGCAATCAGGGAGGCAAGTGGTTAGGAGCCAGCAGTCCCAGATTGTGAGAGGGGTCCCAGATTGGAGAGGATGCAGGCTGGGCTGAGGGACACCCCCCAGTGCACGAATTTTGTGCACTGCGCCTCTAGTGTATATGTCCTATCTAATAATAGACAAAGATTGAAATTGACCATACCTTCGCTACGCCTCCCATTGGCTAATCAGCGAGATATGCAAATTAACTGCCAACAAAGATGGTGGTTAATTTGCATACATAGGCGCGAAGCGGCGGAGCGAAGACTGAAGGTGGCTCTGGCTGCCGGAAGGTGCCTCCGGCTGCCAGAGCTGCGAGAGGCTTGAAGATGCCTCTGGCTGCTGGAGCAGTGAGAGGCTTGGAGGCGCCTCTGGCCTCCAGAGCTGCGAGAGGCTTGGAGGCGCCTCCGGCTGGAGCGAAGGCCTGGGCCCAGGGTGCCGGAGGAAAACCGGTGCCAGAAGCCAGGGGAAGGGAAGGCCTATTGCATGAATCTTTTCATGCAACAGGCCTCTAGTATATATAATATCCTATATCATAAAAGCCTAATATGCAAATTGTCCCCATGAGAGGTCATTGGACCAGGAGACCAGGAGTTCGACTGCTCGCGATGATGTGCACTGACCACCAGGGGATGACACGAAACATGGCGGGCATTGGTGATGCGCTGGGGGTGGGAGTGACAGGGATGGAGGTGTGGTTAGAATGCAGGGTGTCTGCCGAGCTCACTGTCACTCCCCCTGCTATCCTCCCCCAGGACACCAGGGCCCACATGGGTCCGGTCAGACTCCCAGTGGGTTTGCGCAGGAGCCGGTCTGTGAGGCTGGCTGGGAGAGAGTGCGCTGCCTGCCTGGCTTCTGTGCAGCGCTGCTGGGTGGCCCAGAGGCCCACGCTGCACCCCGGCCTGTGGTGTCCGGCTGCACTCACCACATCTCTGAGTGGGAACTTGGGCACTGTGACTCAGGCAGAGGGGGGCACGTGGGGGCCCGGGGGCCCAGGTGCTGCCCAGTGCCCAGAGGTCAGCTGGGACCTGCCCTTCCATGCCAGACTCTCATGCTTCAATTGCTGGCCAGGCCTAGTGACTGCACCTGTGCATGAAGAGAGAGAGAGAGAGAGAGAGAGAGAGAGAGAGATATCCCTCCCTGACAAAGAGTCCTGAAACTCAGCACTGTACTAGAGAAATATTAAATACTTGCGTTTATAGTTAATTCTTCAACTGTAATTAGAGAGACATGTTTGTGAAAAGAAGTTTTTTGACTGACTTGGAAGTCAAAAATGTAGGAATTCCTAAAACTGTAGGAAAGTTCAGGAATTGCCCCAAAGCTTTAAAACAGTCAAGGCCCTGGCCATATGGGAGATACATTCTATTCTTATGTGGGTGTCCATTTCAACATGACTTTGCAGATCAAATGTTAACATTAGCCAGAGAAGTTCTAAATCCTTAAAGAGTAGGTCATGTACTCATTAGCCTATTTTAAGATGGATCATCCATGCAATGAAAGTTTAAAGGCTTAAAACTTTAATTTCTGAGATTTAACATTAGCCAGACCTCTGTGGAGTACATATGTGCACTCCTAACTACATGGTCCAAGGGTCAATTGCTTTGTATTCATTTATTTTTCCAATAAAAGGTATTTATTAGCAAACATTCGTAAATAAATCTACGGATACCTTTTCCTGTTTATAGACATCATGGCCAAAACAACTGAGCGTTATGAAATATAAACCATGGTCTGCAAAAATCACTACAGAAGATTGAGACTGTGTTTTGCAGGACAGCAGGTGGAGCAAACAGAGCAGCTGCGTCTTAGGAGGAAAACAGGCTCTTCTGCTCTGATGCAGGTTAGACTGCTGTGGTTAAGGTTTTGGTTGAAGCCTCTTTTTGGCCCAACTCTGGACTGAATCTTATGCTACGCAGAATGCCTGACACAGAGTGGCCACATGATAAATATTAGTTACGTGGTACATGGCCATAGAGCAGTGATGGCGAACCTTTTGAGCTCGGCATGTCAGCATTTTGAAAAACCCTAACTTAACTCTGGTGCCGTGTCACATATAGACATTTTTTGATATTTGCAACCATAGTAAAACAAAGACTTATATTTTTGATATTTATTTTATATATTTAAATGCCATTTAACAAAGAAAAATCAACCCAAAAAAATGAGTTCGCGTGTCACCTCTGACACTCGTGTCATAGGTTCGCCATCACTGCCATAGAGGCACAGATTTGCATCCCTGACCTCAAGCTAACATTCCCCAGGTGCATGTTACTGGCCACTAAAAGCACCTGAAAAGATACTCTATTTCAGTGGTTCTCAACCTTCCTAATGCCGCGACCCTTTAATACAGTTCCTCATGTTGTGGTGACCCCCAATTTCATTGTTACATTGAACATAATTAAAGCATAGTGATTAATCACAAAAACAATATGTAATTGTATATGTGTTTTCCGATGGTCTTAGGTGACCCCTGTGAAAGGGTCGTTCGACCCCCAAAGGGGTCGTGACCCACAGGTTGAGAACCACTGCTCTATTGGGTGTGTCATCCCACTTCCAAACCTCATTCCTGAAAATGAGGACTAAAACAGAATCTCTTTGACTTCAGGTGAGTAGTAGAAACATTTCCTAATAAACTCAAAAGAACTGTACATAGACTCAGCTGAAGGATGGCAATGACAATTTTACAAAACTTTCGTATGAAAAAGAACTATGTCAGATGGTCAACATACATCTCCCTCTAGAATGCCTTGAGGTCAGCAGTCAGCAATAATTATTTGGGGGGTTGTGAGAGAAGAATGCCTCTACTGAATTGCTTTTAACATTGGTCCAAAGTGGTGGTGATGAAGGGCCTCTTTAAATAGCTTTGAGAATGCCGAGCTTTAAAAACAGTAGGTGATGTCCTCAGCATCCCATCCCAGCTATTCACTGCAACTACTACCCACAACCACAGAACTACTGGCATGGATATAAATATTCATATCAGTAAGTGGGATATTGCTGAATCCACAAGTATGGCTGGAATAGCCTGCAAACTGTCACTTCACTGGAGATATACAATTTATTTATTGGAAAAATTCTTTTTTAAGAGTAACATCCTCACAAAACAGTCTCACATGTGCCACTGTATTTTTTGTTGGGAAAAAAAAAATACCACCACATATAGATTGTGATGAGGGGCCCAGCTTCCCTGGTCTTCTATAAAAGCCAGCAGACCTCCTGTTAATGAAACAACCAGGCTACTCACTCAAGGATATCCTGATATCTGAGAAGGTAAATTCATTAATTCATAGTTTTGAGAAAGTAAATAATCAAAAAGCGTACATAAGTCACACATATTGACCTGGGAACTCATTCCGCTTTGGACCCAGATCTTTTGCTTTCTCTCCTTCCTATTCTCATGTCCTGACTCCCACCTCCCCTTTTCACTGAGTAAATTTCTCTGCATAATCTCTGAACTCAAACATATTTTATGGCTATTCTGGATATTGTACCCATAGACCTCACCCTTCTTGGGAAGATGACCTATTAAATACAAATACAAGAGAAATGCAATGCCTATCTACCCTAGTGGCTGAATCTTTTCAGATTTCCTAAGACATGAAACCAACTTCCTGCTCCCACAGCAACCAGTGGTGTTATAACTAGCTCCAGACTTCTTATTTTGGTTATTCAGCCCTTTGGAAAACAATGTAAGGAAGATCCTTATCCTTCTGTACACTTATTTCAATTCCATTGGTACCCAGAGCTATAGTCAGCCAAGGGAAAGGGTTAACTTGTTATTTGCTGGACATAGTATTGTTGAAGTAGACACACACACACACATCCATTCACTCTTTCTCTTTCACCAGAGATTCTTTAATGCAGAAACAAAGTGTGATAAGTGTGATGAGTATCACTATTTTTCTTATTTGTATAAAATTGATTCAAAATTTTTTTTTCAGGTAAAATCCTCCAAGTTATATTTTTCAGCTTTTAAAGATAAGAACTAAGAAGATAAACATGTTATTTCAAATCTTGCAACAATTAATGTTGCAGATAAGAGTCCTGTGTTTAAATTTCTAGGATCCTGTACGATTTATGCTTCAAACCTTTTCTCTTCATTATCACCATCACCTAATAAGATAAAGATCTTTATGGATGCCCCCTTCTGATGTCTGAATCAGTACCAGATCTTCCTTAGAGAATTCCGTACTCTGTCTTCTCTCAAGGAACCTCCAGAAGAAAATAATTATCTTTATGTTCCTATTTATCTTCTATTTCTGATCTACTGATCTATGCAAAACTGAGGAGGTGGTGGAGCCAGGTATCTAGCATGGGAGATAGAGTTCAAGGAAGTGGGATAAATTGAAAGAAGGAAACTGCACTATACATGTAATTCCCTTTCTGTTCCTGGTATGTGTGAGTTCAAGCGAGCTCATGTGGGAATCTCCTTACTTGTCAAATGCCCACACACACAGCATCAAAGGCCAAAACCCTGGTTTCCATACCTCAATCCAACTCCAATGATCATATCCACAGGAATACAAGCTCTTGTAACTGAGAGTTACAGACCCCAACGGACAACTGGACCTACTCCCCAGGAAACACTGGTCAGCAGGATATCAATGCAGCCCAGGCCAAAGTCACCCTTCAATACAGGTTCAGAACAGCATAAAGAAACACGTGCTCAGGGCAGTATTTCTCCGGGGAGCTATTTCAGATTCCACATCAGAGTAACTGGTGGCCTTGGATAAATCATTCCTCTCATTTATGTGCTGAATGGGAGAAAACAAGTCAACAACTGATGCATGCAAAAGCATTTGGAGGTGATGGATGGAGACATTATGGTGCATTCCGTCAATGGCATGCCATTAGAGAAAACCATTTCATAGAGTAAATTAAGAAAACAAACCAGCTACGTGACACACTTGAAATTGCCACTGACCAGACCGGTTTTCCTCGGGCAGGAATGAGGCGGCATGGACTGATGTTATCATTGTCACTCCGGATCCATTTCCTAGGTTAGCTGCCCGTGCTTGTCTGAGACTTACACCCCAACCCGCACTTCCCCAAGATGATGGCCACTCACCTAACTGGAGAAACCTGTGTATCACAGACCCTGACTTTCTTTTATTGCTGTCTTGAACTAGTATTTAAATCTCTAATTGCTATTTAGCCTCATATGTTAACATCTTGTTTTCTTCACCAAATTATGTAAACCTTTCTTGGCAAAACCTGGGTCTTACAAATAAAGCTTATTACTAGCACAGCGCTGGCCTTATAGTGTTCAGTAAATATTTGCTGATTTTTATCTGTGATTAACTTCTCCTGTCTTTCTCCCACACCTGGCTATTGTCTGGCAAATGCTGATTAATTCATTGAAAAAGCATTTCTTCAGACTTAGGTACTGGGAATGCAGAGACAGAAGACCTGGTCACTGCTCTGACTTCAGGGAGCTCAGGCACACAGCAACAATCAGAACCTGGTGCAGGTGGAAGTATTGTGGGCGGGGAGGGGCAGCAGGTGCTAGGACAGTGGGGGAGGGGCGAGGAGTGTCTCAAAGGATGCTGTTCTGCGTATGGGCAGGGGAATTCAGGGAAGGCTTCTAGAAAGTATTAGTCCCTTTAAGATTGTTGTTAACTAAGCATTATAGCTGGTGTGTGAAAGGGCATGTTAGTGAGCCCAAGCATGGAGCATTGGGTTCCAAGTCATTTGCTATTTCAGGAGCCTCTACGGCAAAGCTCAACCTATTGCCAAGGTCAGCCACTAAGGTCAGAACAGAAATGGGCTATGAAATCTCAGGCCCTTCCCCTTGGTAAGCAGGCTCTGAGAGCATTCGGATGCACCTCTGATAACTGTGGCTTCATAAAAATCAAAGCTGATTGATGGGCGCAGGCCCTCTGCCTCCATGTGTTTAGTCTGCCCGTGCTTTTAGTACCACTGTGGCTGTGCTTCCTAATGGAAATGCATTTCTCACTCTCACCATTACCCAGATATAGATGCTCTCAGATCTAAAAGGCCGCTTACCTCAAGGTCTTTGTTTGGTAACGCATCCCTAATTCAGGAAGGAAGCGAGAAGGAGTCGAGAAGAACCCACCACAAATGTTTGTCGGGCAGTTGAGAGAGAGAAAGAGAGAGAGAGAGAGAGAGACAGGAATTTAAAGAGTTCAATTTATGTTTGGCTTGAGTTTGCAGCTCCATTACCCGGACTCAGTCCAGTCTGAGGAATTCACTTTCTCTAGTGAAGGGCACTCACACAGAGAAATAAGCTAAAGGCTTCTTTTTGCTGGTTGTTTTTTTTTTTTTTTTAGGATATTATGATTGACAATGTAATAAAACCTTCCATTTACTTAATAGCTCAGTGGGCCCAGGACCCTATGGATATTATCATATCAACTCTGACATCCATTGTGAAGTAGGAATTATTCCCATTCTATAGGCGTGGAGTCAGAGGCCGAGAAAAGCAAAGCAGCACCTCCAAGGTATCCAGATGGCATAACTAAGATTTGCAAACAAGCATGCCTGATTCCAGTGCTGGGCGCTCTTACGACACCCAGTGTCTCTCAGACTGGATAGACACATGCATGTTAAAACACATGACAAAGAGCTGTCCAAGTTCAGAGTTAGACAAGGCAGAAACCATACATCCATCTCTCTTTCAGGAGGAGGAGCTGGGTGCCCACCAGAGTTGTTGTAGATGGACTGGTGGACAGGAACACTCAGAGGTCAGATTCTAAGGTTTCTTTTAAATAATTTGGTTTAATGATAATAATAAGCCACAGATAAGTGGCTCAGTCTCTGCTATAAAATCACATTACGTCTGGCCAAACTGAGCTCTCCATCCAATTATCCCTGAATGACAAGCTGAAAAAGCCGTTCATGATAAACAATGCCAAGGTGGGGCTATCTCTTTGATTTGCTGTGTGACCACGGTGGTGCCTCTGCCCCTCTCTGAACTTCTCATGAGCTGCAGAGGCTGACTTCATACGGGCACTGGAAAAAAGGGAGGCTTCTCAGAAAGGTTTTTGAACCAGAGGTGTTCTCTTCTGTGGAAAGACAGGATAGAGGCAGAGAGGTAGAGGTGAAATCTTCAAAAGGAAGAGATAGTAGCGCTGAACTTCTGGAAGAGAGAGCATGCATGCAGTGATCCTGCTACTTCTCTAAGAAGCTGACGTGCAGAAATAGCCTGAAGCCGCTTGTGAAACCACCCGTTTATTTAGCGTCAGAGAAGCAAAGACTGCGGAGTCCTGGAACCCTCAACACATGGGCCCTCTCCCCGCTGCTAAGCAGTGTTCCCAAATGCCTCAGCTCATAGTCAAATTCTCAAAACAAAGTACAACTTAACTCACGCTAGTTTAATAATTCAACAAAATGTGCCCAAAACTTTTAGGGAAGTGAGAGCAGGGCATGAAAAGATACTGGGAAACCAAAATAATATATGGATGCAGACTCTGTCGAAGCAGCATTTCCTTGCAGGATAAGGGTTTGGGGAGGGGAGCAGTATTCTGGGCACAGCAAGTGTTTTATCTGCAACTGACAAATCCCAAATCCTCCAAGCTTCTGTTCTCCCTACTTAGGACCTGGGTCACAGTATTTATTTACTTAAGTGATGGAGATGAAGGCAGGCTTAATGCTGGCCACCTGTCGGAATTAACAGTAACCTGCCTCTTAAAGCGATTTCAGCGACCCCCGGACACCCAACAACTTTATAAGACAAAAGGAGATTGGGAGAAAAAAAATCACTATGACGAGATGTCTTGAAGGGGAGAGAGATGCTGAGATCCACGGGTGCCATTTAAAGCAACATGAAAGAAGGCAGGTCCCTTCCTATTCAGAGATTAGAAGGGATTTTGCAAACTCTGATACCCAAACTGAAAAGGCAGGACCTCTTATCTGCCTCTTGCAAATGTCCTTGGGGTTCTTCATATTCTTATGAAGGGAGGTTCAGTATGGTTTCCAAGGAATGCAAACAAACACATTTTCTCAGAAATAGTGCCATTGTGCTCTTGAGGGTGAAGCGTCAACAGACAGGTCCTGCCCGGAGAATCTCGAGGCAGATTGGGGCACCTCATTTAACAAAAGCACATGCACCATTCCTGGATCTTGGGCAGTGATCTCCAAATATTAACTCACATTACAAGTTACAACAACTTCACCATCACCCCTGAGACCCTACATACCTGGCCCAAGCAGCAGGGTGCTAGTTGGAGGTGGAGTCAGGACTCACAGGCACCTGGCTCTAGGCCAGCCATGGGCAAACTACGGCCCGAGGGCCGGATCCGGCCCGTTCGGCTGTTCTATCCGGCCCGCGGAGCCGAAAGAGCGGAGGGTTCTCTTGCTCTCCCCTCCGCTCCTTCACCAGCAGCAGTGTTAACATGGCAACGTCGGGAAACACGGCCGCAGCTCCTTCTTCTGAGTCCAGTTTAAGAACCCATTGTGGCCCTCGAGTCAAAAAGTTTGCTCACCCCTGCTAGGCTCTGGGCTCTCAGCCACTGGGCTCTGCTGCAGGCAGAGGGGAGGTGGTTGGCCGTAATGTTATCACAAAGCTATGTTGATAGGAAATATCCCCAGTGTTCTATCAGCTCTGATTTCTGCTCCAGGGGCAGGGTGATGAAAAGGGCATGAACTACGGAGTCAGACAAACCTGGTTTTGGACCTTCTACTTTCCTAGAGAAAGTTATTCAACTTTTGGAGCCTAAGTTTCCCATCTATAAAGGGAGGCTTAGGTAACCTCCCCCAGGGTTTTGTGAGGATTAGAAACAAAATCTGAGGCCTGCTCAGCCGAGTGCCCGGTAATGGAAAAATAGAAAGTCTGTCAAAGCCATTTCTAAGGTTTCCTTGTTCCAAGGCCGAGCGGAGACAGCCTCCGGCCTTTGGACAGTCCTTCTGGCCCCGCTGGAAGCAGTTCGTGCCTAGGAAGTGGTGAACCTGGAGCGGCTGAAGGAAGCTCAGCCCCTGAGCCTGCAGATTCTGCAGGCTGGCTGCTTCCTGCCCCCACACAGTGAAAAGCAATTTTAGTAAGTGCTAAGCTTAATTAGTTTGTGTCCAGACGTGCTTTCAAGGGCTGTGCACGCACACCTGTCATCATGATCCGTGCCCTGTTTCTGGAACGCCTGCTTTTCCATAAGTCAGAGCCTAGCTCCTTGGTACAGTGACTGGATGAAATATTCACTCGGTCGACCTCTCACTCCAGCTCCCTAGAAAGGGCCTGAAGTCACACCCTCTTCTGCTGATGGGGCAGGTCAGAGGAGGGTTCACTGCTCACAGAACGTCTTAGCTGCTTACTGTGGTTGTGAACCACCTCCGGGTGGGAAGCTGGGGTGTCTGCTCTGCTGGCTCAGTGTCCACCGCAGGCTCTCAGTGGAACTGAGACAACTATGATGGCCCAAGATGACTCTATGTGAGTCTGAGCTGGATTTCTGGCCTAGAACATTCTTTCTGTTCTCCTGGTATTGAAATCAAGAATTGTTTTCTGGAATTACCCCAAAGAATCTCCAGTGGGTGGGAAGGACGGGAGGTGTGGATGAATGCAGCTCCACAGGCACCGGAACGTAGACATTGGGGATCTACTGGAGATTCGAA
This sequence comes from Myotis nattereri, assembly GCF_964212035.1. Lineage (NCBI taxonomy): Eukaryota > Metazoa > Chordata > Mammalia > Chiroptera > Vespertilionidae > Myotis > Myotis nattereri. The sequence continues at coordinate 22,410,721 of NC_138084.1, read as the reverse complement.
ATCATGTTGCTCCTCTTCAATGGCTCTTCAGAGAAAATAAAAAAAGAGGTAACACTGTTTCCGTACTCCACTGCCTGCCGCCTCCTGGCTGCTGCAGCATCTTAGTGGCACACATCATTAAAAAAACAGTGAGGGGGAGATGAAAACTGCTCCTGGGGACAAATGGAAATGTGCAGCGGTTACTCTATTCCCCCCTGGTTTCCTTTCTCACGACCACTCCCGTGCACAGTGGAACCTCCAGACTTCACTGCATAGTCACTCTGTTCCCACAGAAATGACAATGGCCAAAGAGAAATCTTCATCCTCTGAAACCTATGGCAAGATAGATGACAGCATGATGGAAGGAGAGAGTACACTGAGTGCCTTATCGATCCACCTGCCAGCCCGTGAATGGTGGGTAATAAAAATTTATTGAAAATTAGAAAAAAAAATGTCACCGATTCTAATTCTTTTAAAAGGGAGCACTGATGTTGCATATGAATACCCTCTTCCCCCTTTCCACAGGGCTCAATCACCATCCTCCCACCAGCCAACCCTCCAAGCAGCACAGTTTTAAAAATCTTGCAATTTTATTTGCATATAAAGGCCGCTAGATATAGAATATCACAATAAATTTAAAGAAACAGCTGCTTTCCTAAATTTCATTAACAAGGTAACATAAAATAGAATAAAGCTCAACAGCATTTACAATGGGAAAACAGAAATGACTATTAGCGACAATATTTTGTGCTAGCGAAGATTGCATCGACACACAGTGCAAAATGGGGGGAGGGAGAGGAAGTAAGAAGACAATTCAGGGTATTTAAATATAAAGGACAACTAAGCCTTATTTTCGTTAGCTTCCATTGCATCCATTTAAGTCTATACACGCCTGTAACTGTACCTAGATTTGACTCAAGCTCTTTAAGACCTTGAGTTCTGAGAAAGTGTGTGAGCTCCTCAGCCTCCGGATGCCCTGCTATACAGCATCCCTTGCAGCTCTACCATCCTTGGCAATAGTAAACTCCTAACTTAGTCATAATACACAAAAAATACTTATATATATAAACCCATATTAAAAAAGGAGTCTTGCACACTCTTTTTTTTTTGTACTGCATGAAATACCTGCTCTTGACAGATTCCATTTCCATATTTTTAAAGCTAAAATAATTTAAAAGCAACAAACAAGGAGACCTTGCATAACCACAGTATAGATCTCACTAGCTAAGCCATCCTTTAAGACGTGGGCTGTTTTCTTCCCTTAACACAACTTTCTTTAGAGTGAGAGTGTGAGGGGAAGTCTATTTCCACGCCGACTTTTGTTGAAAAGATTCCTATAAATCTGGGCCCCATCTGCAGAAAAGAAGCATGACCAAGAAAACAATAATAACAAAACATCAAAAAAAAAAAAAAGTAAAACAGTTCAAACAACACTCTTAAACAGTTGTGCAAATCTGGTTGGTTTTTAAAACACTGCCTACCTGTTTTCTTTTTTCTTCCAGCTTAAAGCATATTAAAATAAGACTTTTATCACCTTTTAAAAAGAAAGCTTGGCTGTCCTTTGGCGAACACTAACAATTTACAATGGCGTGGCCTTTGAGAAAACAGAAGTCATTTTACAAATCCACAATGCTCCTCTGATTTCAAATGGATACCCCATTTAAAAATAATAATAATAATAATAAAGAAGAAGCACAACCTTTAGCATCATTTTTGTTGTTGTTGTTCCAGGAATTTACAAAAAGAACTCACAGGATTTGGAAATAAACAAGTCAGAGAATGTAAATTTATAATTAGAAAAATGGCAGTTTATAGACCTTCCCTCACATTCCAGTTGGGCATTCAGAGCTTCAGGAATTCTGTGGGTTTGGAAGGTCAAATATAATTGGAGGGTTGGTCGGTTGAAAGCTGACTGTACACGTTGAGGCATTGATGTAGGTTGTGTAACCGTCGGTCATGATGCCATAACCTGTGGGGAGACAGTGTCACGCTTACTGCCATATACATAAATAATAGTGACTCAATGAAGGGCCATCAGGCAAGGAAAACAAAACAAAACAAAATCTCTGCCAGTGGGAAGTGAGATGAAATTCACTGGAGCCCCCTCAGACATAATTGCTTTCAGAAGCGGCCTCCAGATTTTATTCTACTTTCTTTAAAAGGAGAATTCTCTACTTCAAAGAAAAGTGATTCATTTTTCCTTATTTAAATACTAGATCTGTCAGGGAAAAGGCTGTAAAATGCCTTTACTAGGGAGAATATATAAATTTTCCCCCCTCTTTTTAAAATAGGATTTTCATTTCAAAGCCCTATGCTAAATAACTGCTGAGTTCTAGGGGACAGAATGAGTAACATAAACTCAGGGTCACCCACACCCACACCCCACCAGACTTCCAGACGAATGAAGAAGGAAAGCGTGTTGGGAGAGGAGTCTATGAAAGGATATTTACACTTGCCTCCATGGAAGAAAACAGGAAGTGATCATATCTTACTTGAAGTGTGTGGCTTTGGTCTGAATTCCATTTCATTCAAAAGAGTCAAGTAATCAAAGGTCCAAGTGACTTGGAGAAACATCACATAGGACACTGCTTCCTAAGCTCACCTGGACACCGGCTTAAGCTAAAACACTTCCTATATGCAGTATAGATCCCCTGTGACCTATTGGAAGAAAGCTAAGGCATTTTCTCTGGGTCTTTGGTAGGTACAAATCCTTTTATAATGTTTGACACGTTGAGAGTTTCAGCATGTTTGCCAATTTGCCCATTTCCCTGGATACCTTGTTTGCCTAGAGCAGTGGTTCTCAACCTTGGCTGCACATTAGAATCACCTGGGAATCTTTTTAAAATCCTGTTTTCTGGGCCTCATCCCCTGGAAATTCTGTTTCTTTGTTACTAATGTTGTGGCCCCACCCCATAACAAAGAAACAGAATTTCCGGAGGATGAGGCCCAGAAATCAGGATTTTAAAAACATTCCCAGGTGATTCTAATGGGCAGCCGAGGTTGAGAACCACTGGCTTAGAGCCTCTGCAATGGAATTTGTCACTCTATGTTGGTATCAGGCTCCACAGCACTAAAAAATATGCCTATGAGAAAATGAAATGACCAGGACTTACAGAAATAACTGAAAAGGGTGTTTTTTTCTCCCCCTGCCAAATTGCTACAATTTCTCCAAGTAAGCCTGTGGAGAGCTTAATGAGGGTCAATGGAAAACTCTCTTAAGAAAAGAAAAGAGGCATTTAAACTGTGCACTGTTTAGTTCTGGGGTCAGAAAGTCTTGTTATCTCTCTCCATCAGGAGGCTGGTATTTGCCCTCTCTCTGCCCTCTTCAGCTGTCTTAAGCGAATAAAATCGAGACAAGTTTATTTGAATATGATCTCTTCCTTTTTAAGTAAGGTTATTATTTTGGGACTTCAGTGGAATTCCTCAATTGCCTGGCTAGTTTAAAGCTAATAAATGATTAAAAAAAAGAAAAAGATGAAATGCAAACCCATAGGAATGCTGCAGGAATTCCAACCTGATCATTGCCCCTAGAAATGCCGATTAGACATGAGCTCCCATTCCCCCACCCCCATATCATGCATCAAGCCTTAGAGAGGTGTGCTCCTTTTCAGGGAACACAGCTCGGTCAGCGCAGGGTGACACCCACCCTTGGGGAGCTACACCCCTGCTTTCCATCCTCTCAGCCGGGGCCTATCCTGGGAGCTTGCTTACTGTTTCTGGCCTCAGTAGGATGATTTCCAATATGCTCTGTATTACCTGTCTACACCAGGAAGCCACTGGATTTGTGGGCTTTGAAAAGCAAACATGTTTGTGGGTGTTTTGTGTTTTTTTTTTTTTTTTGCTTCATCGGGTACACAAACCTAAACACCTCAAATGCAGATTTCTGAATAACTTTAGAGAACAGCTATACACAGGAGATGGAGAGAATATGGTGGTTGCCTAAGTACACATACCCACTGCACACAGACGTGTGTAACTGGGAGAGACCAGCAGGGCCAGAAAATCGAAGGCCCACGAAAGAGGGCTCAGTTTCCACTGGTTTGCAAAATGGAGGACAGACAAAACCTAGAACTCTGAAGGTCCTTGGAAGACTTTCAGGTTCTGTGAACGTGACTCTAGCTTACTCGGAAAGGCAGAAAGCGGCAACTGGACCAGTTCCCATTTAGGGGAGATTTAATTATTCTGTTTAACCTCAGCCGGAGCTAATAGTGCTAACGATTTCTGAGAAGTCTGAAATGGTTTTCTGAGGTTAGCAAGAAAATGTCTATTTGCAAATGTACTGGTTCCTGCCACTTCTGTTATACAGCTCTCTCTGCATGTCCAAAGTTAGTGTGTGTGTGTGTATTTCAGAGAGGAAGGGAGAGGGTGAGAAATAGAAACATCAGTGATGAGAGAGAATCATTGATTGGCTGCCTCTTGCATGCCCCCGACAGGGGATCGAGCCCACAACCCAGGCATGTGCCTTGACCAGGAATTGAACCATGACCTCCTGGTTCATAGGTCCATGATCAACAACTGAGTCATGCTGATTAGTTTTTGAAGACTGTCTTGTTTTCCTGAGTTGCTATGGAACACAGTATTTAAAAGTAGGAAGAGGCCATGGGAGTTATTGAGTCTAACAACCTTGAAGAGAAAGGCTGTCTTTTATTACTTCATGGCGGTCCTACTGCAGTGGTTATCAAAAATTCATCATCAGAGCCCCGAAACTCCAGAAGTTGTTTAGGGGAAGTCTGGATTTTCTATAAGGTGGGCCAGACCTGGTTCCTTCTCTCTACTATGTTTAAAATAGAGCAGCTCCATATAAAATATTTATCAGCTTATGTGCAGGTGTTCCTCCTAACATTTTATGTGATGAGAGGGTTCCGCTGGTAGAAAGAGTTTGAAAACCACTTCTCCAGTTACTCCCAGGGCAGCCAAGGTCCCCTTTGTGGAAGGAGATCATGGGTAATGACACAATATGTCATGAACTCCTTTCTTCTGGTCTTACCTTCGTGAATTCCACCAAACACGTGGAGCTTGGGTCGGACTCGCCTCTGCACTGTGTTTAAGAGCTCCACGCAGCCCACTCTCTGAAGCTCCTTTGGAACCCAGTCTCGAAAACCTAAGGGCAAAATGCAATCAATACTCTTAATTTTCTTTCTTCAGGTAAGGCTTCATTTAGACTTTCAGGAAGCCATAACTCACAGAAGGTTTATTACATTATCTGTAATACTAGCCTCCCCATTAAAGCTCACAATGGCTTTTAAGGAACTTTTCACTCCTCACTTTGTCTTCTTTAGGTTCTTGAAAAAAAAAAAATTTTTTTTTATTTCCCTTTTTTTTTTTCCTGTTAATTAACTTTTTTTTTTTCCTGTGAGGGATTTGATTTATGCAGCCATGGGTTTCAAATCTTCTTCATGAGCTCAATGACACTCATTCCTGGCAGCCCCATAATATCTCTTTCTCTCCCAATTCAGTACCTTTCCTTTTTTATTATACGTTAGCAGTTTACTTCCAAGGTAATTCAGAGGAGACAATGTGCGAGGCACTGCGGCAAACTGGCCACAAGATACCTAGCTCTCTTTAGATACATCAACTCTTAACCCTTCGAGGTTCCTGATGACCAAAGCTTGGGAATGCCAAGTTCCTCTTCCAGCCTCCTCTCTAATGATAGGCAACAATGGTGACCTTGTGGTGGCATGCAGGGAGCCAGGGCTAATTGACTATCTTTATGTAAAAGCCACTTAGTTCTACACTTAATGCAGAAAATCCATAAAAACTGACATCAATTATAGCAAAAGTCAGCTATTTGAATGATTATGATCCACATGCCTCAACAGGATGGGGCATCAGGAAGGCAGGTGGGATGAAAGGCTAAATCATAATCAGTGGGAATCCATTCTGTACTCCATTAGGTGATTTCTATTATTTAGAAATGATCCAGCACAAAGGGACAGACAAGTTTATTCCACTTTGGCGAGACTGGGGAAATGAAGATTTAGCATCTCTGTAAAGACATGTTCCTTGGAGTGTGGGCAATGGCCAGAGAGTCTGGGAAGAACATCAGATAAAAGTGGGGGCCCCATAAAAATCCAACCATGGGTTTTAAATTTTGTTAATTAGAGGAAAAAGTCCTTAGCTCACAGCAGTTGGCATATTCCCTATTCCTTCGTGGATGTGTTTTCCTTGAAGGGGGTACATATCTCATTTCATATACAATATCCAGAGAAAACATCTTGCTCACAACATAATAGTAAAATCCTATGTTGTGGTGGCTTCCCTTCCCAGGAGGGGAAATTTCAAGGTCAACCCTCAACCCCCAACCCCCACCTCCCTATCCAGCATTTGCATAAGAATCCCAATCACTGTACTTTTATTTTGGAACTCCAGAGCTTACCCGACTCTACGCACAGCCACTCTCTGGACACTTCATTTTTACTATAAAGAGAGAGATGGTAGCCTCCCTTTTAAGGACATCTGAATTCTTAGGAGGCTAGAATTCAGACTCACTGTTATTACCACTTACTTTTGTACCAAAATTAATGACTTGATGAAGTCTGTGGATCACTCCATCTGTCCACAGTTATATTCCGAATAACCCTTCAGGCATGTAAATGTTTCGATGCCGAGGATGCCCAAGTCCCTTACAGTAAACAGCCAATGGGAAATCATGCTTGCACCCAACCAGGCTGCTTGGGGAAAGCATCAAGTTGGATGGGATGCTATCGCTGGAGGATCTCACTGGGTAACTCAGAATATTTCACTAGCAACTTAATGCTGTAATTAGTCTCTACTGTTGCAAAATACTAAAATGAATTAATTATGACTTGATAAAGATTGTGCATAAGTAAAATCTTTTAAGCCATGGGATGGGGTAATACGGAGGAGGGAAAAAGCATGGGAGTGGTGGTTCTGAAGCACTGAAGACGTCAGAAGTGTACAAATCTACAGTCTCCCATCTGCAACAGGCCTAGCGCCCTTCTCTTGCTTTTCCTGCATTAAAATGTGCCACCAGCTCACGGCCGGGTTCGCCCTTCCGCTGTGTCTCTGTGACACACAGAACACTGTAATGGCGGGAAAGCAGCACTCGGCAGCTTGGCGGTGAAAATATCCACAAAGATTAAAATCCTATTAGGGGATGACTCTTAGACTTTTATTTTGGGGGCTCATAGGGGAAGAAAGTGACATGGGTAACAACCCCAAACCACAGGGAAAAAGTTGGTAAAATCACTTATTCCTGTAGTAAGTGTTCCCCATCCTCCTCTTTCCAAATCAATGTGATCGAGAAAACTTTTCTAGTATACCAACACATTTGTTAAGAGGGTATGTGTTTGTTTGTTTGGTTGGGTTTTTTTACCACAACTTAGAAGGAAAATTATCCTACTAAAAGGGAAGCACCTGAATTTCCGGAGCACAGCTTAGTTTGACAAGGGAGGATCCTGAGTAGATGGGGGGAGGGAGGTGGAGTCAAGGTGGTAGTCATGTTTGGAATATCTGTGTGGCTAAGCTAAATCATTCACAAGCTCATGAATAACTAGAGGATTATTACATAAGTCAAATGATCACCTTTTGACCTATAATCTGGGTAACTAAAGGTGGCCTGGAAGCGCCCTGGCAATCTACACCTGGACGCAGGCTCCATCTAGGATACATATCCTTAAGTAAAATTCAACGTAGGTCCTTATTTAACACCTTAGCTAAAAGAAACAATGAAAGGATCCTTTTCTCACATAATCAGCACAATGGCAAACTTTAAATATTTCCCAGGTTATACTATGATATGGAAACAAACAAAAAAAAAGAGCTCCTTTAAACAAAAGTTTCCTTCATTTCACTACCATGCAAAAGCCCTGTGATTGGAAAGTCCCTGTCTTCCTCCCATTCCCCGTCCCCGTACTCCAAAGTGAATACAGTTCTTAAAATAAATTATCAAGCTCAAAAGACTGTGGCGCTCCATACTCATTTGATTCTCCCTGACTTGACTAATTCAAAAAATTTAATTTCAAGAACACCTGTAAGCCCAGCAGAACTGCTGAGTTTAATCATCATACTGGGTTTCTTTAAAGACATCCACACTTTTCTTTTTGTATTCACTTTTTTTTTTTTTTTTTAAGAAACATTATTATGGCCCTGAAACATTTATTCATTATGCTTGCAGGGAAAAGGTGTCTCCTACGACAAAAGGAAAACCAACCCTTCACTTACCTAGAGGAGGTCCATGTGTCATGAGAATGTCGATGCCCTCGGGGATGAGGTTCCATTTGTCCAGCAGAGACTGACCTCTGGGTAGGTTAAAGCCCCATCCATTAAACCACGGGGTCCTTTGGGGAGATAATGCACATGGTATCAGGCCAGCAGAGCCTCGTTTCTGCCCGGCAATATTTCCCTCTCGAACTCCCCCCGCGGTTTGCATGGCTCTCTTTTCTCTTTTTGATGGTTGGCCCTGGCAGCGGGATGCTTTTTTGTTGTCTGCTTCAAAACCAATCCATCTGAGAGCCAGTGTGGAACCTGCGAATTGTTCAGCTAGACACGGGCACACTCGCCTTTGCAGTAGAGACTTTCCCAGCAGACTTCTATCAAACTCTTAACAATGCTTTGTCTCCCCCCAAACCTCAGAGCTTCCGAAGATGCTCTGCCCAGATCCGAAGCATTTCCACCCTTCCTGTAATGCCTCAGAGCTAAGAGATTCCATCCGTCAGTACCTCTTTTCCCCATCACTGTGGAACTACTTCCCCAGAAAGATGCTCACTGAAGTCCTTGGAGAGAAGGACAAGTGCTCTGAAGGCAGAAACTGCTGTATGTGGGGAACACCCTGGACTGAGAATGCTGGGAAAAACGTGGGGGCTCTGAGAGGTGAGAAGGGACACAGTGAACAAAAGGCCAATGTGGAATTTTCTTCCTGATACCAAAGGGAAGGTTTCTGGAGACATCCCTGGTCACTCTGGAATCTACTCTCCTGACAGTGAGTATGAGCAGTCCCCCCCGGCAAGGAACTTGTGCTCTAGAAATGAGGGTTTGGGATCAATGCTATTGGGGGGGGGTGTATTTTTATCCATCCAATGAGCATTTCTAACTGGAGCTGAAAATGTCTCTACCATTTATCATAACAGGAGAATGACCAATTTTTCTCTGCAGTTCCCAATGCTGTCCTATTCCCAAACATCTAGCTATAACCATTAGTTTTTGAAACGGATTCTTTTGTTCTGTAGGAAAATTCCAATTTGCTACAGTGTACATATAAAAGACAAGTTGGCCAATTTTCTGGTTTAGCCTTTTCTCCTTCAACTTAAGCTGCCTCTTCCATGCCTACTGAAAGAGGTGAACCCTGTGTACAAAGTCACCTGGGCAGTCACAGCTAATAACACAAGGTGCATTCTTATTCAAAGCCAGTCTCGGCCCAGACCAATCAGATTCTCTTAAGACTCTGAACTCAGAAACGCTGACCCACCATTTACTTGGTGGTGGACAAGCGTAGTCAAGGCAACTAAGAGCCATGTGAGAGTCCACGTAACAGGTGAGAATCTCAGTTCCCTGAGGAGGTTTGAGAAAGTTCCAGAGATAAGAGACTGTGTAGCCCCAGTGAGAAAAAGAGAAACCAAGTAAGTATCTGACTTGGTTCCTAACTGCTTTCCAAGTTCCTAAAGCCATCCTCAGGAAGTTTACTTGTGTTAACAATAGTAATACAAGAACAATAATTAGAATAATAGTTTAAAGCTACTATTTATTGAATGTTTATGTCAAGGTACTATTCTAAGGACTTTATTTAACAAGCTCATGGTGTGGGGACTCTGATTAACCCCATTTTACAGATGAAGAAACGGAGGCCCAGAGATTTCAAGAAAACACAACCAACAGATTGGACATGAACCCAAGCAGACCAGCTCCAAAACCCATGCTCTTAACCACCATGCGATTCCTCTTTCTATACCACCTGGATTAACTTACAACTGTCTGGCTCTGTACTCTTCTGTACTCTTTCAAGGTTGAGTGTTTTGTTGCTTGAAGCTAAATGTACTCTTAACTGGAATAATATACCTATGGCATGGTTCTGAAATCCAGCAATAAGATGGTGAAATGGACAGCAGTAAGATGGTGGAGTGGACACCAATGGTTTTTCCTGTTCAGCTCTTTCCTCGTTCTTTTGGTAACGGCACCCGAATTGCCTGGGGACTGTCTTAGCCACCACACAGATAACCTGGGCTTGAAAACCAAACCACCGCCAAGAAAGCCAAGAAACAGAACGCCTTGATGACTCTGCTGGACATGGGGATCCAGCTGCGCCTGAAGCCAATCGCCACTCGCCAGTCACATGTTACTCCCAAGTGCATAAGCCAGAACCGCTCCCCCCCCCCACATTTAAATCAGCTTGAGTTAGATCCTGCTTCTTGCATCCAAAAGAGTCCTAATATGTATTGCATTTAATGTAGAAATGACCTGTGTGCCTACAATTGGCAATGATCTCTCCCCACCCCCAAGATGTTTACACTCCAATTCTTGGAACCTGAAAATATGCTACCTTACATGGCAAAGGGGAATGAAGGTTGCCATGGAGTTCAGGAGCTAATCAGCTGATCCCAAGAGAGGGCAATTATCCTGGGTTACTAGGAGGCCTGGTGTAGCCACAAGGTTCCCTGAAAAGTGGAAGAGGGAAACAGGAGGAGATTGAGGGATGCAGGTAAGAAGGACTCAACCTGCTGTTGCCGGCTTTGAGGCTGGAGGAAGAGGAGCACCAGCCAAGGAATGTGGGCAGCCTCTAGGAGCTGGAAAAGAAAAGGAATTCTCCCACGGAGCCTCCAGAAAGGAACACAACCCTGCTGACGCCTAGATTTCAGCCTAGCGAGACCGTGTCAGACCCCTGACCTACAGATGGTGAGGTAATAAATATGTGTTGGTTTAAGCCACTACATTTGTGGTGATGTGTTACAGCAACAATAGAAAACGAATACAGTATCTAAAATGTCTGAGCTGGGTATACAGTTCATGGACCGTGAGTGGCCCTGGCCTCACGTGCTACCCAGCATACGTTTAATCAAGGCAGCCCTTCCCCCGGCACACGGTCTCGCTCAGTTAGATACAATGCAGACGGTTTCCTCAGAGGAGAAGGCAGCGCTGGCTTTCTTACCCAGTCTGCCAGGGAGGTACTGGGCGTCGCAGGCATGTGGACGATGCCAGGTAGATCCTTCCAGAGCTCGAGTAGTCCGTCCCGTTCTCTCTTGTCTTCTAGGCCTCCCTGCCTTCAGAATCTGACACATTTTATTAGGGTCTAAAACAGCTTTCCCAGTGTGAGATGCCCATCCTTCCCCCACATTTTACAATGACCCTTTTCCATGACTTGTCTTAAAAGTAAAAAGGAAAAGAAAAAAAGGCAAGTTCAGAACCCAAGGAAAACTCCAGTGAGCATTTTGGCCCATGAGAGAGAAAAATAAGCAAAAACATCTGTTTTCCTAGATTTTGAAAACAAGCGTCTGGGTCTATGGTTCCTGCCTGAATGGCAAATAAAGAAGGGTTTGAAAGAGCCCCAAGCACACCCAAGTCGCTGGTACAATGAAGGGCTCTGACTTCGCTGCCAGGGTCTGACTGCGGGCAGCCTCCGACCCCCACGACATCCCAGGGGCTTCCAGCCTCAAAGAAACAGGACTTCATTTTTTCAGTCTTTCCCGTTTTCTTGCACAGAATTTTCTTCTTAGAAACCCACAGCCCTATTCCCCCAGGAAAGGCTCAGTTTTACAACGGCACTGCCAAAGATTAAGACAGGCCTGTGGTCTACAGACGCCCCACATTTCATTTGGCGAATGTTAAGCTTGTGACAAAATCCAGAAGTTCCCGAGTTAAGGGGACACTTCAGAAATGCCTGGCTTTTATTTGGACTCAAACCTTGCATGTGTATGAGAGCAACAGAGAGTTAAGTTGTAGGAAAGGGAACATTTATCAAGGCCCTGATATGCTTTCCATAGAGGTTGTGCATAGACTATTAAATCTGATTTCTCACGACAATCCTTGAGCTAGGTATTATCAGCTTTATTTTTAGATGAAAAAAAAAAAAAGCTGACGATTAGTAATGTCATGTAACTTGCAAGCTCGGATTTAAACCCAGATCTGCTAGCTCAAACGCCTGTGCTTTTCCCTTGCACAACGCTGAAATAAAACCGGGTAGCCCAATTCCAGTTAGGATATCACTCACGTAAAGTAGAAACAGGGCTGCTCCATACAATCTCTCAGGCTGTGCACTGTACAACCCCGGAAGGTGCCTGGCATCGTAAAACAAAGTGTGACTTCAGCAATGTTGCTATGGCTTTTCTGGGGTTTTTTTTGTTCCTCTAGATCAGGGGTGGGGAACCTTTTTACTGCTAAGGGCCATTTGGATACTTATAACATCATTTAAGGGCCATACAAAATTATCAACTTAAAAATTAGACTGCTATATTTGGTCAAATGTTTAAGTAATTCACCCTAACGCTTTAGCAAATATACAGCCCTTGGGCCAGACATTCTCCACCCTTGCTCGAGATAGATCCTTTATTTAGGTAAGGCCTTTTTCACAAGACAGTGGCCAGGCGATGGGAAAAGCAGACCAGGGATGGGTTCCAGAGTTATCCCAGCCTGGCGCAATAAATGGGGCATACAGAAGTCGGGAGACCCGTGTGCTAATTCTCATTCTGGCATCAATTCACTAAGTCACGTGGACCTTAAATAAGAGAAGGATCCCCTGTGGTCCCGTTTCCTCTTCTGAGGCAAGAATGAGTGGGTGGGTTTGATTACTGGTTGTCAGGATTGCTTTTAGGATTGCAGACATCCTTTGCAGAAGCCTGTACCCAAAGCGGGTACCAGCAGGGGCGCTCCTGCTGCGGGACTGGGAAGCAGCTCTGGACCTGCTGGCTCACTCAGCCCCTCCTCCTTCTGACCGACACCTCTGAGCACACCTGGGAAAGCCTGGCCCTTCATGATCTGCCTAGGAGCCCAAATCCTAACAGTCTAGAATTCTGTGCAGACCATCGATGTTCTGAGTAAATCGCTTTCAATGAATTATCTAAATTGCCTGAATGGGACTGAGTCCAGTGTGGGAGAACTAACTACATAACTACCCAGAGTAGAGACAGAATGTGTCAGCATCAACGAAGGATGCTTTATGCAGTTGCGTTTCCACCCATGACACCCCAGCAGTGAGCCCAATGGGGGTTCGCTGGCAAACATGTGCTGCAGTCGCATCGCAGTCAACCTCCAGCGCCCCACAGTGGGTTTTGTTCTGTAGCGATGGGGTCAGGGGAGAAGGAGGAGGGAGGGATCCAAGGGAACAATGTCTGTTGCCTCAGCCAAGGACTTAATAATTAGTGGTGACTAACAAATACCACATGGGAACCAACTTGTAAGAAAATGTCCCACAAAGCGCCCCTTTTGCCAGTGGGCCAGTCGGAGCTCACAAGCTATCCCCTCACAGAGAGGGATGAGAAAACCCTGGAAGAAAGGGAAACTCTGCAGCCGCCTGAAGCTATTGGACGGAAGAGTCGGATGGATGGAAGCCAGGGGTGCTTTCAAGGGGCCCTCCCTCTTGCTCTCGGAATTAGAGGCACTTGGCCTCTCCCCGGCTGAAAGTCAGGAGCAGGCGCTGAGGGAGTTCGCCGAGGCAGAACTTGTTTCCAACAATGTCAATACAAAACAGGTTTTCTGGGAGGAAGCAGGTGGAGATGAAATCGCAGCAAAGGTCATCTGTGTTTGCAGTACACAGTGCTGTGGGCAGCAGGGAGGTGCCGGACCATAAATCCTAGGCTTGGACAGGTGAATGGCTGTTTACTCCCCCGCCAACTTCAGTGGGGGCTGGGCACACTCCAGGAAAGCGAGTGGTCTCTCAGCTCAGGTGGGCTGCTCGGGTTCAGCCCTGGTGTTATCAGTGCCAACCATTTCTCCAGGGACAGCGGGGTCCAGGGCAGGCTATAGCACAGAGACCTGGGACTCCTGCTCAGACAGCCTCCCGGGTGCCTCCAGCAGAGATGAGGACTTGGAAGCTCCAGGGGGCTCCACTGGAATTCCGCCTGGCAGCTGTGAAGGAGAAGATGCAAGGGCTCACCTACCAGACCTAAGAGCTGGTGTTCTGAGCATATCGCTTAGAGGTATGAGATCCAGAGGGTTCTGTAAAAGTGAGCCACTCTTGTTTTGGAGACAGTGGGTCTGAGCATGGATCATGGAGTCCAAAGACCCATGTTCAAGTCCCACATGTGCTACTTACTGGCTTCTCTGAGCCTCTGTCACTCATCTTTCAAATAGGAGCAGACTATCTGCCTATGTGGATAAAGTGAGACACTTTAATGTAAAACTCTTGGCAGAGTATTGACACAAAGCACTAATGTGCAGCTTTTAATTTGCATATGATACATATTAGCAGTATGATCGCAGGTACACACCTATACACGCACACACGCACACATGCACGCACACACGAGTTGCTCATGTTGCTTTCTCTCTCTACAATTTCCCAAGCTATGGCTCATCAAATCAGAGACAGTCCAGCTCCAGACTTTTTGAAAAGTCCCCAATGAATAGGCAAGCATTACTAGATGGCTAGATAGAGCCTGATTTCCTCCGACTGATTACTTATTAAACGGCACTTCCTCAGTTCACTTCTGAGTGGAAGTTTTTCAGAAAGGCACTCCCTTGCTCGCTGCCTGGCTCAGTCTTGCATAGACAATCCCGTGGAATGTGCGAGCACAGGGCAAAACGGTTAGTCAAGGCTGCTTAGCCGCTAGTACAGGTGGTTAGATTTTGACAGGATCTTAAATGGGGAAGTTCAAGGAAGAAGGTTACTTCGGGTCCTTGGAATATTTATAATAGAGGGGTCGGAGAGGTTCCCTGGAGGAGCTGACACGCCACTTATTAATGACATCACCGCCGCCTGGCACCTCCACTAAGCAAAACCCAGGATCTGGGAGCTGGTTAGTCCCCATGTACACTTTCTTTTCTAAATGGTGGCGTTTCAGATACCTTCTCCATGTCTGGCATTCCCAGCTGCTGTGCCATCGGCCCGTCTCTGCGGGCACAATACACCAGGTCCAAGAGGAGCTAATTTAACCACCGCTGGTTAGAATCACTCCGCACTTCACGGCGCCTCTCACATGCCATGGGGCTGTCATGATAATTCTTGATCTTGAGCTCACCTGACAGCTCAGTCCTCCCCTGGCTGCACAGCCTCCCATCCGTTAGAAAGCGCAGCTTCCCCGGCACCAGATGTGTCGTCCTGAATATCCGACGAAAGGCAGACACCTGGCCCGCTCCCCACCTCGCTTCTTTCCTCTGCTTGCTCTGGAGAGCCAGCCTTCCCCACCCCAGGTCCCTCCACTCGGCAGCCTGGAAGTTACTTACTTTCCCACGCAACTGGATAGATGCCTTGCAATAGCCCACGGAGGGACTTTGCACCTTGTGCAGCAGCAAAGCGACAGAGAGAGAGAGAGAGAGAAAGAGAGAGGGAGAGAGAGAGAGAACACTTAACTTCAGGGTGAGATTTACGCTCCTGTGCAGCTGCCTGGCCCCAACCATGGAGGCTCAGCAGCCACCAAAGGCAGTGCCGGCTTCTCTTCGCTCTGACTCTGTAACTTGGTCTTTGTTACGAGGGCCTTGGGATGAAAAGAGATACTGTTTTGATAAAGGGCAGGCCTGGGTGAGTAATGTGGTCCGCATGCCGGGACAGGACAGGAGTAATCATACCCGAGATAGTCACCTGAGGCCCATGAGCCCTGAGCGGGGGCTTCATAAACCGAGGCGGCCCGCACTCCGGCCTTTACAAACATGCCGACGGGGTCCCCTCTGTGTGACTAACAAGGAACAAGTGTCAGAATTAAGCCTCTGCTGCCCCTTTTCCTTCCCTCTCCCCTCTCCTGGAAAGGAGATGATGTCAGCAGAGTTTGCCTCGGGAACCAACGGGGAAAATCACTGTGACCTGTTTTTGAACTTGGTGTGCCCTGAATTATTAAAAATCACAGCGTCCGCCCGGCCCTCCCAAGCATACCTGCCTTTAATCTTATAAACAAGTTCAGAGCAGGAAGAGGAAGATTTTCAGTCCATTTCCTTCCCACAGGGAGACCGTGCCCATCCATTTCACAGCAGGGCAGGGGACAGACACGCAGGACTTCTGCCTGGGCGGGCAGGTGAAGCCAGTGTCGCACATGTCTTGGTGCTTCCAGATGTGTCTCTGTTTTGTGGCTGAGGAACCCAGGGGACCAGTGCCAGGGTGCCTGGCCAGAGGGTGGGCTCTGGCGCAGCAGCTCCCAAATGGGAAGTATATTGACATCTAAGCCCCAGCTGGGAGAATTCCTCAAACAGGACGTCGCAGCACCCATCATCCGGGTTTCACAGAAAAGAGGAGGCTCAGTGGATGGCGAGAAGCAGAAACAGAAGAGCAGCATTCACCGTTTCCCTTTGTGTTTGCAATCATTTTTTACCATGGTCTAATATATACAACATAAAACTTAATTCTAACCATTTTTAAATGTATAATTCAGTGGCATTAAGTGCATTCACAACATTGTGCAACCATCCCCACCATCCCAAACAGAAGCTCTGTGCCCATTAAACAGTAGCTCCCAATCACGCTCTGCCCACAGCCTCTGGCAACCAGCATCCTGCATTCTGTCTCTATCACTGTGACTATGCTGGGCACCTCATCTAAGTGGAGCCATGCAACATTTGTTCTTTGGTATCTGGCTCATTTTCCCCTAGCATAACGTGTTCAAGGCTCACCCAGGCTGCTGCATGGATAATGCTTGAAATTCATTCCTTTTTATGAATGAATAGTATTCCTCTGCATGGGTATGCAGCATTCATTTTCTCAGCTAAGGGTTCTGAAGGTCTAGGATGCGCCAGGCACTAAGGTAGACACGGATGCTAAGTCTGAGTCCTTTTCTTCATGAAGTGTGCAGTTCCTGGGTTGAAAGCCCAGTGAGGATGGGTTCGGGGTGGTATTTGAGTTGAACTAAGTTCCCAGGATAAACCCACACTCACCACGTCATAGGTAAAGTTGCCCTGGACAGACGTCTTTAAACTCTGGCCTTTACTTCCAAGTAACCTCATTTCAGAGTAACTTGGGGAACATCTGAATGACCTGAGAATTCATCCAGCAATTCCAAGTACAGACTGTCCCCCAGGTCAGGAGCTGACAAGTGGCATATTTGGCAGGACCTCTCATTTCCTCATGCACACACGTTCATAAGGCTCTTCAACTGAAACCAGGACCACAGAACACAAAACCACATCCTAGTAAGAGATGGAGCCTGGAGGGCAGCGTGTGTCACACACCTGGCTGGCTCCAAAGCACAGGACAAAGAGGACAGTGGAGGAGGTGGGAAGGTTGCCAAGTACTCAGGCAACTCGGCAGAGAGCACCTGCAGCTGCCTCACCCCCCTTCCCTGCCCCGGAGACATGTCACAGAAACGTAGCAGGTAGACAGTGTTTTTCTAACTTAGATTTTCCAAAAGAGGGGTGGGGGGGAGAGAGAGAGAGAGAGAGAGAGAGAGAGAGAGAGAGAGAGAGAGAGAGAGAGAGAAGGTGAGTTCAGGATTAGCTAGATTTTGTCTTTACAAAGCCAACTCTTAAAAATTGATGGACAGATGAAATCTCTATTCCCCAATGGAGAACAATACAACATTTTATTATGTGTAACTTAGTTTAGAATGTGTGAGTGTGTGTGCGTGTGCGTGTGTGTGTGTGTGTGTGTGTGTGTGTGTGTGTGTTGTCACGTACTTTTACATCACTAATGCTGGCTTCCTTTTATACTATTTCATATTCTAGGGCCCCAGACAGATATAGTTGGGGAGGATTATGCTGTTAAGAAAGTTTGCCACTTGGAAAATAGATCCAAAGAGAGTAATTGATAAGTGGACAATAAAATACTATGTAGCCATTAATTAAACATAATAAGGAAGCCTGGAAGCTCAGTGACTTCAGTCTGCTTCACCACTGTGTCCCTGGCACTGGGCACAGGACAGACACTTAAGGATTTGAGCTGACCTGAGTTAAGAATGAATGTTCATGAAGAGTTTATAACTTACATGCAGATATGTGTATTCTTGGATGGTCAATGGAAAAGCAAAGTATCAATTTGCTTTTCAGTATGAATTCAAGTCTGCAAAAAATGCTAGGGAAAGAGAAACAGACCAACATGCTGAATGAATGGCTATCTTAGGGTTGGGAGAAGGATCAAGAATGACTTTTTCCCCCTTCTTTCTGTTTATCTATTTTCTACTTTTTCTATACTGACTTTATATAATTTAGGGGAAAAAATCAGTGTATAAATCTCCATTCAGCCAAATGCAAGTGGAGCGTGGAAGGAGATATCTGGAGAATTCATTATCTGCTTAGACTAGACTCTGACTACAAAGCAATTTCCTCCTGGGGGTGAAGAAATTGGTGGATTTGGGGCACGTTTGTTCAGGAAGATTATGTGGGGCTTGCCTTTTCTTTCCCCTCCTCATCACCATCTGTGGGAACAGAAGGGCTTCTTTAGTAGCAAAGGTCTTGTGTTCATTCAAGTATTCAATACACACTTACTGAGCGCCTGCTGTGTGCCACGCACCCTCGTGGTGGTCCACCTCTCATTTTACTGAGGAATTCCAGCTTAAATGTGGGCAACATTACATAACTGCATAGTCCTTTTGACAAATCAATCTAACATTTACCAGTTCACAATAAGCCCAAGTGGTGGGCAAGGTATTCATTTTAGAGAAAGTATATACAGAAATAGGAATTTCAGTAACTTGCCCAAGGTCATTGACAGCTGAGATGGCATGAACGTAATTTTGTAGTCCAGTGATTCCATGTGAAAGGTTAAAAGTTAGGTCTGGGTTCAAATTCTGACCATTATCTGCTCAGCAGTGTGACCTTGGGCAAGTTTTTCTGTCTGATCTCAGATTTCTCTTCTCTAAAGTGGGGATGATAATACCAGTCACACAGATTGGGTGTGAGCATCGAATGTGATAATATATGTAATGCATTGAGCAGAGTAGTTTTCCACTACTAAGAATCAGGTACCAGCTCTTATTGTCATCATCATTATGGATGTTACTATTATAAATATTAATATCACCAACTCTTTGGGTTTTGTTTTCTAATTTATCTTCTTCGTATCCCTACCAAAGCGTGCCTTCTCTCCATTTCTCAGACTTAGAATGTGGGCACCAAAGAAGTGGCTGAATCTGTCTCGAAGCAACAAGTGATGGGATGGCATTCGGCTGCTGTGGACCAGCTTCGAATAAGGGAACGGCACCTGGCTCTTCCAACTTACTTGCTACATAACCCGGAGCAAGTAAGCTCTCTGATCTCCTGCCTCCTTAACTGCAGCAGGGTACCAATTCCTATGAAACTTGCAAGGTCACCAAACAAACGCGTGCGTGTAAGCGAGTAGCAACTACAGGGAAAGTGTCTTCTAATTCCCACGTCACTGGCTGCCCGTGTTGCCTGTTTGTGCCATTTGAAAAGCTCAGAGGGACTGGAATGAGTGACAAGTAGGTCAGATGTAAGTTAAACTGTTGGCCCCATTTATCTACCATTTTGGCTCGAAACGACTCGTTTCAGTCCAGACCATTTAGCAGAGTGAGAACTGTGACGGGGCATGGGCAGTACACACCATCAGAGGAATGAGTGAAAAGCTGAAGCTGCCCCTTCAATTCAGAGGTTAAAGCAAGCAGACAGACCTGGTGTCTCCCTGACGGTGTGCCAGCCAACCATGTATTATTAATTGGGCTCAGCAGACATTATTGAGCACCTTCCCCTGCGAGGCTCTGGCAAGGCCTCCAGGGAGATCTGAATACAATGAGAGACCATCCCAACCTGCCATCTGGTTGGGATAACGAGATAGTCAAAATTGTTCTCTCTTTCTGCCCATTAAAATTCTACTCAGCCCTCAGGGCTCAACTCATCTCCCCAAGAAGCTTTTCCCAATGCCCTCAGCACTTTGTCTAATTGTCATTTGTGAAATTTACCATAGTCTGCATTATTACTGGCCTATGTGCGCACATGTGTGTGTTTTAACTTATTTCCGTCATTCCTACAAGCATTTGAAGCAAAAGTGGGGTTATGAATATGTCTATCTTGCCCAACAGACTGTGAGCCATGTCCTGTTTATAGTAGGTTCCCAAGATCTAACACAGTGCCTGATACATAAGAGATGTCAAGAAATTATTGACAATGATAAAAACAGCAAGAGAGTTTGAGTAAGTGCCCAAGCGAGTAATGGGATGGGAGGTTAGGATGGGGCAAAACAGATTAAGGTTGGGTTTTTAAACAACAAAAACCATTTTAAAATACTTTACTATCACATGGGCCTTTGCTGCCAAATATGTGACTACTCAGAACTCAAAATTTGGCTTAGTGTGAATTGTGATGTACTGTAAACGTGAAATGTCATTTTGGATGCTTCTTACAAAAAGAAAAAAAATGTAAAAATACCTTGATTTATATATACATTACATATTTATATGATAATGATAAAATATATCATTGAAATTAATTTTACTTGTTTTTACTTTTTAATTAGGCTATCAGAAAATTTTAAGTTACATATGTGATTTGTTATATTTATATTAAAACATGCTATCACAGACTGCATAAATGTGTGTACTATGATTCAGTAATCTCTGATTAGGGATTATCTATACTAATAAAAGGGCAATATGCTAATTAGACAGGGAGACCTCCCGGGAGACCTTCCGGACATCCTTCCAGACAAAGCCATAGTGGTGAAGCCAAGGCAGAGGCGGTTAAGGGTGATCAGGCTGGCAGTTGGGGGCAGTTGGGGGTGAGCAGGCTGGTGGGAGGTGGCAGTTGAGGGCAAGCATGCTAGCGGGGGTGGGGGGCAGTTGGGGGCGATCAGGTGGGCAGGGGAGGGCAGTTAGGGCAGGGGAGGGTAGTTGGGGGCAATCGGGCCAGCAGAGGGGGCAGCTAGGGGCCAGCAGTCAGACATCCCCCAAGAGGTCCCAGATTGGAGAGGGTGCAGGCCAGGCTGAGGGACCACCCCCCCATACATGAATTTTGTGCACCCAGGCCACTAGTATCCCAATAAAGTAATCCAAAAGCAAGGAAAAATGCTATGTGCAGTTATTCAACACAATGTCATTTTTAAGAGAAGATATTAGAAACAAGTATATCTTAAACACTCCACAAAAATGAGAATGATTAAGAAAATTACTATGATTGGAATATACACTAATATGTATATTATGCAAGCACTAATTATGAGGACTAGGTAGCAACACAGAAATCCTTAAGACAACATTGCTTGGAAAAACTAGCCCCCAGCACAGTGTTTGAATTTACATATAATCTGCATGCAGTTCTTTCCATCACTCACTATTCATTTGCTGAATGATCACTACATACCAGGTTCTGCATTCAGGGAAGAAGGGAAATGAAAGGGGACCCGGAGACAGCTAGGTAAAAAGACAACTGGATGTACAAATGTAAATGTATACAGGCGAGATGGCCACCTGAAGGAGGTCACACCTAACCTTCCCTGTGATAAGCAATGACTGGGAAAAATGTGAGGAAGAACAAAGTAGCTTATTCTTTGGGTCGGGAGTGGGATGGAGTTTTCCACAGATTCCCAAGCTTTCTTGAATTTCTATTTAAAAAAAGGCAAGATGGAAATCAGTGTCTGACTCCACGGTGAGCCTCTGGCACTGAGCAGATGTGCACTGTTGACTCAAAGAGGAACTGAACGGTCCTTAAGAGCGAGGCTCTGGAGTCAGATCCATGTTTGAACTGGTGCTAACACCTCCTGGTGGACCACTCTTGAGTCTCAGTTTGCACATCTGTACAATGGAGATGATCCTGGTATCTATATCTACTTCATGGTTGAGTAGATACTTATACATTATTGAGAAAATTAAATAAAATCATCCATATAAAGTTCTTAGCATGGGGCTTGGCACATAATAAGCACTAAATTAATACTGATCTGATTTTATTTATTTTATTTTATAAAATATATTTTATTGATTTTTTTACAGAGAGGAAGGGAGAGGGATAGAGAGCTAAAAACATCGATGAGAGAGAAACATCAATCAGCTGCCTCCTACACACCTCCTACTGGGGATGTGCCCGCAACCAAGGTACATGCCCTTGACCAGAATCGAACCTGGGACCCCTCGGTCCGCAGGCTGACGCTCTATCCACTGAGCCAAACCAGTTAGGGCTGATTTTATTATCATAAAGATTAGAAACCGAGCTCAATATAAAGGATCAGGATGACAAAATAAAAGGGTGGGACCTTGCCTGGTCCTAATGCTACTTTCCAGTTATACTGAGTCACTTATTTTTCACTTTAGAATCTTTTATAGCCATTGAATTTACTCAACCACGGTTTCTTCTTCATTTTTTCTATACCTTGAAGGATGATGAAATTATAAATACTCTATATAACATGATAGTGAAGTAATTTAACCGGAGAATTATTTAGGTCTGCTCTCTCTCACTCAACAGCATAACTCTTACAAAAGCCAGACTGTACTCTCATTTCAAATTCCACTCCACTAACCCCCCCTCCCCCAGCCAGCATGTTACTCATTCGGTTCTAATCCACTCAGAGTATTGAGCACAATTTATCAACCTCCAGGTGATCGCCCGTTAGTCGAAAACAAAACCAGGTCAATCGTTTTGTCGGTGTTTAAAGAGCGGTTGATGAATTCAAGAAATTTGGAAAAAGAAACATTTCATTTTTCTGATACCCGGTCCTGCTCTTTCTCCAATAAAAGACTAAACACATTTACAAGAAAACAGACCTTTTGTTTTATAAATAGAACATTGTTCAAGGTTTTCTAGAGGTGTCTGCTAAAAATAGAGGGCTACAGTTTACTTCTTTATAGCTTTCAAAACAAAACCCAAAAGCCTGAGCTTAACTAAACATGCTATATTTCTATTTTGAAAGGTATCTTTATGTGAGCCAGGCCTGATTTCTTGAAATGAATTCCCCCGAAATTAGATTTCCTATGTTTCTACAAGGTGTGCCTATGTAAAGTAATGGCACCATAGTGGTTTTTATTTTTTGACACCATAGTGTGTTTTGTTTTGTTTCAAGCATATGCCCCAGAATAAATACAACTGAATGTTATACTTCCATCCTATCAAGTACTCACAGAATTCCTCTGAAAATGGCTTACTTCGAGGAGTATAATAACCATTTCGATGTATAAGTCTAGGTTACCTGCTCACAAATTAACAGCATTATTGGGAAACTGAACCCACTAGTCCCTGAACTGTGGATTATGGAACATGCTGTTTCTAGGTTGCCTGGTTGGGACTCATGTGTCATGTTGCAGAAACAATGCCAGGTTCCTGGGCAAGTCCCCAGCGGCCAAGCGAATTCATGTGACTAACCTACAGTGACCATGATAGTGCTAAGAGCTCTACCACTGCCTAGACTGTGAGTGGGAAGAAGGGCTGATTTTCAGGTCTGAATGCCAGGAACACAACTCTCCTTGCCCTGGTGACACTGGTCCCCAGTCTGCAGCTCAGGGGAAGCTCTGGGGCCAGGAGTAGAGATTAACCCCTGGGGCAGAAGTGAACAAGGCTTCCAGGTGTAACTTTCCAGGGAAGTATTTCCCCTACTAGGTCCCATAGATCAGACCTGCTGAGATTGTTTGAAATCACAAAGGGTTTTATGGTTAAATTAGAGGCCCGATGCATGAAATTCATGCAAGAGTAGGCCTTCGCAGCCCGGCTGCCTTGGCCCTTGCAGCCCCAGCTTCGTCCGGAAGGTTGTCCAGAAGGTCATCTGGATGGCCGTTCCACTGTTTGGCCGTTCGGTAAATTTGCATATTATCCTTTTATTTTTATAGATAAGTTTGAGAAATACTGTTGCTTTCCCCCTCCACTTTGGGGGTATAAAGTGAACATTACCACAGGAAAGAATCTGAGAAGCCTTGCTGGACAGAACTATGTTTAACTTGATGTAACTGAACACGATCCAAACATATTAGGCCCCTATGAATCCTGTGCCAATTTCTTCCATAGTGCCTATTAACAACAGCTAACATTTATAGAAGCTTAAGATGTGCCAGGTACTGCTCTGAGCACTTTACATACATGAAATCATTCAATGCCCACAGCATCCCTTTGAAGAAAAGGGAAAGATGAACCGTATTTGTGAATGTGGACACTGAGGTAAGGAGAGGTGAAAGATTTCCCAAGTCACACAGACACCCCTGTTTAGCCGCCATGCCCAAATAAACCCTGGAAAGCAATGGGCTTGAAGGTCCCTTTAGGAAACGGTCCAACAGGTAGGCCCAGGCCGGCTGCAGGTCGCTTTCTTTTCCTTCATGTTCATGTCCTAGCCCAGGAGTCCTTGGAAGATGGATTTGCAAACTTTCTAAGAGTGACAAGCAAGTCTCCCTCTTTTGCAACAGAGAAAAAAAAATCTAACAATAGGCTTTTATTCATAAGAGACCTGAGGAAGATTCACCCCCACCTCAGCGGAAAGGCTTACTTGATCCTGGTGTATTCGCTTCCTATTGTCGCTATACAAGTTACTGCAAACCTAGTGGCTTAAAACAACATACATTTATTATCTTAGAGTTTTGGAATTCAGAAGTCCAAAATCAGTCTCATTTGACTAAAATGAAGGTATTGGCAGGGCTGGTTCCTTTTGGCAGCTCTAGGAGAGAATCCGTTTCATTGCCTTTTCCAGCTCCCAGGGGCTGCCTGCGTGACTGTGACCTCTGTTTCTGTGGCCCATGTTCTCCCACTCTGACCTTGCTGTGTATCTCTTATAAGGGCCCTTGGTATTACACTGGGCCCACTGAGATAATCCTGGATAATCTCCCCTCTCCAGGTCCTTAATATAAAAATATTTGCAAAAGCAATTTTGCTTTGTAAGGCTTATAGATTTGGGGGATTAGTATGTGGTCATCTTTGCAGCGGTGGGGGCATTATTCTGCCTATCACATTGGCGTGGCACTGCTGGGGAGCTGAAGCGGAAGGTGAGTCTGAAATTGGCAGGGGGTGGGAGGGAGGAAATGGAGATTCCTCTGGGGCCCCCAGCTCCCACTACATGGGGAGAGAGAAGGGACAAGGTCATGGGGCTTCTCCCTCCCTCACTTGACCCCTTTCCCATCACCGCTCAGTCAGCTATGAGGGCCCCTGAACAGCAGAGGTGAGATGAATGAACAAGGCAGGGACGCACTTCTCAAACAGGTGTGTATTTATGCCCCCAGGGGCATGGTTCTATGCTGGGAACACCTGAATCCATAGATCATCCTGATTCATCATTCAGGAGCAATAATTTTCCTTAAAGATACTGAGCTTTCAAAAACTGAAATCACTGTTTTCATAATATTATAAGTACAGGTATGTTTCTGGTTCTTCTTAAAAACAACACTTCTTTAATCTTCCTGGTTGGCAGAGCGTACCAGGTATAACACACTGTACCTTCATCTGGTAACAGTGATGTTTAAATAAAGTAACACCTGCAAGTGTTTAGATCAGTGCCTGGCACCTAGGAAGCTCCCAGTAAGTGTCCCGATTCGATTTGTTGCTGCTACCGCACCATTATTAAAAAAATTTTACAGTCACCTGCCAGGTGCTTTCAACACTAGCTCCTTTTAGCCTCACAACAACCCTATGAGATACGACTCATATTTTCTCCGTTTTACAGATGATCAAATGAGGACAGGTCTACAGTGTTTAACTCACTTGATTAGGATCCCAACTCTGCCCCCAGAGCCCACATGTTCAGTGTTTCCACTTCTCCTTGGAATCCACAGCCCAGCTTCCGCTGGGGCCAGCAGAACGGGTCACATTTGCCAGTTAAATCAGAGTTAGAGCTTTTAAGTGAGCTTCTAAGAGGCTCTTGTCTGCAGGCTTCCTGAGTTATTAATTCTTCAAATAACAAACTTCTGCTTACTTCCTTTTTGGTGCCAGGGTTTTAGAAAGTGAGCGAACCAGAATTTGTATGCCCCACTCTTCCTTAGTCACTGTTACTCTCTGATGACCCCCCATCTCCTGTGTGAAATGGCCACAGCCTCCTGCTAGTCAAATACCTTTTAATGAACAGTATCAAAAGTGGCGTTGTTTGACTTTTCAACTGGGAAATCCTAGGAGTCAGAGTTTTGCCGGCTTTCCCTAAAACAGAAAACATTGAACTAGTAGTGGCAGTGACAGTCAATCACTGTGGCTCTGCATCGGGAAGAACACCTGACAACTTCACTCTGCCTCTGAGGATGCTGGCTGAGCAGCACGGCACAGGGAGAAAGAGAGAAACACCTCTTTCCAAACTTGACAACAGGGACAAACAGGCAGCTTTGGAGTCCGAGAGCAGAGACACTCAGCCCATCATTCATATGGTATCTCTTTCTAGAGTGGAGTCTTTCTTGGTTTCATGAGCTGGAAGTAACTGGGGCTCTGCCTCTACCAAACTCCCCATGTCAATCACAGTGGATCAATCCCTAAAGGCAGAGAAGGGATTTGGTCTCAGGTCAGCCTGTCTATAAATTTCATGTTTTGTTTTTTTCTCCCCTGACAAGACACAGGATGAAGGAGCTCGGGAGAGCACACTCAGCGTAGTACAGCAGAAAGGCACTACTGTCAGGCATCAAGAGACCTGGGTTCTAAACCTGCCTTCGAGTTAGAAACAGTGGTGTCTCTTGCGGTAACTGACTGAACTCCTTCATCTGTCCTGGGGAGTGGGTAGAGTGCTGATGGTCAGTATATATTTTTTTCACTAACTGTCCACATAACCTGCCAACCTGAGATAACAGAGATTGGTACACAAGTTATGTAATTTTCTTTTAGTGTCTGCCTTAATCTCTAAACTGTAAGCTCGTGGAGGGGAGGTACTTTAGTCTCGGCTATATCTCCAACAGTGCTTGTGCCTGATAAACATTTATGAAATGCAAGGACAAATTCTGGAGAGGCAGCATGGTGCAGTGCAGTGGTTCTCAAACTTGAGAGGAGAGGCCCACTCCAAAGTTCAGTAGGTCCAGGCGGGCCTGGAAGTGTGCATTTTTAATGAGGTCCGGAGGTGCCTGGGACTGGAGTTTGAGAAGCACTGGCTTCGTGGTAGAGTTGGCTTCTGTGGCAGGCTTCCTTCGTTCAAATCCTGGGCGTGAGCTTAACTTAGCTCTGCACATCAGCTTCCTCATCTGTAAAAATGCAAATTACAGCAAAACCTACCTCACACACTTCTGTATGTAAAACACTTCCAACAGGACCTGGTATTTCATAAATGTTTTATCTGTTGTTATGATCAGGAGATTTTTCTTTCCTGCCTTGATGCTTTAGTCTGTGTTTCTATTAGCTTTTTCCACACACACACACAAAATGAGTATGTGTAATTTGGAAATCCTAGCTTTCACCCCAACAGTTACTCCAGACATGGCTTGGACTCACATTTTCTCCATTATGATCTATGTAGATTCGGGTCTTTGCGGAGTAACAGAGAGAGATTTCTCACGTAGTCAGGTAATTTTTAAAGTGAGCACCTTTATCTTTCAAATCAGGCAATATCTAGGTTCCAGCGATAAATAAAGACATTGCCTCTTGCCCGGATAGCATGGTCATGGTGGTCATCTCCGGATGGTCAAGGTCCTGTAGACATCACTTCTCTGAGCCTGCCTGGGCTGGCCATGGGAGGTGCAGAGAGCTTCCTCTATTTAAGCTGAAGGAAATTAGCAGTGGAGCAAATTAAAACAACAATCAGATTTAAGTGGCCTCTACCAGGAAATTAACTTTAATGGATATTGTCATCACCAGGCCTACCTCCGAGTTGCTCTGCTCACAGCATTGGGATGCAATAAAAACTAGGGCCTAAACGCCGAGTTACCCACCCACAGCTCATAATGAATTTTCTTTTTACTACCTTATGTTTGTTTTAATATGTTCCTTTCCCTGTTCATTCAAGCTTTTCTATGATTCTATTAAACTGATTGCACACCTCTGCAAATGATCGCACACCTTGCCTGAGTTGAAAGCTCAAGGGGATTGAGAGATGGATTCCTTGCTTTCTCACTTTCTTTTAAGTGAGAGCCGAAAGGTTCCTTTTCTCTATCACATCCCAACCCTACAATGGCAAGGGTGCGTGAAAGGACTGCTTTCTATTTCTACATGAGGCCTGTTCTTGTAGGAGAACAAACACCTGCCTTGTTATCTGGGTGACGTGAGCTGGGGCGCCTCTGGAACCTCACTTCTTTCATTTCTAAACTGAGCCTAGTCACCAGTCTTCCTCTACCCACCTGGCCTGTGAGCCACCTCCCTTCCTCATCCAAAACATCTCTAGATTCTATATTAAAATATAGGCTGGGGGTTCAGCTGTCATCTTGTCTAGCTACCTCAGAATCAACACATCAAGATCAAGAGATCAAGAGCAATTCAAGGAAGGCAGATAGAGTAAATCAGACCTCTTGGGAGAATCTCTGACTTATTAACAAAACTAGAGGCCTGGTGCATGGAAATCTGTGCACTGGAGAGGGGTGTCCCTCAGCCCAGCCTGCGCCCTCTCGCAGTCCAGGAGCTCTTGGGGGATGTCCGACTGATGCCTTAGGCCTCCCTCAGTGGGAGGAGACCAGCAGGCAGATCGGCCCCACTCCCTGATAGCCCCTCCACCGCCACTGCTCCCTGATCGCCATCCCCTCCCTCTGCCCCCTGGGGCACCTGCCTTGGCTGGCCTGGCGCCACCTGCTAGCTGGCCCTGCCCTGCACCGACCGGTCATTCTGCTGTTCAGTCGATTTGCATATTAAGCTTTTATTATATAGGATGAGTCTCCAGGGCCAAAAAGCAGGAATTTGGGGGGAAACAGAGGTGATGGGCCTGTCCAGCCTGTCCATCTGACAGCAGCACATGCTTGGTAAACAGTATGTATTCTGGAGCCAGACAACTGGGTTTGAATTCTTGTTGGGCCACTTCTTAGCTGGGAGAACTCTGCAAACCTCACTTGCCTCAGTTTTCTCATCTGTATAACTGGAATGGTCACAGTTTTTCTACCTCAAGGGATTATCATGACGCTTAGTTAAAATATGTAAAACAATGAGAATGTCCTTGACACATATTTGTTAAAGGAATAAAATGCATTGGACCCTACTGTGTATGAGAGATGACAAAGAAATGTTCTCCAGGAGTTCATGGTCTGGTAAAGGAGGCACTCTGAGAAGAAAGTGGTGTGTGTGTGTGTGTGTGTTTGTGTTTGTGTGTGTGTGTGTGTGTGTGTGTGTGTGTGTGTAGTGATGAACTCTAGTTGGAGGATAATTAGAGTAGCTTCCATTTATTAAACACTTATTAGGTGCTTTTGCCATTTGTCCTCTATTTAATCCCCATAAGAGTTCTTCAAGTATTATAGTCTCAAGTAACTTATGAAGGATAAGACTACGAAAGCTTAAGTTACTGAACAAAGAAGTCACAGCCAAGTGGCTGAGCTGGGACTTGAATACAGAGCTGCCTCCCTTCAAAGTTCATACTCTTTCTCTTGACCAGATAAAGAGGTGAGACACTTGGCAAACCATGTGCCATTCATCTCAGTAGAAACAGCTGGGGAGAGTGGGCAAAAGACTAGTTTTTCTTTCTCTCTTTAACCCACAGATAACTGTGTGACCTTGGAGAGATTACCGGTCTCCCTTGGGCTCCCGCGTGGAAGACCGTACTAATCTGTGTCCCTCTGGCTCTGCCTTGTAGAGTTATTGTGAGATTAGTGGTGATAACCAGGGCAGCCCTAGAAGCATTTAGAATGCCAGAGGAAAGCAAGATGCTCCAACTCTAGCCCTCAGCATACAACAGCCGTAGCTGCCTGATCAGCCTCCCTATCTTTCTCGAGTTTATTACGTGCAGTCTTATCTCCTTACCCAAATGGAAGCTCTAGGGGGCACGGACAGTATCGTCCCTTCTTCTTATAATCTTGCAGAGGTTGCCTGGTGTTAGACACACAGAAAGAACACATGTAACAGGGGCTAAGAAACAGGACTCCAGCAAGAGAGAAAGATTTAAATAGAAAATGCCAAAGTGTGTCCAAGAACTCATAGAAAGATAAGGAGTTTAGTAGAACAAGTCAAGCAGGACTAAAACAAATGAACTGGGAGAGGAACACTGTCTGGTTCTGAAATAGCCCGGGTTCAGACAAACTCAGGTTAGGCCCTTGTACTTCCAGATTCAGAAAAGAACGAGCCCTCCAAACCTCTAAAGGTTTGCCAATCACTAATTATGTGGCAATTATTCTATTTTGGGCTTTTGCTAATGAGATCTGGGAAGTGTCTTAATTACCCAAAATTATGAAAATAATTTCAAACTTGACTCTAGGGCTAGTTTTACTCCACTTAGGAAGAGAAATATAAATGAATGTGCACGGGGTTATTTTTTATTAAAAAACAGTCTGAATTTGCTGGAACGCTAGGTCCCTACTGTAAAGTCAAATCTATAGCATACGGACAACTTTAATGTTTCAGGCTCATTTGTGGTGTCACTATTATGTTTAATAAACTGTTAGTGGATTTAGGTAATTTCTAGAAAAAGGCTCTAGAAAGAAATTCCAGTCCTTGCCAAAGGAGGAGAAGGTGAATAACACTCTGTGCTCAAGGTGGCTGGAGGTGGGGGATGGGGGAAGCTGGGGCATAGTTTAGAGATGGAAGTAGGGAGGGTAAGAAGGAATAGTAAGCTTGTCATATACTATACGTTTCTCCCTATGAATTTCTCCCTATAGCCAAGTAAAAGTGAACATCCTCAGATAACACTACATACTGTCTGTATATACCTTTGTTACGTATGACCTGTTTTTGTGATATCATTGCCTCAGTTGCCTTGAGTATAAATCAAGGTGTTAATTGTATCACCCCACGGAGTTAATTAGAGGCAACACACAGGGTGTCCAAAAAATGTATACACAATATAATAGCTAAGAGCTCAATTTTGAAAAAGAAATGTATTTTAATAAACACTGCCTTTATAATTATTCGAAGTGTGTGTATACATTTTTGGGGGATCCCCTAGACCACTATAACCTGTGGGCCAAATCTGGCTTGGTGACTACTTTTGTAAATAAAGTTTTATTGGGACACAGCCATACCTATTGTTTTGTGTTTTGTCTGTGGCTGCTCCCACACTGCAATGGCAGAGCTGAGGGGTCACGGCACAGATGATATGGTTTGCAAAGTTTAAGATATCAACTGCAAATACAGTTTGCAGAACAGGGTTCCCTACCCCTGTTCTAGACACTAGCACTGAGTGGATAAGGGTTATGAGGGCAGTAGCAGAGGGGGTAGGTATGGTTATGGCATTTTACAGATAAAAGAAGAAAGCCCAATAGGGTAGCAAAGCTAGTAGGTGCCTGGCCAAGGCTAGGCCCGGCAGTCTGACTCCAAAACCCAGTGCTTTTCCCACTACACTCTACTGACATGCTCATTTCACTCAAAAAGCCACCAGGGCTAAGCTGGCACTGCCAGCAGATCAGTGGCCTCGCCTCTGACTTCTGTATGAGATATGCCTGCTTATAAGTCCTGCTTGCTTGGTGTCACCACAAGAATGCATCCAGTGGACACTAAGACATCCCAACAGCCATGCTTTCCAAAGTGTGTTCTGTGGAATGATAATAGGCCTTGAGTTAAACACAGGGTGCCGTAGTCAAACACATCTGTGAAGAGCCGAGTTACAGTAAAGAGGTTTCTTTACTCCAGGACTTCTCAGAGCCTTTAGTGTATCAGCACACAAGGTGAATCTCTAAGAGGACACGGCAGCACCTCCCACGGTGATCTGTCTCCCCGCCACCACGCTCCATTCCATGAGTTACCCAGCAGGACCGGTGGTCTGCAGAACACTCCTTTTGGTCTCAGACATAATATTTCCCCATTCGTAGGAAGGGACTACACCCGGATGATATATTTCTTAATTAATGAAAAGAAATTAAAACTAAGGAAATGCCCTTTTAATTACAACTGAAGCATTTACTGACCAAATAGTTCCCAGGAGTTATTACTAGAAACATATGCCTTCCAAAG
This sequence comes from Myotis nattereri, assembly GCF_964212035.1. Lineage (NCBI taxonomy): Eukaryota > Metazoa > Chordata > Mammalia > Chiroptera > Vespertilionidae > Myotis > Myotis nattereri. The sequence continues at coordinate 22,378,819 of NC_138084.1, read as the reverse complement.
CTGCCGAGAAGAGATTCAAGTAGCAGTTTCTGCTCCTTCTAATCCTCCCAGACCTTCCTAATTCTGGGTTGACCATGAGACAATCACGATCATCTGTTCCATGTGGCAAATGAGAAATGGAACAAGTGAGAGATCGTGTTTTTATACAGCAGTTGCCACAGTCCCCTTCTTTAAACCAATCACTTTTAGAAACATCTGTAATGTATGAAATACTTCCAGTTGACTACAATCTTGTGGTAATAGCTTAATTATGCCTCCAAAAAAATGGCCCCTCATTCCAGGAGCCTGGCAACAGATCTGCAATTCTGTGGTTCGGTCTCATATTTCTCTCCCTCTATGTCCTTTAATTCAATCCCAGTGATAAAAATGGGAAGCATTTCTGAACCTTTCATGCCCCAATGCTGTTCCAGTGCCATGGCCGCATCTTCTTGGACCCCTTTCTCTTAGACATGTTTCCCCATTCTTGAGACTTAATGAGGACAAGCGCAGGGTGGGTGGGGACGGGGGGGGGGGAGGGGGGGGCGGCTCCATCAGTCTTCAGAGCCCGCCCTCTGGCTAGGTTAGGCTACCCTCTGGCTCCCTACTTATCACGTGGAAACACGTATCTCCCTTGAATTGCTCCTGCACTGCAGTGTAAATCCTAGAAGGCAGGTGTTGTTTTCCACTGAATCCTTAGAGCCTGGTCTAGTGCCTGGGCCGAGCGGATATACAAGCAACATTTCTGTTTGCTGATCTCTGGCTCCTTGGAATAATGGGCTCAAAGATGGCGAGAAGGGAGCATTTCATGTATGTTTGAAACAGCTGGAATACATAGACAGTAAGCCTCGTTGGGGAGCTGTGGAAGGAGGTGGGAAGAATCCTAGGAACAGAAAAGCCCCTCCGGCATGGTAGTTTCAGAAGAAAACCTGAGGCCTTGGAAGGGGAGAAAGAAAGAAGGCTACTCTCCAGGCAGAATCCACTGGGATCGTTCTGGGGAACATGGGGCTCACGTAATTAAGATCTGTGATGTGGGTACATAGTCCAAGGAAGTCCACGTTGGAGAACCGTCTCTGATAGGAGGGGTCTACAGAAGCAACAGAAACATTTGCTGATCGCCTACCACGTGTGAAGTATGTCAGAGCAGCAGGGCTGAAGGGTATGAGATGAGACACTGCTCCAGATCCCACCAACTTCATGGTCTGATAAGGGAATCAGATGTAAAAATACTTTAAATACTGTGCTAAGTGTGGGCATTCATTCCTTACTCCATCCATTCAGTTACTGAGCACTCACTGTGTGGAGGCCGGAGGGACCACCCGCCTGGGAGAATGCCAGGTGACAGTTCAGTTGACTGTCCACTGGGACTCTTTTTTTTTTTAAATAGTTATCACTATTAAACTTTGATTCTAATCTGTTTGGATCAATCATTTGAGAAATTCCTTAGATACAACATTAATATTTCTCTTTGCTTGCAGTCACACAGATTCCTAAAACCAGTTCTCCACACCTGCTTCCCCGTCCACTCTGCTGGGATAGAAAATGATATATTTTTAAGAAACCATAAAATAGAAACAGCAGTTATGTGGTGAAGATAGTAAAAATGACAGTGGTAATCATTAATGAGAGTTTCCTCTGTGTCAGGCATTAATTAGGCCTACGCTTATGATTTCACTATCAGTATTGTCTGTCTCCAGCGGAGGCATCTGAGGCTTGGCAAAGTTAAATAGCTCATCCAAGGTCACCCAGTACAGGTGGGAGTCAAGCTCTGGTCAGCCTGACTTCAGGGTCAGTGTCTGGTCTGTCTCCTTGAGCTCCTTTCACATGGTTGGAGGGGAGGGAGTGAAAAGGAGGGGCCAGAGATGGGGGGGAAAGAAGACAGAGAAGGGACAGAATGTGTGTGTGAGAGAGAGAGGCTAAGCAGTTCCCAAAGATGGCACAGAAGAAGGTGGAAGGTAGCCAGGCTTTGCAGCCAGACAGAGCAGGGTTCAAATCTTCACTCGGCAGCATGAACTTAGGGAATAGGCAGCGCTTTGTATGCAATTGGGGTAATAAATTGTAGATCCCTCCTCTGGCACCTTCAGTCTCAAGAGAATCACCAGTAACTAGAGTTTGATGGAATTCTGTCTACTTGAAAACTGTCTGAATTGGTGACATTTGTCATAAGAAGGAAGACTGCATAACTAAATACTAGGAAACTCATTTAAAGCAGGGATGAGCTCACCTTGGGCTTCTCCCCAGGGCCCAGGTGCTTGGAACTGGGCATTGCTCTCAATCCCCGTTTGATATGTGGGTGAACCCAAACTGCTAAGGGATGCAAGATGTTCTGGGGGAAAAAAAACAACACAAAACCTTCCCAAAGCAGAATAGTTTTGTGTGTGTGTGTGTGTTTTTTTTTGAGTACTTGTTATTTCGTGAGAGTTGTAGCAAAAGCCATTATTTGGAAAGAAAAGTGATTAAAGTTTTTTGTAATGAGTTCTAAAACAAGTAAAGTAACAAATGGTTATTCACCAGGAAAGTAAAAAAGAAACTAGGCCAGATGGAATCGTAGTGTCAGGTGAAAAGTTTGGTGGTAAAGCACAGAAGGGTAGAAGATAGGAACTGAGACAGGCCACATGCTGTGCATGCTATCTGCATTGTAAGCTACTGAAAATAAAGCCACGTGCTGGGAGCAGAGCTGTCACTTTCGATGGCTCCAAATTGTTTTGCTTGTCTCACAAAGTGCTTCAAACACATCAAATGCACTTGCCTTTCTGAAGATGCTGCCTATAATAAGACGGGAAATTAATAGTGGTTTCTGAATTACTCTCAAACACACAAACAAACCATCATCCTTTTTTCTTTTTTTTCAGATGGGACACTTTCCCAAGATGACCTAACTCTAGGATAGCTAAATCCATTTAAAATAAACATTCAAAATAAACTCACCTCAGGGCTGACACAAGAGGTAAAATACACATTTACTGGGATCCCAAATAATTGTTACAGGTTAAGGCTTAAAAAGAATAAATAAATAACTCACTTAAAAAAAAAAAGACTTTTAGTATAATCTTACCCCATTCCACTTTTCTTTTTGGTTTTATATCTGTACTCTTGGGCTGTGCTGGTTTGTTGGAATTTTCCCCAGTTGTTTATTTTATTCTAGTTAAAAATTTATAAACTTTTCAGTAACGCACCCAAACATTAAAAACTTAGATGCAGTCACGACAGCATTGATTTCTTGAACTCCTATAACTGTGTGCACCAAGGAACTAGCCGCGGCACCTCCTTAATTAAATAAATTCCAGGATGTCTGCTGACTGGATTTGTCAAGACTTCGGGGAGTCAGTGATCACTCACGTTGGGATGAAAGGACAGGACACACAGCAATTTCTAACGGCAACTACATTAATTTTTCCCCTCTTTGGGAATTGTGAAATTAAGTTTGGGGGTGAAGAGCAGTCCTTTAAAGCTTCCATCTTCTCTTTCCCTCTTCTCCCCTGACAACACCTGGTCTAGGTTTCAGCGGCTGCCTGAATGACCTGTGACAAAGGGAAATGCAGAAAGCAGAAACCAGGTTGGCCTCATTCAAATGTTAGTGGGAGAACTAGGAAGATGAGGAAGGGCTGGGAGGGTGAGGCTGGCAATAGTGGGGTTACTGTCCAACCCCTCACAGCACAGATAGAAAATAACGCTCAAAGGGTGGGATTCATTTGTTGGGAGACCCTCAGGGACCTACATTCCACACTTTCTGACTCCTAGGCAACATCTTTCCATTCCTGAGCTCTTCTTTCATCTGTCACTAATTAATGTAACCTTTATTTTTATTGTGGTAACATATACATAACGCACACTGGACCATTTTAACCATTTTTAAGTGTACAGTTAGTTCGGTGGCATTAAGTACATTCACGTTAGTGTGCAATGATCACCATCTTACATCTCCTTAACTCTGTCTTCTCCAACTGAAAATCTGTATCCATTAAACAGTAACTCCCCCTTCACCCTCCCTCAGCTCCTGGCAACCACCATTCTGCCTTCTATTTCTATGAATTTGCCTACTCTACGTACTTCATATAAACAGAATCATAAAATCACTGTCCTTTTGTGTCTGGTTTATTCCACTTAGCATGTTTCCAGGGTTCATCTATGTTGTGGCATATGTCAGGATTTCCTTCTTTCTAAGGCTGAATAGTATTCCATTGTATGTATGTATATACATTTTGTTTATCAATTCATCTGTTGGTGGACATTTGGGTTGCTTCCGCCTTTTGTTATTGTGAATAATGCTGCTGTGAACACAGATGTATAAATATGTGCTTGAGCTCACATAACCTTCAATCTAGCAACTTCCCCCTTCTCTGGGGTCACTATTGTCATCTCTAAAATGATGGTAGAGGGACACAGACCTTCTTGAGTACTCCATTTTCTACTACTATGATCATTCCTCCATGGACCACCCAGTATGTCACTAAGCTGACTGCAGATAGCTGTTAACCCAGCCTGAATGTAGGGAGATACAAAATGAATAGCTTTGCACTCAACGTCAAAGGTTTCGAGTTCCTTCCTGGCCCTGGAGATTCCAACTGCATACAGGAAATGAGATCTGCTCGAGGACCCCGGCAAGTTCCCTCTCCTGCTCTCTCCTCCGAGTGTTTCCTCCATTGGGAATTCATCCTGAGCAAAGACACTTGATTCAGCTCAACCTGACAACCACTACTGAGCACCAGGATCTATGCTTGGTATTCACAGACTTGATCTTGGCATCCCTAAAGGTATTTTCCTTTGGAAGATACTATGATGGAAAAATCAGTTAATTTGCTGCAAAGGAAAAAGGAAAAGTGTACAGAAGCAGAAGAAACACCTCCTGGCACGTCTGTCCACATTTGCTTGCCTGCAGAAGCCTCCACACTCTGCCAGGCTGTTCCACTCTTCCTTTCAGGCAGGATTTAAAATATCTACTGAGCTTGCTTTGCAAAGCAATGAGAGAGCCCCCTGTATATCTCAATCTGGCTCCTGGCTTCCCTAGCCATCCCCTCCTACAAGCGCCCCACCGCAGAGGCGGGCGCTCCCCTCTGACTCCACACTCCCATAATGAAAAACAAGACTGTCGAGACCCCCACCCCAAACCCCGTGTGGAGTTCCAGTCTAAAATGACTTTTTATGGCCAAGTTGCTGATTTCCCTGAAGACAGCGACTTATAATGGAAAAGTGGGCATTTAACGCAAGTGCTCTTTGTGTAATGGTTTTGCATCAGCGTTCTGAGAAGCCGGCAGCCACAAAGTTAACATACCGTGTTTTCTAGCAGGGACAGAGAGGAAGGAGGGAAAGAAAAGCTCCTGAAAACAAAAGGTCATTTGATTTGATAACATTAAGAGAACGTTAGATGTGTGCTCCATGACCTGGCCTGAATACGCACAGGGTCATTCTAATCAGACAGGCCAGTGTCTGTCCGGTGGGCTCACCCTGCCCTGGAGCCCGTGGCATCGAGTCCTATCAGTACGTGACAGCCCAGTGGACCAAAAGCCATGGAATTTCACATGAGTTCAGAACTTCTGACAGCGTAATTTGATAAAACTCCCAAACCCACAGCAGCCCGTTGTGTGGGCAAACTATTCATTTTATATTCACCTCCTTGTCGTGTTAGTGCAGAGGTCATCTAAAGAGGAGGCCTAATTAATCACACTGTCAGAGGCAATGAGGAGGAGCATGTTAATAGGACTTTTATTTCACCCAGGAAAGCGGCGGCCTGACAGGGACCAGGAAATATGGCCTGGGTGTTGCTGTTTATTAGCAATGCTGGGATCGGTGGTAACAGGAGCCACGCAGCGTGCAGTTGATAAAGTGCAGGGTGTCAAGCAGCAGCAGCAACTCGAAATTAGACTGACAAGAGCCAGCACTGGGCGGATATTGATAGCTGGTAAATAGGAAGCCAGGTGCCCAGGGGCAATGCGGGGAGGGTCCACAGCCAAGAGGGGTCCGTGCAGTTAGGTGGGGGCAGGGAGAAAGGCAGAGCTTGGATTCCATCCTCTGCTGATAGGTGAAAGGGTCTGCTTCCCGATGGATCATTACTTCATTCCACCAGTATTTCTCCAAAGGCTCCTTGCACCAGTCCCTGTATCAAGTGCTGGGATGCAAAGATACACAAGGTGCCAATGCTATGGTTCTGTTGGGGAGCAGACTGCCTTAAAATATGAAGAAAGCTACCTTTATTCAAAAGAGAAATTCGTATCTGCACTCAAGATACAAAATTAACAATGTCGGTGGTTTACAGAATTGACACTCAGGAACATGGCTCAGAATCCCTTGTCTGCTGTCAATATCTACTACTGAGGGAGTATGTTGTCAGAGGTGAATGAGCATCATTTGTGGGGAGAATGAGCCAAATCACAAGCCATTTTCACAGCAGGGATCTCCAGTGGGGGACTGAAGATGTCTTCATGTCATTCACACTGAAACCCGTCTATGCTTCTTGTAGCCACATCCCAGGAAAGAGCCGTGAAATTCAAAGGAATCAGCCAGCAAAGGAATCAACAGCTCCTGGCTCCTGGGGTGGACGGGGCTCTCAGACTGGACTTCCTTCCATAAACCTGGCACCAATGCCAGGTGCCCACTGGGCAACCTCATTCTCTGCTGCTGGAATGTCACACAAGTTCAGAACTGTTTTGTGGATTCCACAGATGATCATGATACACACTAAAATGTTACAGCTTTATACACTGATTCTTACAACAGCTTTTGGGGGGCTGCTGCTAGGTATCCAATGTGATCTATAAGAAAACTAGAGGCCCACTACATGAAATCGTACACAGGGGGTGGGGGGAGGGTCCCCTCAGCCCAGCCTGCACCCTCTCCAATCCGTGAGCCCTCGGACATCCCTCTCACAATCCGGGACCACTGGCTCCTAACTGCTCACCTGCCTGCCTGCCTGATCGCCCCTAACTGCCCCCCCCCCCCCGCCAGCCTGATCACCCCTAACTACCCCCCACCAGCCTGGTCGCCCCACGCAGCCTGCTGTTCAGTCGTTTGGTCGTCCCTCACTAACCCCCCTGCAGGCCTTGTCGCCCCACTCAGCCTGCTGTGTTCGGTCGTCCGTCCAGTTGTTTCGGTCGTGATGGCCCCTGGCTTTTTATATATTAGGATGGACAAGCCATTTTAGACAAATTTCTTCCACAAGGACACAATGCAAAGGGACAATATATGTTTGTAGAAGGCATTCCCTGACAGCCGAGAGGAACATTCCCCCATGATATTTTTAATCCCCTTCCAATGTTTCTTCATAGCACGTGTTCTAATTGATAACTGCTTTTGTTTTATTCATCTGTTTACTTGCTTTCTCTTCAGTCTCCTCTACTGGTTACCACAGCAGCATGATATATATATATATATATATATATATATATATATATATATATATTTGTCAATATATATATCACAGAGCCTGCACATTGCAGGTACTCCACAAATTTTTGTGGAAGAATGAATGAGTGAATGTACCTAAGTACAGCTGAAAATAAAAGTAATCAGATTATCATGAATCTTAAAGTTCTGCTGTGTTTGACTATGATTTCATTGCTTCTGTCCAAAATATTCACTAAGCGTCTATTACTGCCAGGCCTTATCAGACCTGGGGCTTCAGTTAACAAAGCAGCCTGGAGTCTGCATGCACGGCCTCCTTGTCTAGACCAGAATAAATAATAAATATAATGACTAAGACACTATCAGTAATAACAGGTGTGTTAAATTGGTCCTATATTTCAGGATGCATAGTGATTTGTACATATTATTTCACTGATGCTCACAACTGTCTTATAAATTAAACGTTAAGGGTCCCATTTTACAGGTAAAGATCGGAGGTCTGCCCAGGTGAAGTAAACTGCCAGTGACCAGCCATGGGCAAGTGGGGGTACTGGGCTTTGACTGCAATGCCTGGATTTGTAGGATCAGCCATAGGGCTGCACCCAGGTGTTTCTAAAAGATCCGAACAACAGACACAGAAAAATAATAGCTACATATGTGAACATCCTTGGACCCTACTCTGCACCCAAGTTTTGCAGTCAACACTTTAATGGCATATGTCTTAATGGGGGTTTTCAGTTTGCAAAGAATTTCCACACAAGTCACATTTCACCCTCAGAGACGCTCTCTAAAAAGGAAGAGAGAAAATATTAGCCCCTTTCTCTTGAAGAGGTAATGAGCTTGGAAGTCTGCCTCAGTGCCACATGGGTGGTAAGCAGGACAGTCTTGAACTTGGTCTCGTGGTTCTCTGCCTTCCCAGGATCATTTTTAATTTTTGCATTTACAGGATTCATGAACTATCCCAATGGATCCTTGGAAAATAATCTGTGGGCAGCACAGTACCATGAGATGGGAGAGTAGCAGCTTGACATGTAGCAAGAGTCACATGGGGTCTCCTCCCAGCCCCACCACTAACTAGCTGTGAGGATTTGGGCAAACCTCTGCTCTTTTCTGGGCTTCGCTTCTTCCTGCTTGTAAAGATGATGATGGAATCCTTGACAACATGATCTGTAAGCTACTTTCCAACTCTGACACTCAATGGGAAGCTCCATCTCACTCCTTTTTGCCTTCCTTGCTTCATCTTTTAGCGCTTTTACAACATTCTGGAATTAGATGTGACAACGCTTGCCCCCCTGCTGACCTGACCCACGTGCAGCAGGAAGAGAGGTCTCAGATGGAGGGCAGTGGTCTTTGTGGGCAGGTAGCACCTGTTATGATGAATAATGGAGAGTCTGAATGCCCAATGCCCTCCTATTTATCATGTATGCCGGGCTGATTCAGAACCTTTGCTACTGAGGAATCTCTATCTTAGGGCCACAACTTCTGTCTTCAGGGAAACCCCTACCCTATCATGTCACTCCATGGAAAATGCTATTTTAATATTAAAGGAAGCTTGTTTCCAGGAATGTCTGCTGGACTTTTACCATTTTCATGTGTGTTCCAACAATGTTAGAGGAACTTTTCAAAGAATACAGTGCTTTATGCAGTGGGCCTCATTATCACAGAATTGAAAGGGCTGGAGGTGGCATTTTTTAAAATCTCCCTGACAGGCTGCAGTGGGGGCAGGGATCAGTTGGAGCTTTGGAGGCAGGAGGCCTGTGCCCTAGTTCCCACTCTCCATGTAACTCGATGCCTTCGTGGGCAGGTTGTTTAACCTTAATTTCTTAAATTGAGAATGGAATCACACCAATTAAGCCTGCCTCAAAGGAGCTGGGGAGTAGAAGGGAGCCCTGAGATCCCATTTCCTGCCTCTTCTCATTTTGCCCTTTCTGCTCATTTAATGCTGCCTCAAACCACCTCAATTGGTCACTACTGAATAAAAGCAGAAATCAGTCCGTTTCATGTCTCTGCTTAATCTTCAAGGGCTTTTCACTGCCTAAGAATAAACCCCAAATTCCTGATCTCTGCATAGAGTCCTGGCCGGCACCTACTGCTCTGGCTGCACTGACCCCTGGGCGCCCTTTACCCTTCCACCCCAGTCTCCTTCATCTTGTTATTTCCCGTTCCCAAGGCCTCCTCTCTCCAGCACTGCCAAGTGGCCAGCGTTGAGTCATCCTTCAAGATCTGGCTTAAACAGGACCCCGTCCAGGAGTGTATGGCCCTGTCATGGTCCATCTTGCAGTATGAACACTTCTCTGTATACATCCATGAGGACCTTTATCCAGGCAGTCTCTGCAATATTGTCATTTCGATGTTCTAGGTCCTCTCCCTCCCCTCACTCTATCAGCATTCCTCTTGGGGCCCTTGCATCAGGATTACCTGATTTGCTCATTAGAAACAAAGACTCTTGGGTCTCATTCAAACCCACCGAATTACAACCTCTGGAGGTGGGGTGCGACTTGTGCGTGTGGAAGGTGAGAATCACTTCACTTGGGTGTGAGCTCTCATGTGGCAGGAATCATGCCTGATTCGCTGTGTGTCCCAGAGCCGAGCACCGTACCTGGCACTCGATGAACATTTGTGAAAGAGTGAACACAGGCAAGTGAAGTCTGAGGGTTTGAGGTGAAAATGAGTTGCCCTCGGATGTCATTCTGTCTTGCAGTGTGGAGCTATAGAAGGAGCTCAGAGCCCATGGCCTGCTTCTCTGTCAGCATTCTTCTATGTGGCCCTGCACAAGGATAGTGGGAATTTACAACAGCGGCGTCTGAGAAAGGAGGGCATTGGGGGGGGGGGGGGTCACTGCCGATGGAGACAGTGTCGAGGAGATCCTCCTGGCTGAGGATTTAGAGCAGACAGGACCCCTCATCCAAATGTGACTTCCTAGAAAAATCAGCAGGCGTTCCTTGCAAGGATGTACAATCCAGTCATGTGCTCTGGGCCCCGAAGGGAAACAGCCCCTGTGACAGCTCAGAACATTAAATAAATACAAACGGCCAGACTACCTGTAGCTAAAATCAAGCCTCTGGGGACAACCACATAGAAGCCGATGGATTCCCTGGGACCCTTCCACTGAAAAGAGAATGTGGGGTCCAAGCCTGAAGGGGTCTGATGTCGCATCAAACTGAGGCTCAGCCTGGGAAGCCTCCACACCTGGAAGGGGCTCCAGAAAGACATAGGGAAGCGGCAGGAGTGGGTGAGCTGCCTCGGTGTTATTTGCAGGCCCTCAGGCATCCTTTAATTTAGGTTTCTTCTAAACAAAGTCTTTGAACTGAGGCTTTGCAGGGCCCCTAACAAAATGAAGATGGAGACCACTTTATTTTATTTTGGGGACAATCACATTTCTCTCCAGTAGGCCAATTTCAAAACTGGCTAATTTTGTAAAAGGTATACCGCGGCCCCGACACTTGCCTTTGGCTGCCCATGGTGACATTCGCACTGAATTGGTTTCCTTAGACATTAGGAAAATAACTGATTTTCCCTTCTTCTGGGGAAAATTTCTGGTCATTTTCTACAGTTTGCTCTGTGATTTTGAAATGGCAGATTTCATTGGACACTGATAAGACCAAGCAGAGAAAATGGTTTTTTCGACTCTGAGCTTCCCCAGTTGGCTCCAAGGGGCAGATGCCCTCCTGCTATGGTGAACTTGATCACGGCTCGCTGGCCAGGAATCCCGGATTTGGTCTCTCTGGGGCTGGCTCTGTTTCCCTGAAATACTGGGACAGCATTTTAATGACATCTGCATGCAGCAGGAGTCAAGGAGGGAACTTCCGGTGCTCTCCCAAGTTGCTGTAGTACACAAAGGAGGTCAGGGAGTGTCACTTCTTTCCCAAAGAGGTCATCCCGGATCTTGTCTTCCTGCCACACACACCTTTTGTTTCATGCATTTCTTTGAGCTGGCAACTAACTTCTTCACAAGATTCCAAAGAGAAGGGAGCTTCTTTTTCTTTTGGCAAGGAGACTATTGTTGCTTGAAACTAAAGAGATATCTGCATCTTAATTCCCATGACATTGCTCCAGGAATCTTATTTACAGTATGATAAAAACCCGGTCCATTCTTACAGCCTCATTAAAGCCAAGCCTCATTTAACTAGGAGGACATTTTTACAATGGGTGTACTGGCGTACTGTGATAAATGGCTGTCTAACATCTTTCAACAATGGCAGGACTACAGACACACCACGATGTGTATAAACACAGCATCAGTTTAACAATGCACAGGGCTGAATAGCAGGAAGTGAAGGCAAGCATTTTCCTTGAGCATTTGTGTGTGTGTGTGCATGTGTGTGTGTGTGTGTGTGTGTGTGTGTAGGGATAGGGGGAAGGAGGTGAGAAATTCACTGGAGGAAAAATTCACGAATATTTTTAACAAGTTTAATATTTTGCTGGGGAGGGTAAAGATGACTTTTGAAACTCATGACCTAATTTTTAAAAAGTTTTCCTGAAATTTGATCATTTGATTCCTGAAAGATAAAAAGGGCTGGAAATAGAATGAAAATGACCTTGTTCTCTCTCCTTATATGTATAAAAAAATCTTATACCTGAGAAATGAATAGAATGACTTGTGAGTCTAGGCGACTCACCATTCTGGAAGCTGAAGTCCAACTTGCTTATTCAAGAGAAGGGACAGGTTGCTGGGCAAATCAAAACAACCGGCGCCAAGCTGGATCCCAAAGATCAAAGACTTTTTTATTTAATTTTAACCAGAGGGTCTACAAGCTCCGCGTTTTTTTCTCTGTGCTAGAGAATCTAACCATCACCTTTATATTATTTATCACTGGGGCCTCTTCCAGGTACCTAGGTGCCAAAGGGTGAAGCATAAGGCTTCCTAAATTAGGGAAGAACCTTAAATGTACTAATACATTTAGATCCTCCCCGGATTCTCACTGGCCTCTGATATAATTTCATAGCAAATGCTGTTGCATAGGACAAAGTAAAGCCTCTAGTGTTTACGCTGGGGACTGGGGTCTGACATTCTGTCTAAATGAAATTTCCCAGTTGTCCCACGCAGTCTTTACCTGGATTCCACGCTAGCAGTTTGAAATGTCACGACGTATTGCTTCAGTGACAGGTGAGCCAAAGCCAAAGCAGTTGGCTGGCACTCAGAGCAAACAGGCCTGGGAATAGGCTGGGGTGCTCTCCCCCCCTCCTCGGGCGCTGGCCCAGCCTCTGCGCCACGAGGCGGCACTGCCAAGGGGGACCCAGAAGCTCTGCAGGGACCCTGTCACAGGCTGACCAGGAGGGATGGTGCACCACTGTCACCGAAAAGAAAGAACACTCGATCTCTCTGTCTCTTTCCCTATCTGCGCTTTAAGGATAAAAGGCTGCCTTTTGGAGCGAGTTTTGGCAACAGCCCTATTTTTGTTATTAGAATATACATTTAGAACTAAAATTAGTATTCCATCAAACTAATTTTCATCGTGTTAAAAGAATTTCAAAAGCTAAGTACCTATCTTTAGGTTACTTGCAGTGCCCTGGTGTTTGTCTTCTTTTGAATACCAAAAGGCAGCTTCTAGAACCTCCCCCTTCCTTCCCATAGGGGAGGGGAGGTAATCAGAAGGCATGTCTTCGAGCTTCAACAGTGTAAATCAATTAAGCATCGCTATTCCCCCCAGGAAGCCATCCCCTTGCAGATCAGCCCGGCTTAATATGATGAGATATGGGAGCTCCCTGCTCACAAAGGTACAGATTCCTCACCTGGACAGTCCTGCCATGACCAGAGCAGCCTCTGGGCACACCCAGGACTTGCTAACCTGCCAGGCATTCCACTCAGCTCTTTGAGACTGATATTTGGATGCCTGTGACTTAGTTTCCCCTCTCTGACACAGACAGAACACTGGCCTGGGTAATGTTTCATCACACCCTGAATTCGAAGCTTCCGGGTCCTGCTTTTGAGGTAGAGCATCCATTCTAAGAATTTAAAACTCTTTCCAGACACGATCTTAGTCGTTCTTTACAAATATCATTTTTTCATAGAAAACCTGCACTAGTATGAATAAGGGAGGAAACCGTGTACAGATTCCTTTAGTTTTGCTTGTCGTTCCCCATAAGAACGAGCAAATAAAGAATTTGGGGAAATTCACCTGGAGAAGAGACAACAAGGAAAGCAGCAAATTCCCTTTGAATGTCGGAGGAGCTATCGGACGTGTGGACTAAGGCTTAGATGGATATGGGTTCAACCAAAGAAAGTTTGCATAGAACATAATGCCTTGCCTGACGAATGGTCCCCAGTTGAGAGGAACGAAGGCAGAGCAGTGCCAGAGGAGGGGATGAGCACCCAACCAGCAAATCAATCCTGACCATATAGGGGGTAACAAGTGTTCTGGCCACATTCCATATACTGCTTGGGAGGTTAAGCAGAGACTGGATGAATTCATTCTCATTCTCTCTGTCTCTATCTCTGTCTCTCTGTCTCTGTCTCTCTCTCTGTTGTGTGCACATGTGTAATAAAGGTATGCTGCAGAGGCACTGGATGACTAGATAAAATTTAAGAACTGTTGCAATCTGAGATTTTAAAATCCTAAAAATCAAATGGAAATAAGAATGGAAAGAAATGGCCTAGCCTCCATTCCCATTTTTTTAGCCCACTTTTATTTTTTGTAGGCACAGTGTATCTACTTTAGGCCTTTCCGATGTATTACACAGTGCCATATGGTTTCTGATGCACTAGTAAGACCCTTTCCATCAGTATTGTCTTTCCAGGAAGGTGAGGCTCTTAAAGCGCTATGAGAGCACTGATTATTCATGCAACCACACAGCAGCAACGTGAACAAAAACTGGTTAGACTGACAAATACACAGCAACAGGCACTAATTCCCACCTGGAGTAAAAGTGATCTGCAGCCCTGTTAAAAATTAATACCTCATCTAGAGGAATAAGCTGTAGACAGAAAATTCAGTGCCTGGCAGGGGTCAATCTTCTTCTTAGGCTTCATTTGATAAACTTTTATTTTCAGTCCTTTAAAGGGAGTGGAGGATTCACTCACAGGGTTTCAGTCTCTCTGAGAAAAAGACTCATCAGCGTTTATGGAATGAACCCACGTGCTCTGAGAATGCACACCCAACACTACTTCCTGGACATGTTCTAAGGTGCCGGGGTCCAACCCCAGCAGGTCCAGGGGTTCCCAAAGGCGTAGACGGAGTCGGCGAAGAAGGAATGACACGGAGACAGCGTTCAGTTGATCAGCAGCCTAGCCAGGATCTCCAGCCAAGTTCTGGTCTGGATCTCCAGCGAAGTTCTGTTTAGGATCTCCAGCCAGGTTCTGTGTCCATGTTCTCTTGCTAGGTTCTCCAGCCAGGTTCTCCAGGTTCTCCAGCCAGGTTCTGTAGCCATGTTCCCTCGCTAGGTTCTCCAACCAGGTTCAGTCACCAGGTTCTAGTCAGGTTCTCTTGCCAATTTCTGTAGTCAGGTTCAGTCCAGGATCTTTTGCCATGTTCTCTCGCTAGGTTCTGTCTCTAGGTTCTGAGGCCAGTTTCTGTCCAGGATCTTTTGCCATGTTCTCTCCAGCGAAGTTCTTCTGTCTCTAGAGAACGTTCTGTGTAGGTTCTGTGCCTAGGTTCTGTCTCCTCTCTGTCTCCTGCTGTCTTGTTACATCTGTATTTATACCAGTTGATTCAATCCTATCAATCTCTATTTCAAAGGTTAGGGCGTTTCTTATCTCCATTCCAGGGAGTAAAGATTATGTAGCTTAAGCATGATTGTTCATAGTTAAAGTGATTAATTACCCGCCTGGCACTTAGTTAAGAGGTTTTATTCCCTCCCTAACTTCAGGGGAAAATCCCTACCTGGGGAAACAACCTTTCTCAGAGACCTTGGTTAAAACACATAGTGCCTAGAAGGTGAGCAAACATATTAAGAACAGTATGCCATATATGCCAGGTCCCTTGAAACAGCAAGCATGGACCAGCTCCCGGCACTATGGAAAACAAGAAAAGGTGGGGACACCATGGGGTAGGTTTTCCCTTTGGTCTGTGACAGGGTTCTCTCTGAGACTGGATCCTTAAAGATGATATGCACCCATGAGAAGAAAGCTCACAAGGATTTTCTCACTCATGTTAGTCTGACATTTTGACTTTCACTTTTTCAAAAACAGTCCTTTCTTTTTAAGTTGCTGAAAGCCGATATTCTCCTTAAGTCACCTTAAGTCATGTGAGTACCTTAAAATGACCGCTTGGTATTCTTTTCTTTTCTTTTATATATATATATATATATATATATATATATATATATATATATATATATTATTGATTTTTTACAGAGAGGAAGGGAGAGGGACAGAGAGTCAGAAACATCGATGAGAGAGAAACATCGATCAGCCGCCTCCCGCACACTCCCCACCAGGGTTGTGCCTGCAACCAAGGCACACGCCCTTGACCAGAATCGAACCTGGGACCCTTGAGTCCACAGGCTGATGCTCTATCCACTGAGCCAAACCGGCCAGGGCCCCTTGGTATTCTTAAATTGTTGATATGTGCCCCAAGTTTGTAAAGTTTCAGATCCTAATTATATATCAAAAGTAAATAAAGCTCCATGAAGAAAGCTAGTATTTAGTCAGTGCTCACTAAATTCCAAGAATCGTTACATACACGATGGCTTTTAATCTGCAAACTAGCTACTTCACAACCTTTATGTTGATGAGGCTCAGAGAGGTAAAGTAACTTGCTTAGGGTCACACAGCTAGTAAATAACTAAACCAGGCCTTACACACACTTCTATGTCCAAAGCAACACTCTTCCCAACACACTGGAGGACTGCAGTAACGTCTGCAGTATAATGGCATTCTCGAGTTAGCAACAAGCATCATCTTGGGTTTATTTGTGGGATGCCACATTCTTATTTGGGGGTTAATTCAGAATCTATGTTCCCAGAGTGAAGATACAGTTGGGTAACAGAAATGAACCAATATGTATTAAGTTCCCAATTTCCAAATGTCCAGTGCAACCTCTGACGCTGCAGCACCTAATGTTCACCGTATAAGGTATTCCTGAGACGTAAGACAGAGAGCCCTTCCCATGGCATGTGATTCACGTCACAGTGGAAGGAGCCCCTCACTTGAGCGCCAAAGCCCTGCCTGGGCTCTCATTCTGGCTCTTCCAGATCAGCACCTGCCATCACTTCTCAGTCTGTTTTCTCTTGTGCCAAATGAGAGACGCAGAGCAGATGATCTCAAGGGTCCTTTTCAGTTCCACGCATGAGAAAATATTTGAGGTTGGGACAAAAAACGGTTAAAACATGAAATAAGGAAGCATGAAATGTTAGAGATGGAAAGAAACTCGGAGATCAATTAGTACAATATTTTGATTTTATACTTAAACAAAGGGAAGGCCCAAGCCATCCAAAATTACACCACTAGGAAGTGGACCATGTATATAACTGAGTTTCCATCAACCGTCCTTCTACAACACAGAGTAGAACCAGCTTAAAATGACACATAATTGAAGGGAAAATATTTTAAAAATCAGCAAAAAAAAAAAAACAACCCACACACCACAATTGTTATATCTCCACCAACACAGATCATGAATTAACTGGACTTTAATTTATTTTCTCCCCACTTTTATAGGAAAGATGTCCCCAACAGGTGTCAATTTATAAAAAGTGATCCTGCCCTAACCAGTTTACTCAGTGGATAGAGCGTCGGCCTTCAGAGTAAATAGTCCCAGGTTTGATTCTGGTCAAGGGCATGTACCTTGCTTGCGGGCACATCCCCAGGAGGGGGTGTGCAGGAGGCAGCTGATTGATGTTTCTCTCTCATCGATGTTTCTAACTCTCTATCCCTCTCCCTTCCTCTCTGTAAAAGATCAATAAAATATGTTAAAGAAAAAAGTGATCCTAAGAATAAATACACAGCCAACTCAAACACCTATAGCTTCAAAGGCAGCTGTTCTCACATTTTAATGAGCATAAAAATCACCCTGTGTGCTAAGGTGTGGGTCTCCTGCCCCCGCACCCCAAAGGTTCTGATTTACGTTGAGGCAGGACCCAGGCATGGGTTAGAGGAGCGGAGGTTGAGACGGAGACCTGTATTCAGGAACTTCATGTTTGAAAGCTAGATAAGTGGGGTCAATAAAATTTTGTTAATTATGGTCACCTGGAGGCAACAGATGACCCTGATTTAAAATTCATAGGGCAATTGTGAACAGTTATTAAAATAAATGAGTTTTTCACTTAATCTTCAGAAATTTAAACTTTACCCAAACGCTCCACCCACCACAGATGACTGTTTATCAGTATTGGGTTATTTTCTGTGCACAATGTTATTCAGCACATTCACAAATAAACCCAGTTTCCTAAAGTGGGACTTTCATAGGACCATGGAATATCTGGTTTAACACAGACAAAGTCACTATGACAACGCTAATTGTATAATAAGAAAACCCATAAACATCCAAGCAGAGAAAAGAAAAGCTAAACTCTAAAGTTTAACAATACCGCGTCTCGTGAGGTTTCTCTGCAATTGGAAATGTTCAGTCTTCATAAGAAAGAAGCCTTTGCAGCCCCTTTAGGTCATGTTATAAGGAGAGGCCTTGACAAGATCATAAAATATTCAGTGTAGCAGCTTTCGAATCCACCAAGTTTCACACAGAAGCCCTTTCTCTGGGTCATATTATTCCAACATGTACCTCGAGTTACCAGAGTTACATGAAATTGGAAATAATAATTCTCCTGCCCCTCCTCGTCAGCCCCAACTGCCATGCGTGCGGTCAGGTTGGATTACATAGACCAGCATCAAACATTTTTCTCTCTGGAAATCCTGGGAACATGTGTATCGGGACAATCAGTTTTGTCCAAGGGTGGCGACTGTTTTCAGAAAGCCAAACGGATCCTCTTTTTCCAGAAATGAAGAGACATGGTTTGAACTATCTGGAGACCAACAGAAGCAAGGAGCGCTTAGGTGAGACTCAGGCTGGTGTCGGTTCCATTTTGTAGGACCCTGGGCATTTTATACTTGGCACAACCAAGACCAGGGGTGCCCTAAAATGAAGCAGCGATGGACAGATGAGAGTTCCATGCCCTGCTTCTGGCATTTTCAGTTTATATCCAGAGGATCCTGTGTTCTTTGTGAAAGCTGGCTTTTCTTTTTTATATCTGTTATGCCATATTTTTTCTTACCTTTTTTAAATTTCCAAATTGTATTTGAAATGGATAGTGATATACATATTCTAAAAATATCCCAATATCACAGCATCCAGAATTAATCAATTTTATGTCTTTTTTAAAAAATTTTCACTTCTTTACTTTTTAAAAAAATTTATATTTATTGTTGAAAGTATTACAGATACGCCCCTTTATTTCCCCATTGGCCCCCTGCACCCTGCATCCACCCCCAACCCAGGCCTTCACCACACTATATTGTCTGTGTCCATGGAGTATGCAAAAATGCATATAAGTACTTTTATATTTTTTTAATGCATTTCTGCTTTCCTTGGCCACAATGAAAATGTGGAGTCCAATCTCCCACCCTCTTAAAATGGAAGAAAACCCTTACTGACGAGAATCAGGAATCCACAGTCCCATATTTCTGGGGGGTAGGGTGGGGTAGGAATTCTATCAGCTAAAAAGAACCTGATAGATTGCAGATGGAAATGTAAAATGGTGCAGCTGCTGTGGAAATGGTATGGTAATTTCTCAAAAAATTAAACATGGAATCACTATGTGGTCCAGCAATTTCACTTCTGGCTCTATACCTCGAAAAAGTGAAAGCAGGGATTCAAACAGATATGTGCACGTTCATGTTCGAGGCAGCATTATCCACAATAGCCCATACGTCCATTGACAGATGAACTAATAAACGAAATACAGCATATACATACAAAGGAAGGGAATTCTGACACATTCTAGAACATGGATGAACTTTGAAGACATTATGTTGAGTGAAACAAGCCAGCCTTAAAAGGACACATCCTGTATGATTCCACTTACATGAGTTACCTAGGTAGTCAAACTTATACAGACAGAAACTAGAATGGTGGCTGCTAGGGCTTGGGGGTTAAGGGAAATGGGAGTTACTGTTCAATGGGTATAGAGTTTCAGTTTGGAATGATGCAAAAGTTCTGGACACGGTGGCAGTGATGGGTGCATGACAATATGAATGTACTTAAGGCCACTGAACTGTACACTTAAAAATGGTTAAAATGACAAATTTCATGCTATGTATTTTAATCACAATAAAAAATAACCTGATAGGGAAACAGTGATGCCAGACCAGAGAGCCCATGAATGGGTCTCGGTTAGCATTTGATTTGTGCCACAGCACAGTTAAGTCTATCCCTGCAGGAGTGGAAAGGATGCTCTACCTCCTCACACCCCAACATCAGGACGACGAGTAGAAGCCCTGAAGGCTGTCTAGATTGCTACAGGATAAAGAGATGGATGTAAATGGCTCAATAGTACAAAGCGCAGCACCCAGAGACAGGAGTAGGATGAAAAACACCTTAAAGAAGAGAGAATGTCCCCTGGAAGTTTACTACAACAGTTAAATCTTCTTTAGAAAGAGTGAATGTTCTTTAAGTCTTCCCATATTTAAAGGAGAGCAACTTGACAATTTAATCTCCAGATTTCCTCAAGTCTTATTTCAGGTTCTGCAGGTCATGTATTTCTTATTACAAATAGAAACTTAGCTACGTTACAAATGATCCTGTGTAAACACTTAGGCAGAGGTGCTGGGCACTCGCTGTCTCGCCTACATTCATCTGACCAACTTGTCAATTGTAATTCAACAAGTTTGTAATCCTCCTGCATGTGTTGCCAGACTCAGGGGGGTCTGGGAAGTGGGGTATGTGGGGAGACCAGGGAAAATATTGCAGTTACCCATACAGCGATCTGCATGAAAGAACCCGGAAAAGTTTGCCGTGGTTCTGGGCACATTTTGAGAACATAAAACCTTAAGTTCACATTCAACACCTGTTCTTCATTACCCTCTATTTTCTGGGGTAAAGACACCCCCGTTACCAGGGAGCAATCAAAGATACAAACATTCCTTTAACTTAACAATCATCTGAAAGCAGCAAAAAGCAGAATGCAAACAAAACCAATCCTGCAAGCACCAATCCCCAGCATGAGCTCCTTTATGTTATTCTATAACCCATCTGGAAAGAGAGAAAAAGAAATCATCTTAACTTCCAGATCCAACTTGGGCATGAAGGAATATGAAGAGTTCAGTTTATGCTCTGCATAAAATCCAATGCATAAGAAATGCAAATAATTTAAAATTATTCAAAGTTACCAAGGGTCTTTTTCAAAGTACATTCAGAAATATTCCTAAAAAGGAAAGGGGAAATAAGTCACGCTTAAGTATTATGTTAAACAATTACTTCCTTCATTTAGGGGGGAAAATTCTGTTTCTATTTCTGGCCCTCAGTCTATTTTCCTGGAGTAGATCTCCAAAAGAAGCTTACTAACGGCCAAGTACTTGCAAACAAGGAGTCCAATAATATCCCATTCCCATCCACTCTAACATCCACATAACTGATTAAATAAAAAGCCACTGTAGTAGGTTTAATTGATGGAAACTGAAATAAATAGATGTATTTATTACCCACATGGCAAAAAGTATGGAAAAGGGCACAGTCCCTATCATCTGGGATTTATTTGATGGATGGAAAGTTTAATAAGAATCTAAAATGGCACATATGAAGAGATTTTAAATCTGGGGGAAAAAAAGGGTCATACAGCAGGGAGTGGGTTGGGGAAAAGTATTAACTATTGGAGGAAAGAAAGATGGATTTTCCTAAAGAACCTGTGGTTTAGAAAAAGACAAATACAATAGTTATGAATAGTTGAGTGACTTTAGAATCGAATCTGTCAATGTGCACTCCAGGTCCCTACCCACGCCCTGCAGAGCAGATCTCTGGGCACAGGTGGGCATGTGAAGCACTTTCATATTCTCCATGCAAGTCTTCTGTGCCTTCCAACTTGGGAAACCCTAGCCGGGGACTTTAAACTTACAAATATTCCAACTCATAAAAGAAAGAGATGTAATAAAAGTCCCTAACAAATGGTCTCTGCACAGATTTGTCATTCAGAAAGGTTTCTCAGCCATGTATTCAGGCCAACTGTGAAATATCAGTTACAACAGAATACTGAGAACCACTGAAAAAAAAGAAACACCAAGTAATTGTGATTGTGTAGAGGAAACGAGCTTCAAAGGGGAGCTGTCCACTTCCTGCCCCCGTAAGCAGCTCAGAGTGGGCCCTTGTTAGTTGCTTTCCCACACTCATGCTTCCATTTCCCCACAACCCTGCCTTCCATTTGGGGATCCACGGTAAGCTGACTGCACGTCACGCCCAGCAAGGTACAGCTTGCAACCGAGGCTGAGGACATGAGTGCATTCCATCCCTTTATCCCTGACTGTGCATACAAGGATGGAGACATGGCCCAAGTCAGCCCACAGGGCCAGCTTCAGGATTTGGCTGAGTCTGCCTCCATCCTACATGCGGTCTCTTTCCCTGTTAGTCCCCAAAGCCAGTGGCAGCCATTTGGAACGCATGAAAAGACATTATGTCTGAGAATGGAGCCAACCTCTAAGAAATGGAAAGGGAGAAACAGTGTCACAGTCACTTGTTAAGGCCATCTTCAAGTCTCCTCTAAAGCCATATCTACCTTTGAATTTTTCTAATAGGTGAGCCAATACATTCCATTTGTTCAAGCCAGTATGGGTTATGGCTACACTTACATTTTTTACTATGGTAAAATATTATTCATCTAAGGCTAGGTTAAAACTTATTCATACAATGTCTAAAAGAACAAGTTTCAATAACATTTAAGCCATTAGACTATAAGTAGTATATAGAAAGTATTCAATAAAAACTTGATCACTTACATCGATATATGTTATCTTAACCATACAAGCACTCATTACAATTAAGTGAAATGATAAATACATATCAGCCTCTTTGATTTTATCTTTTTTTCAGAGCTACAGGTTCCTAGACTTGAGGATTTCATGGACTAGTAAAATTTCAAGAAATGTTTTAGGTACCCACAAGCTTGTTTTTATTCTACCATGAAAGGATGCTAAAACACAAACATGCATACACACTCACATACACACATACCACACTGGACCATCATCTACTACATTTCATTAAAAAACAAACACCTAACGCTTAAAATGTAGGGTTACCATAATTTCAAAATAAAGAATGATTCTTCCCAAGAAATTAAGTTGATAACATACAATGAAAATACCACACACACACATTTTTTTCCTCACTTCATCATCATAATGCCATGAAAGTTTACATTTTGTTTCTTGATATACTTGACTTAATAAACCATTTTGAAACTTTAGATGTTCACTAATTCAGACGGCTACCTTTCAATCATCTGGACAAACCGTAAGCCTTTCATGTGTCTGTTCTGAGAAGAGTCTCCAATCAAGTTCAAAGAAAAATCTAGGAATAGTCAAAGCTGTGACTTGTTGCTCATCTTCAATCAATTCATTTTTACGGTTTAAATTTTATAAAATCATATACTTTTTATAATTTATTTTATATTTTAGCTTCTTTTGTGAGCGTGCAAGGATTTAGATGAGAAAGTTCTCAAGGAACTTATTGGGTTGGGAAACCCATACTAACTAACACCCATGAGATACCTGGATAGCTGGCAGGCTTTCTGGTACAATCCAACTCAGGTTTGGTATTAAGCAAACTGAGTCTTATTCCTGTTTCCACTACTCACTAGCTACGTGATTTTAGACAAGTTCCCTGTGGGTCTTGGCCTCGGGCTCTACACAATGAGGGTTAGCATACCTTCCTCATAAGGCTGTGAAGATGAAATCAGATGTTCAGCAGTTTCTGGCACATGGTACACTTTGCACATTAAACGTATCTCAAGTAGTTCAGGCTGAAACTGCATTTAGAGTTCATGCAGGCATGTTCATTAAATAGGTGAAGCTGGAATATTAGAGTAATTGGAAAAAGTGATGGGGTCTATGGCTCATTGGAGCATCCATGTACCACAGAAAACCTTTAAACGAATTTATTTATTTGCTTAAACAAAATACTGTACATGGAAAACAACACATCTGGAGTCCAAATATAGCCCTAATTTCCAGTTTTGGGCCCATGGCAAGTAGAATGTGAAAAGACATGAAAAGAGTTGAGGGTTTCAGTGGATGGAATGTCTTCGAAAGCTGCATCCAAGCTTGTAGTAGTTACAATGCCTTCCCTGAAGTAGCCACTGGCTAACGCATACTTTATTCCTGTGCACAGCACTATGGGTATCTGATATTCTCATTTTACATTATTTTTATTTTTGGCCCACCTATTTCTTGTTAGAATGGACACTCCATGAGGGTACAGACTTTGCTCCTCAGCCTGGCAAAAGAAGGTTTCCCATAATATTTGTCGAGTGACTAAATGAAAGTTATTATTTGTTTCTGTGGATTTCTACACAGAATCACTGCTTTCAAATTCAGAATTTTAATTTCTGGAATTTAACAGGTTTATCTCAGCCCCTTGAATGATGACCCAGCTAGGAGAGCAATGTCTGACAGCCAGGTAATTCAATACAGGAATTAACAAATGGAGAATTAGTTTCAAAGGTGTTAGAAGAGGAACTGGATTTAGTAATTAATTGTAGGATGCCACTGTGCCCCCTGGGGCATAGTGACAAAGGGAGGAGGTGTTGTTGCTGGAGGCCAGGACCACCCTGACAGCTGGGACCATAAGGACTCACCCAGCTGGGCCCACTGAGGAAAGGGCTCCCCAGGGAAGCCGGACTCCAGAGCCCAGCTAGAGGTCAGAGAGCAAAGGAGCTGGGAATCCTAGCTGGCAGCGGCCCATCTGCCCTGTGATGCAGAGAGGGGCAGGACGAGGACCAGAACAGATCTGAATGCAAAGCGCAAAGGATCAGTGCAGCCTCAGTTTTAAAACATTAATACTTTAAAAAACAAAACAAAAATGCATTAAATGTGTGATCATGAAAGTAAAAAACAAAACAAAACAAAAAACCACAAACAAAACCCACGAATACTGACGGTGCAAGAACACACAGGGACCCAATCAAAGGCCAGGGCCTGAGCTGGCCCTCTATTATCTTCGCCCACTTTAAATGCTTTTGAGAATTCAACTAAAACAGGACTTTTGGGCCCCAAATACCTAGGGAATATCTGGATGCATGCACTTGAAAAGATAATTATTGAGGCCTGTACCTCCATGCCATTCTGATTCCTTACCCTGAGCCAACTCTACTTGGTAAAACGAGGAGGCTATGTCTATAGCTAAACCTATGTGAACACACTTCTGAGCCTCTGGAACAACAGTGTGTGTGTGTGTGTGTGTGTGTGTGTGTGATGTTATAACAAATACTTTAAGCATATACACATAGCTCACATTTTTCCCTTCACACATGACAGACTAGTCAGCAGAAATACTAATCTCTGTTTGTTGTCCTCTGCTTTTCTCTCCCTTATTCCAAGAAGGTCTTTGTGTTCCTTTGCCTCAGGGGTGTTTATATCATGGTTTAAGTAGAAGTTGCCAGAAATACCACCTGCCCCCACCCTTCCTGACTTTTGTTTTCACTGAGAGCATGAAGCTAGGTCAACACGCTGGGGAGGAGGGCCCTGGGGCCAGGGGTGGAGGTGAAGGATTACAAGAAACAGTCAAGATAAACTGGAGGGGGAACTCTGCAGTTGAGACAGGAGGCCAGTCAGGACTAGTGAGGCCTGGGCGGGAATTCTGGGCAGGGGGCGGGGTGGTGGTGGTGGGCGACAAGTCCTCAGTGTGGTGTCCCTCAGGAGGACAAATCATGTCCTAATTCTCAGCTTGTGCAGATGTCCCCCCGCCCCTCCCCCCCCCCAGCCCATGTTAGGGAAAACAAAGCCATCATTTGATTTCAAAGGACCATTGGAGGCCAAAAAAGGGCCCAACAGCAGTGGACCAAAGTCCAGAGGGCCCCTCCAAATGTCCTGGATCTTTCCAAGGCTGGGGGCTGAGAGCCAGGGCAGAGGGAGCCTCAATCAAGGGTAAAATCTAATTTATTCCTGCACTAAGGGGTGAGGACTCAGATTTAGACCTATTTCAACTGTGAAAGCAAACAAACAAATAAGTTGATATGCAATGTCTTGTGTCTGTATATCACAGCGGAATAATATTCACACCTGCTACACATTTAAATGTTTAAAAACTTAAGTTGCTGCTGCAGAGTTATAGCTCACGCCTTGGGCTTTCATCAGTAAATGCAGCTGTGAAATTGCTGGGGGTGGAGTGGGGCGGGGGGCTGGTGACATTATCCTGATCTCGGAGGTGGTCTTGCTGATAGTGAGACAGCACGAATGTCCCTTAGACTTGGGGGGACCAATCCCACATTCTACAGAGAAGGCAACAGAGCCGAGGCCCCAAATTCAAGGCAAAGATGCCACAGATTACAACAGTGGTTCCCAAGCTTCAGTCCTCATGTACTGGAGGCATGCTTCATTTGCCACATCTGCGCACCACCTGCACTAATATTTACCGAATATTTCTCTACATATGGACTCACGTTTATTACTTAAACAAATTTATTCTCACCCTAAACAACAATACTCGTGAAGGCACAAGGTTGGTGTGCTACATATACACATATCACATGTGCGCTTTTCAGTATGCATGCAATAAACACGAAACTACCAAAGAACAAATGTTCGTCTGTGCACGCCTTACGATTATGTCATGCTTCGTTAAGTGGCATAACTTAGCACAGTTTGGGGAACTGCATCACATGCATTTCTGTAAGAACTATCATTGCTCTGGGTGTTCAGATGGTATTTTCTCTTCCCTTTGATCAGAGCTTCCAGACTTTGATAGCCTTCTCATGATTATTGGTCTGAATACAAAATGCTACTGAGAGAGGGAATGAGGTGGCGGGGGGGGGGGGGGGGGACAGACAAGGGAGGGAGAAAGGAGAGTCAGAAGGAGGAGGAAGAGATGAAATAATCAGGAGAGAAGGAGAGAGAAGAAAAAGAAAGATGTTTGGGCAAGAGATCCAACATTGACAGCATAGGAACCTCTGTATTTGGGTATTTTTGTAGGAGCAATGTAATCACACCCGGAAGTCTGTTTATCAAAAACACGTTACCTCATCAAGAGGCAGTATTATCCCTAAACAATGGCACAAAGCTGGTCCCAAACATAAACCTGAAAATAAGAAGCATTTATGCTCTCATATTCCAGATTCTCCCAGAGCCTCTCAGAGTTCACCCCGTTACTTGGTCTTGGCCTTTTCGATCTATGGAGACTTACCACCCAGCCAGCCCTCCCTCTGCACCTTCCCCACTCACCGTCCTTATCGGCTCAGGAAGAAATTTCTGCAAAGCTCTTCCTCTGGTCACTGATATCTGGGAACCAAATCCATTAAGATATTTTTGATACTTACTCATGCTATTTTGAATGTCTGGTGCACAGGAAGGAACTGATAAAAATAGAATTACAATGCCCTTACCGCCAAAGTAGCAAAGGGGCTGATTAAGATTGATGTCTGAATAAATATACAATAGCAGACCCAACATTTTAATAGCCTTTGATGGAAACAGAAAAAGAGTGCACTTTTCCCTGACTGTGTACATTTCTATTCCCTTACCAAGTACTTTTTTCCTAAAAGATGACTCCTCTTACTAGTATTTTCAAAGTCATGTAGAATAATAATGACAATAATATAAAATAATGACTAATATTCACTGAGAACTGACTGGATGACAGGCATGGTCTGGGAAGTTTACATGTGCTAACTCAACCCGATAGGGAGGCCTGGATACTGTTATTTCTTTTTCATAGATGAGGAAACTCAGAATTAGAGATGCTGCAATAGCATAGCAGAGAGATCCAAGCCCAGTCCTGCTTCTCCAGATAAGTATATTAGCATGGGAGTTACTTAATCTCTCTTCATCCAGCCTCCTCTGTAGTGAAAGGTATCTAAAATAAGGGGTTTTTGAGGACTAAATGAGAGGTACATAAAGTCTTTCAGAGAGTGCCTACCACAGAGTAAGCCCTCAAACTCTACATCACCACCACCACCACCACCATCTTTCCTTCTTCCAAATCCTCCACTGATTAGGAGGAATATTCTCTCTCTCTCTCTCTCTCTTTCTTCTCTCTTCTCTCTCTCTCTCTCTCATTATAATATATTAACCTTTCTTCTGTATGTTGTTGGATTTGATTTGCTAAATTTTGTCAAATATTTTTCTGTCTGTTCATGAGGAATATTATTACATAATTTATTTTTTTGGGGGGGATAATGCCTCTGTTAAGCTAGCCAAAAGATATTAAAAAAAAAATTCCCTCTTCTAATTTCTGCATTTATGCAAGTTTTTGATATTTCTTCTTTGTATGTGTGATGAAATTCATCATTAAAGCCACCTAGGCCTGAAGTTTTCTTGTTGAGAGGTTTTTGAAAATGAATTCTATTTCATTATTATCTACAGGACTTTTCAAATTTTACGTTTTATCTTTTGTCTTTTTTTTTAGTAAACTGTATATTTGTAAATTGTCCATTTCACCTAAGTTTATTGGCATGAAGATAGTCATAATAATTAATCTCTTATTATATTGTAACTAGAGGCCCGATGCATGAAATTCGTGCAAGAGTAGGCCTTCCTTCCCCTGGTTGCTGGCACTGGCTTCCCTCTGGCACCTGGAACCCGGACTTTTCTCTAGCTGCCGGCAGGCACCTGGGCCCCAGGCTTCCCTCACAGCCCTGGGTTCCTCTGGAAGGTCGTCCGGAAGGATGTCCCATCTAATTAGCATATTACGCTTTTATTATTATAGATGTTTCTAAGAGCTGTAGTGATAACTCTTTCATTCTTGGTATTGGTGATTTATATTCTTTCTTTTTCCTTGATCAGTAGAGGTTTATCAGTTTTGCCAATCTTTTCAGAGGTCAAGTTTTAGCTTTGTTAACTTTCTGTTTTCTATTTCACTGATTTCTGCTCTTACCTAAAGCAATTCCTTCATTCTAGTTACTTTGGAGTTGGTTTTGCTTTTCTTTTCCCAGGCTCCATAGATGGAAACCTGAGGTAATTGACTCAGGTCTTTATTCTTTCCTAATATAAACATTAGAGCTAAAACTTTCCTTCTAAGCAGTGCTTTATCTGTACTCTACAAATTGTACTGTGTTGTATTTTCATTGCTATTCATTCAATTTGAAATCATTACTAAATTTGGGCATCTATGACTCATTTAGAAGCATGTTGCTTAATTTCCAAATATTTGGAGTTTTCAAATGTGTCTTGTTATTGATCTCTAACCAAATTTCATTGTCTTGAGGGAATGATTTTAGACTTTAATGTGTGTGTGTGTATGTGTGTGTGTGTGTATGTTTTATTGATTTTTTCAGAGAGGAAGGGAGAGGGATAGAGTTAGAAACATCAATGAGAGAGATACATTGATCAGCTGCCTCCTGCACACCCCCCACTGGGGATGTGCCCGCAACCAAGGTACATGCCCTTGACCGGAATTAAACCTGGGACCCTTCAGTCCACATGCCAACACTCCATCCACTGAGACAAACCATTTAGGGCAGACTTTAATGTTTTTTAGATTTACTGAAATGTGTTTTATGGTCTAGCATATAGTCTACCTTGGTGAAAGGACCATATGCACTTGAAAAGAATGTAGTTGGGTAAAGAGTTCCACAAATATCAATTAGGCCAAAGTGGTTAGTGATGTTGTTCAGATCCTTGTATGTTTTACTGATTTTTTTTTTTTTTGGGGGGGGGGGGTGTCTAGTTTTACAATCAATTAATGAGAGAGATGTGTTAAAATCTATTATGGAATTGTCTCTCTCCCTTTAACAATGTCAATATTTGCTTCGTGTATTTCTAAGGTCCAATGTTAAGAATATATATATTTATGACTGTTATGTCTTTCTGATGAACTGATCCTTTAATCATTATGTATGTCCCTCTTTATCTATGGTAATACTCTTCTTAAAGTATATAATGTGATATTAATTGGGCTATTCCAGCCTTTTTATACTTGCCATATGCCTGGTACACCTTTTCCCATCTGTTTACATCAACCTATTTGTAGCTTATATTTGAAGTGCATCTTTATACTTAAAATGTGTCTTTTTAAAATAAAATATAGGTGTTTTCTTATTTATTCAAATAACCTCTGCCTTTTAAATTCATTTCATGTAATTATTCATGTGAGCAGATACAGGTCATCTCTATTTTCATTTGTCCTTTGTTTTGTTTTAAAATATGTTTTTTATTAATTTTTTAGAGAGAGAGAGAGAGAGAGAGATGAAAATATTGATGAGAGAGGGACATTATTGATTGGCTGCCTCCTGCACACCCCATACTGGGAATTGAGCCTGCAACCTAGGCATGTGCCCTGAATGGGAATCGAACCAGAAATCTCTTGGTTCCTGGGTCAACAGTCAACCATTGATCCATACCAGCCAGGCTCTTTATCCTGTGTTTTGTTCTTCTCTTCATCCTTTCTGGCTTTTTTTTTTTTTTTTTTTGTATTAGTTAAAATTTTTGGAATTCTATTTTACCAATTGGCTTTTAAACTATATATTATATTTTTAGGGGTTATTCTAGGTTTATAGTATACATCTTTAACATTTTACAGCCAAGTTAGAATAATATTGTACCATTCCACATAAAATGTAAAAGTCTTGCAATCATGTAAGTCTCCTTACATTATTATATGACATAGTTGTCATATCCCATCTACAAATGTTATGAACACAAGAATATAACCAGTCATATGCAGTTTTGAACATAATCAGTGGGAAAGTAGATTTTTATACCCATCTAGATATAAACCATTAGTTCCCGAAGATCTGAGTTCTCCTCTAGTCTCATTTCCCTTCAAACTGAAAAATGTCCCTTAGCACTGCTTGTGTGCTTGTGGTTTGGGTTTGGTAACAATAACTTTTCTTTATTTCTTTATTGGAAAATATTATTTTGTTTTTAGTCTTCAAGGATATTTTCATTGCCTGTAGAATTCTGGGTTCACTGTTTTTTGCCCTCCACGATTTCTGATATGAAGTTTGATGCCATTTAAATCAATGTTCCCCTATAGCAGTGGTCGGTAAACTGCGGCTCACGAGCCACATGTGGCTCTTTGGCCCCTTGAGTGTGGCTCTTCCACAAAATACTGACTTCTGCGAATGGGCCACAAAGTTTCAATTGCACTGTACATACGCGCCTGCATGTGGTATTTTGTGGAAGAGCCACACTCAAGGGGCCAAAGAGCCGCATGTGGCTCGCGAGCCGCAGTTTGCTGACCACTGTCCTATAGGAAATGAGTTGTTTTTCATCTCGCTGCCTAAACTATTTTCTTTGGTTTTCAGCCATTTGACTATGATATCCCTATGCATAGTTTACTTGATATTTTTCCCTATATGGAGTCCAGTGGGCTTCTTAATCTGTAAATGTATGTCTTTCACCAAATTTGGGGATTTGGGAGCATTATTTCTTCAAATAAATTTTTGGTTCTACTCTCTCTTCTCCTATGGGTCTCAATTTTCCTTTATATTAGACCTTTGATATTGTCCAATAGACACCTGACAGAGCTATTAATTTTTGCAATAATTTTTATTCTCTTCTTTAGACTGTATAATTTCCATTAATCAAGCATGGAGTTCATCCACTCTTTTTTCTTTCTTTTGGTCTATCTGCTATTAAACCCATGCAATGAATGATGGATCCAGGCATTATACCTTTTCCAAAATTTCTACTTGGTTCCTTATTTTTTATATCACTTCCGATATTTCCTAGCTTTCTATTCACTACAAATATATTTTCAACCCTCACTTAGCATAATTATAAGAGCTGCTTTAAAGTCCTTTTCTGATAATTCTGTGATTCATCTTAAGGTTGGCCTCTGCTGATTGTCTTCTGCCTTGACAATGGCCCTCCACATGTCAATTAATACTGTCTATTTTGGAGGTTATGTTGTAGAGACTCTGGATTGTGTTATATTTCTCTGAAGAATGCTCATGATTTGTTTCAGCGGCAATTCACTTGGCTAGAATCAAACTCTAAACTCTGTGGTGGGTGGTGTAGTTCAGTTCTCAGTTCAGACTGGTGGTGCAGTTCAGACTGCATTCAATCTGTCCATGCACGTGTGGCTCAGGAGTCGCCCAGAGACCTGGGCAGAGTTTATATACAGATTTGGGGGCTCCTTTTAGTTCTCTCTTTTTTTTTTCTGAAACTCTCCCTCACTTGTTGGTAGCTCTGGTTATTCTAAACTCTTTCAAATAGTTCCTCCTGCCAAAAAAAAAAAAAAAAAAGGAGTGCAGGCCCTTCTTTAGAATTTTAGCCACCCCATGCCATAACTCTAATTATGGCTGCCCTCAAGGAAAAACCAAAGAAATGGAAAACTCACTTTATGCCAGTTGCTTCCTCTAAGTGTCAAATCCCCTCCAAAAATCTCCCTGTGTGTGTGTTTGTTCTCTAAAGCCTAAGGTGTTATTTTTTGGATTTCCCTCCCCAGAATTTATAGTTATTTGTGGATGGTTCAATCTGTTAGGAGTTTATTCTTTCATAATCATAGCAGAAATTCAAAGTATCATTTTTATAAAGATCTACACCAATATTTAGATATGTGTTCATTAAGATACATTTAAAAGAGCTAAAAAAGGATAAAGATAAAGTTCAAATTAATTTACCCCTGGAGAAAAAAGATAGAGGGAAACACCATAATAATACAAATTATTGTCTGAGTTCTAGTGCTCTGGCTGTGTGTGTGGGCTAAAGGTTGTTCGCTACATTATTCAGAAAAGGATAAATAACATGATAATAATAGGGCTATGCAGAGACCCGCAATGGCCGTGTGTCATGAACCGAGGACTTTGATAAATTTAATTCTGTCCATCTAAAAACAAATGTGCACAGAGTCCTCATCTTGTCCTTAGACTCCTGAAAAGTCTCAATACCGACATGATTCTGAGAAGCTCCAGTCACAGGGCCTATGAACTAGCTAAGGATTTATGAGATTCATTGATAGGTGAAATTTATGGGCCATTCAAATTTAGGCACATCTTGGACACATGGTTAATAATGAGAACCCCCCTAAATAACGTTGTGGTTTGAATGAGAAGGATAAAAAGACAAAACCAGGCATGTGTGTATTGTTTCTTTGTTCACAATACGTACAGGCTGTTTGAGACAGGAAAAGTTCCTAAGGGTTTAGAAGCAAGGAATAAGAATGAGCAGAGACTGAGCATAAGAACGCTGAAGCATTGTCAAGGCAGGAGAAACCTTCAGCTTGCATGCTTAAAAGCTTGTCCACATGTCAGGGACCGTGGGACATTTTCCCAGAGGGGACTGGACAGGGAGCCTCTCTGGTCTTAGTATCTTAAACTAGGCTGAATGGAACACCAGGGAATATGCTGGAGGGAGGGAGATCACACTGGCCAAAGGGGTGGAAAAAGTGATGTAATCAGAGTTCTTTCCCATCTCTAATTTTATGACTCTCTGTAAAAAAGAAGAATTCAAACCACTTCAAAATAAGATCACCGGAGACCTGGCTTGAAGACTAGATCTATTGAGAAAGAAGTTGATAAAGACCTACTTTCCTGGTTGATAATCACATACCATGCTAAAATATACCTTCACCTGACTACTGCTTCGTAGCAAATACAGGGTAAATTTATAAAGGAATACAGACGACTTCTCTGGGAATCGGGCACAGCAGGGGGATAACCCACAAACAATACCACTCAAAATTAGGGCTCTGTTTCCCAACAACCAAAAGCTTGGCAAATCACGCCCCATGTTTTATTTCTCAGGATGTTTAAAAGAGCACAACAGAAGGCCCTTTTTCTCCTGCTTGCTACCTGGGTTGATTTTAAGGACTCTCAATGACAAACCACTAGAGCAGTGGTTCTCAACCTTCTGGCCCTTTAAATACAGTTCCTCATGTTGTGACCCAACCATAAAATTATTTTCGTTGCTACTTCATAACTGTAACGTTGCTACGGTTATGAATCGTCATGTAAATATCTGATATGCAGGATGGTCTTAGGCGACCCCTGTGAAAGGGTCGTTAGACCGCCAAAGGGGTCGCGACCCACAGGTTGAGAACTGCTGCACTGGAGAAAAGAAGTACCGTTGGATTTTATTTTCTTTTTTCCTACTTGTGGCCATTAATAGTAAATTGTCTGTAGTTTACCAAGTCAAAGGGGGAAACATCCTTTTTGTTGCTTTCACTGAAACATCCATGAAAACACATTTTAAAAGCTTAACTTTATAAAAGTACGTGTGTGTGTGTGTGTGTGTGTGTGTGTGTGTGTGTGTGTGTAAAAAGGGGACTGAGAAATTTGCTAATTACAATCAAATTCAAATCTCCAATCCAGTGAATACCCCTGTGGGTGTGAGGAAATGGCGCCTCTTTGGGGAAAGGTAATCCTAATTATGTGGCATGCTAGAGAGGCACCCAAGTTTATGTCAGGAGCAGATGCTGATAAGATATGCTCCAAAGGAATCGTGTCTGGACTGTTTCAACTGGGAGGGTGTTGGTGTAATGTTGGTATTTAGCTGTGATCTAGAGGCCAGCAAAGGTTAGGTCGGACAAAGCAGAGCCTAATGAAGCTGCTAGTGTCTGGGGTGAAGGAGCCACAAAGCCTTTCAAATTAGCAGCTGAATACTGACACTCATTAGTGATTATATATGCAAGGGCTGCAACTTAAGCCCCAACCACTAAAACAGCCTAGCCGCTCTGCATACACACAAAGAAATAAAGTATGTACAAAAATAAAGAACTGGAACCTTTTCAATGTCTTCCCTTTCGCATTTTGACATTTTCCTTTAAAAAAAAAAATTGACAGGACTGCAGTTACCTTCCAATTTGGTACTGAAATAATTACCACCACGACTAAAATGAGACTTCATTTATTTTTAAATCAAGGAAGGTCTAGTCACAAATTGCTTCTGCTAAGTTCTGTACAAGACATAATACACTCTTGTTAACTAACAAAACCAATAAATCAGGCTGAAGCACTTATTAAAGTATCTTGCAGCACTAAATTTATCACTGATGACAAATTTAATTTGGGACTGTGACAGTTTGCTCCGTGCATGTACAGTACTCCAACAGATTTCTTTAATTTTGGGGGAGAAGGGGCCTGCAGAATGGTCACTGCTGAAATTTACTAGAAATTTTTAGAGATGTAAAAGAATTCCAATAGGAAACTGTGTTTTTCCCACAGCGTCACTGTCCTTAGGAAAACTTATGCATTAAAGTTCCTTTCCAGCCAATTCTATCATTCGATGTTAGAGTTAGCAGAATTTTAAAAATGGTGATAATGAGCATTTTACGAAGCAATTTATAATCATCACTCAGTTAACCCACACTCTATCTCCATGGTTAGGTCACTGCTTGTCCCTTGCTAATGAAGATAAGAAAACTGAGATACGGGCTTTCTCCCTATCTAACCGGTAGGATAATTTCAATCTGTGGCACAAGGGAGGGTGGGAAGAAAAAAAAGAAAGGACAATCACAAACTTGTGCTGGGTTTTATGGTTAGTCAACACTGTAGTTCATATTCTCACTTTAAGTATCAAATGAAAATTACATCCCAAATACACATAAAGTTATTATGAATAGGCAACTTTTGCTCAACAACCTACTTCTAGATTGTCTAATATGAATAATGCCTTATTTTCTCTTCCAGTCAACTGCCCTGTGCAGCTTATTGTACAACACAGCCAGGCTACACAAGTTATATTTTCTATAAACTTTTCCTCCTCCTAAACCACAGCTCTGCAATTGTACATTAGCATTTTCTTACTGTCTTTTCAAACGGTATTTTCTTTCTTGACAATGCAATCAGCATATAAAAACCAAATGTCACCGCCTGGTCCCGTTTAATGCAAACTGAACACCCTAAACCCCAGCCTGACAAGGGGAATGCGTTAAGCTCCGGGACAAAAGCATCCAAGTCGACCTGTTTTGCAGACTGATTAATAGAAACAAGCTCCAAGGACTAATCACAAGTCGAGCGAGCCCTGTTTTGCAGATTAATAGAACAAAGACACCCGAGAGGAGGGGAGGTTACAGCACCGGAATACAAATAAGCAAAGGTAGGCACCAGGCTTTCCTCCACTGAAGTCACATCCTATAAAGCCAGACCCACAGACCCCAAGTCCCAGGGTGCCATGTTCAGGGATAAACCAAAACAGGGCACCAAAGAGGTCTGGGTTCCCTCCATCACCCCAGCACTAAATGAACCATCTAGGCGCCGCCTTCTATGGCGATTCTGATGTAAAAGAGGAAACAACATTTTTCCTCAGAATGAGGCTGGCCCTGGGTGCTCTGGGGAATCCTTCCGTGTCACCCCGGCAAACCACAGCACTTGTTGATGAGGATGGACGCAACCACCTCCCCAGCAATGGTAATCTGTGAAGTGTGTGTGTACGCCCAGGCCCACAAATAGACAGGAACTATACACACAGGGTCAGCATAATGTTAGAAGAGAGTTCATTGCAAAATTACCCCTCGACACAGATTTTACAAGAGAATGTGGCCTTTTTTTCCTGACTGTAAAAAACAAAGACTTGCCCACTGTAAGAATATTCAAAATCCCATGGAAGTAGAATGAAAGAAAGAAAGAAAAAAAAGAACATGCGTAAGGGAACATCGCTGTTTGACTTGTGGTGTAGTACCTCTGAGTTTTCATTTTCTCTGTATATTTATATGTTTTTGGTAATGCTATGAGCCCTCTGTATATTTTTAGTGGAGAGATGGCTTTTGAAGTGCTTACTGCTAAATATGAGAAGAAAAACATATCACTGCTCTCTGATGACTGATGCTAATTCTTGAATGACTTAAAACCAGGTGAATGTGTGAATTTTTACTGGAATTGTACAGTTTTCATCCGTGTGCGTATCTGGTTCACTGAAGAGAGTTTACACAGCTTGGGAAACAATCTTCAGGAATTTAGATGTCTGGCTTTTTGCTGTTGTTGTTTTTTTTTTGTCTCGGTCCCAAGAAGAGGATTAGGTTCAATGGACAAAGAGAATGCATTTTCCCCTGGCATACATGTATTCCGCTTTATCAATAATCTGATTATTCTGTTTATTGCAATAATCGAGGAGGGAAAAACATTTGTAATGAATACCATAAATATCAACAGTTACAAATCTCCAAACTGACTTCTGTGTACTGTTAAGCCTGTGGTCTTCAGGCCAACCGAACTGCAGAATTCCAAACCAGTGATCCTGTTTCTCTCAGGCTTTTCAGAACAGAGTTCAAACTCCACAGAAGGTCATTTCTATAGCAAATAACCTAAAAAGCAATACCCTTGATACCCTTCTTGGTATCAGATTTTCCCTCTAACAGAAATACTGAACAGCATATAAACAGGGTTTTTGAATGTACGAAGGTGCTCAGTACCCTGAAAATTCCCTCGCCTTCCATGGGCCTGTCTCTGAAGCTGCTGCAAGCCACAACTATTCAGAACTTGTCTCCGGAAAGAGCTATTTAAAAGCACAGAGGTCAAGGCCACACACTCCCTTAGGTTCCCCCCGTTTTTCCTACTCATGCTGCTGGACCAATAGGTAAATTCTTCTCCTTGCAGAAGTATACCTTTTTAAAGGAGAGGCTGAATTTGGATTAGAAAATAAACTAATCTTTGCTGTTTCATGTGGGGGGAAAAAGAGAGAGAGAAGCATGAGGAATGTACACTAGCTGAGGCATCGTAAGCATAGCCTAAAACCCTCATTCTTTAATGCTTCCTCTGTATTAATTTATATAAACAATATAAAAGCAAACCCTACAAATGGAGCTTCTGAAATTTCTTTTCCACAGTATTTTTTCCCTTAAGTCATAACACCAAAGGGTAAGAAGTAAAAAAATGTAATGAAGTGGCTAATAATTGCCCGGTGGCATTATTTCCAAATAGTGTTGCCATTATCAATTTGTGCATAGGTGTTAGTCTAGCATCTTTTGCTTATTCTGAAAAGATCAAAGCAAGAAGGTGTTTTCTATTGATTCTTCATTCAAAATAAAAACAGAGGCCAGATGATGGCTAGTGAATTGGGTGGGAATTAGACTTTTAAATCATGAATGCAATAAAAAGTCCTCCCCCTCCCCCAGCCTAAAACTTGTCTTCTATAATCCTCTTTTTAGAACCAGGATACTCTGAGCCATTTCCCATCGCTCACAAAGCCTTGTGTGGCATGAAAACTCAGAACATCTCATTGGACTCAGTGTTCAGATTGAATATGTCCCATAATCTCAATACATACAGTAGCTTGAAATGTAGTGAGAAAAAAATAGAGTAATCTCCAGTTATGAAGCCAGGCAGGCATCAGAACCACTTAGTCTTAAGTGCGATCATTTTGTACACAGTATGTTAAAAAAAAAAAAAAAAGTGCATAGCCAATTTTAGGAAAAAAATGGAAAACCAGTGTGCCTAATCTGGACTATTTTTTTTACCCTGGCAAACACAGTATTGGTTTTACTTAGCCTTCAGTGTTGATGTACTAGGAGTTCATATGAAATTTTAGCACCACTTCTTAAAAAATGTGAGCTATCCTAAACCCACATGCCAGACATTTAGACCTGAAAGTATCTAAATTACCCAATAAATATCACCAGCACCTTCAAAGGCTGTCTTGGGAAGTTGTATTCTGGGAAGGATCTTATTTACACTAGCTAGTTCTTAACTATTTTCTCCAATTTCCCTTTTATATACCAAGTGCTTCTCTTTGTTGACTTTTCATTTTTCACTGAAAATTTCATACTTGGACATTACTAGTCATAGTAACTGTATTTACACTTTAACTAAGCTGATCTTTTCTAATATATGAGCAAAACTTATATCCCCTCCTGAATTAATGCAGATTTGTAATTCATCTTTTCTACATTTTACAGGATGTAGACACATTCTGTTAATGCAGAGGCTGTCAAATTTGTCACTAATTTCCTGGGTAAGCAGTCCTCATGGAACATTCCACATTCAATTTATAGTTCCCATCCAAGATTACCTTTATTTTTCTTGGGTGGAAACACAGTACCAAGTGTTACTGATATATTCAAAACGATATTCATGTAAGTGACCTTAAAAATGCCCATATGTCTTCATTTAACAGACATCCATTCACTCTTCTATGTCTTTTGACTTAGTGCAGCTGATATATGGAGTTCCTTCCTTAAATGGTTTGCAGTTATCCAGATCATAAGCAACTTGCTGTGCAAAGAAACTGTAGAACAATTGCTTTTAAAAATTCTCTCTTTCTCATACACACACAAATAGGGGTAACCATTTTCCTAGACTAAGTTTTCTATTCACCTCATTTCTGCTCCTTTTTACTCTCCCCTTCTACACTGGTATACCATCATAAAAAAAGAAAAAGAGACGACCAAGATGGCGGCATAGGTAAACACCTGTGCTTGCTGCCTCTCACAACCACATCAAAACTACAACTAAGGGACAAAACAAATAGCATCCAGAACCACAGGAAAGTCGCTGGCTGAGTGGAAGTTCTACAACTAGAAGGAAAGAAAAAAGCGCATTGAGACTGGTAGGAGGTGTGAAGGTGCGAAGGTCCGAAGGCGTGCGTGAAACGGGCCAGCAACTGGGTGTGCTGTTGTATTTTTCAATCAGGAGAGAGATATAAGCTCCCGATTGCTCTGAACTCCAGTTCCGGGCGAGACTCTGGGGGCCCAGACTCATACAGGGAGAAACTGGACTGTCTGGCATCGGGCTGGAACACGAGGGCAGCTTTCTCTCAGAGGTGCTCGCAGCGATCACTGCTCCTGCATGGGGCCGCAGGACACAGAGACCCGAGGACCTCTCCGGAGCAGGGCTGACTGGCAGACATTGCAGTTTACTCTGCCCTGGTGATTCCCTGAGACCCTGCCCCACCCAATTTACAACCCCACCCAAGCTGTGTGCAGCGGCTTTTGCATATCAATGGCCTGTCCTTTTGCTACCTAAAACCTAACAAACTGCAGCTGGGTCAGAAAGCTCCAAAGCTTCCAAAAGAAGGCCTAAGGCCTGGCAGCAGCAGCCTGCATTGCTTCACAGCTGGGCCTCATCTGGGCACTTCCAAACCCCAAACAAAGAGGATATAGAGTTCAAAACCACGGTTATAAGGTTACTCAAGAATCTTCTAGAAATCTCCAAGAAATTTAGTGAGACCCTCAAGGATATCAAAAAGGACCAATCAGAAATTAAGAATACACTGACTGAAATAAAGAATAATATACAGAGATCCAACAGTAGAGTAGAGGATCCCAAGAATCAAGTCAAAGATTTGAAATACGAAGAAGCAAAAAACACCCCACCGGAAAAGCAAAAAGAAAAAAGAATCCAAAAATATGAAGATAGTGTAAGGAGCCTCTGGGACAACTTCAAGCGTACCAACATCCAAATTATGGGGTGCCAGAAGAAGAGAGAGAGCAAGATATTGAAAACCTATTTGAAGAAATAATGACAGAAAACTTCCCCTACCTGGTGAAAGAAATAGACTTACAAGTCCAGGAAGTGCAGAGAACCCCAAACAAGAGGAATCCAAAGAGGACCACACCAAGACACATCATAATTAAAATGCCAAGGGCAAAAGACAAACAGAGAATCTTAAAAGTGGCAAGAGAAAAACAGTTAATTACCTACAAGGGAGTACCCATACGACTGTCAGCTGATTTCTCAACAGAAACTATGCAGGCCAGAGGGAGTGGCAAGAAATATTCAAAGTGATGAATACCAAGAACCTACAACCAAGGTTACTCTACCCAGCAAAGCTATCATTTAGAATTGAAGGTCAGATAAAGAGCTTCACAGACAAGAAAAAGCTAAAGGAGTTCATCACTACCAAACCAGTATTATATGAAATGCTGAAGGGTAATCTTTAAGAAGAGGAAGAATGCCCTAACCAATTTGGCTCAGTGGATAGAGAGTCAGCCTACAGACTCACGGGTCCCAGGTTCGATTCCAGTCAAGGGCATGTACCTTGGTTGCGGGCACATCCCCAGTAGGGAGTGTACAGGAGGCAGCTGATCAATGTTTCTCTCTCATTGATGTTTCTAACTCTCTATCCTTCTCCCTTCCTCTGTGTAAAAAATCAATAAAATATATTTTTGAAAAAATGAAGAGGAAGAAGAAAAAGGCAAAGATAAAAATTATGAACAACAAAGTGACAACAAATACATATCTACCAACAAGTGAATCTAAAACTCAAGTGAATAAAAAATCTGATGAACAGAATAAACTGGTAAATATAATAGAATCAGGGGCATAGAAAGGGAGTGGACTGACCATTCTTGGGGGGTGCAGGAAGAGATTAGACAAAAATCTTACAGTTATGGACGAGGACAGTGCGGGGAGGGTAAGGGCATGGGGTGGGGGTGGGAACCGGGTGGAGGGGAGCTATGGGGAAAAAAGAGGAACAACTATAATAATCTGAACAATAAAGATTTATTAAAAGAAAAAGAAAAACAAACAGCCCTGGCCAGTGACTCAGTTGGTTGGAACATCATCCCATACAGCAAAAAGGCTGCAGATTTGATTCTCGGTCAAGGCAATAACTAGGTTTTGGGTTCAATCTCTGGTAGAGGTACATCTTGGAGGCAAATAATCAATGCTTCTCTCTCACACTGATATTCCTCTCTCTCTCTCTCTCTCTCTCTCTCTCTCTCTCTCTCTCTCTCTCTCCCTCTCTCCTCTCTCCCTTTCTCTCGCTCTAAAATCAATGAACATATCCTGGGGTGAGGATTACAAAAGCAAACAAACAAAAAACCTAGCCATTACAAAGTTACACAATTGCTACTTTTCAGGGAAGAAAATAATACTTACTGAGCATTTCCTGAGTGCCAGAATCTTAGCATAGCACCATCATTACATTTTAATTTCATGAAATATATACTGAATAGTAAAAAAAGAAAAAGAAAAAGAAAAAAAAGGCTGTGGGGTTGAACTTCTTGGGAAATGGGCATCCTTGGGTAAGTTATTTAACTTCTGTAACCAATTTTATCATGACCCATGTGGGGTTTGTAAAATTACCTTCTCTATAGGGTTGCTGTGAGGCTTCAAAACAATGTTATATGAAGTACCTGTTTGTGGGTGATGCTCAATACATAGTAATTATTATTTGCATACCCATTTGACAGATGAATTTGCAGTTCAGGGAAATGAAATAACAAGGTAAGTGAGTTAAAGGAACTTATGTAGTTACCTGAACTCACTTGTGAGAACATCTGAGCTATAGGAGAGAAGTGCGCCCCTGGAAGGCAAAGCAGCAGCAGTGTATGGGAATCTGGCAAAGGTGGGTCAAGACTGTCAATGGAGGCCTAGAGGACTCCCTATCTGGTAACACCTGGAGAAATTCGCACTACTCTTAGTGTTCAGAGTATAAAGTGAGAAATCCATGTTTGCCAAATAGCTTGAAAATAAATGGCACAGAATCGACATGACTTCAGTTTAACTCTAAGAATTCAACCACTGAGAATTCCACTGTTGCAAAAAGAGAATATGAAATACTGGTAACTGGTTTCTAATGTCCAAAAGACTTGCTGAGGGCCCATCTGGTTTAGCTTCCTACCAAACTCACACCTCATGCTGACTTCCTTTACCGCAGCTTGGAGATGCAGTCTCCAACTCTAATGGAGATTTCCATGCTGCTCACAACCTGGAGATAAGGCATCTGAGGGGAAAGATGGCAATGAAGAGCCTAAAACTATTGTTGGAGCCTTCCTTTGAAGACTCTAACTGCTTTCAAGTTAAGTTTGTCCAACTACTCCCATTCTTCACCTTGACTAAACCTGCACACCTGGAGAGATGCTACTATGCTTTCTGTATTGTTGAATGTTCAGGAAGGATCTAGATATGTTCATGAAGCTCATGAATATAATTTAGCACTCTGTTTGATTCCATTACATTCTACCATCTCTGGTCCTCCTTGTAGATTGGTGGCTATGCTAGATCTTGTATTGGAAATACTTTCTTTCCTTTTGTAACTGGGTGTCTCATCTGTGTAGACCTTCAGCCTATCAACCATGGGCACATCTCTACTGCCACCACCCTTACTCATCCATTCTTTCAGCAGATATGGACTTAGCATCCAGTCCATGCCAGCACTGGGCTAGCCTAGGGTATGCCTAGAGAACAAAGTCAACAGGATTTCTGCCCTCATGGAGCTTATAGCCACTGTAGAATCCCTTCTACCCACCAGCAGCAGCTTTGGGTTAAAAAGAAAGCTGTCAGTTTAACATGAGAGGTTGAAAGAGCACCCGGCAGCCAGCCAGCTTGGTCTCAACGTGAAGGTCCAGGCCTTCTCTGTAGCCTGGTGTCTGGACTCTCGCCAGGCCTGACTTCAGTGGGGGCACGTGGCCAGCGTTTTCTTCTCGGTGCATATGCCCAGGGCTGCTGTCTCTCTCACCTGCTACTTGGTTCCTGGGAGGGAAAAAGCCACATGCACCTCACACCCGCCCCCCTGATGGGTGTGCAAAGCAAACGGAAGCTGTCTCTATGGAGCAGAAACACCAGAAAGACCTGGTCCAGGTCTTACAAGAAGTAGATTATTCATTTTTAAAACCCTAGTTTCCAGAGCACACCATGTAAGAGATAATGGATCGTCCCTTGGTTCTGTCACCTCCACATTCCTATTTCCCCCCACAGGCACCTTATCACTGGGTCCTGAGAGCTCCTGAAGCTTACTGGCTTGGACTTCTGTCTGCCCTTTTTGTCACTAGATGGACACAGCCAGAGCTCTAAGTGGCTACTTCCTGCATTGCCTCAGGTCAAGGAGCAGAGGGACATCAGCGGTTACTAGGATACCCTGGTTTAGTCTAAAGAACTCAGCAAAGGAACTCGGGATTCTAGCCCCTCTTCTCCCCAAACTAACTCTGTGACTTTGGGCACGTCACCTTCTCTGTTAAAAACTCTATCTTGATCTCCTGCGTCAACATGGGACAATGCCCAGGAGACCTATAAACACTTGTAAATGCTGGTTATTGTTGCTTTCAATACATACTCTGCTGATTTTGATTGCTTAGAATTGTTTTACTACTTAAATTTTAATTACTTAGGATGATTGTGAAGCCCAAATGTGATAGCACGTGAAAACTCTGAGTGAAAAATACCATCCAAATGTCAGTTTATTATCATTGTCTGCTGATTGATTTTGTCTCTCAGAATGCACAGGCAAAAACTTAAGGTATGCCAGTGGCTGATACACAACCAACACTTCTATTCCCCATCTGTCTATACAACCACCACCAACACATCAGAGAAAGGCACAGGACAGGCCTCCCAGGTTTGGACAGAGTGGGAGGAAAGGTAGGTAGGAGGTGGCTTCAACATCACCAGGTCTGCATACACCGCCTTTCGAAATGGTAGATGCTGACACAGCCGTCAATGGGAGGTAGGAAGCCAAGGGATTGGCTTTGCTTTCTCCTTTTTCAAATAAACAGGGCAATTGTCAAACCATAAGTGAATCGGACCCCAGGCAGCTTTAAGAGCAGTCAGCTGTATTCAGAAACAGGCAAAAATGTAAACAGAGCCTGAAACTTTAGAGCAGGACGGGCCTGACCATAGGTTTCATTATTGGAGAGTCTGTGGGCCCTGAGCCAAGAAAAATGAAATGCTAGCCTGGGCCTTTAAACAGAATCATGTAAAAGCGGAGTGCATATTTGTTTAGCGCACGCACACACACACGCACACACACGCACACACACGCACACACACACACACACACTCACACACACAGACCTTTTCTGTGCCAATACCTTTCTGAACTCTCCTGAATAAAAGTCGGAATCCTGGGAACGTGGTACAGAACCAACATTGTGTGTATAGTTCTGGTTCTTTGGTGTGAAAGGGCTTTCCTGCTGAATATGGAGATTTTTTTTTTTATCTCCTCCTCCTCTTCCTTCTTCTTTCTTTGGCCAAGTTAATGACAAAGTATGACTGCGATCATAAAATAAATGAGCCCATTCCACCGATCCCCAAATCTGAATTCTATCATATGAACTGCCAATTGGTTTTCGAGTCCGCTCACTCAATATCTGCTGTTAATTTGTTTGCTATTTTGAGAACTTGAAGACTGTCATCAAAGTACATGATGCATTACAAAACTTATAATTGGAAATTAAAACATCTGACGCTTTTCCGACAGGGTAAACATAAAGCACTCTTGCACTGAACAGAGCAAAGAAATGTGAGCAACCTTGTGGCTGTTGGTATGCAAGCACAATGACCAATGCCGCAGAGTGGAATCAACACTTAACTCCCACTTTGAAAAATGCTGAGAAAATTACATCTCAATGAATGAATGAACTCAACATGTTTATGATCCTAAATGGGGGGAAGCAAAAAGGGGGGGGCCGGGTCCTACTCACACTTTCTTTGAAAATGCAACTCTATGGGCTTTCTCTTGCTATTTCAGCCATTTTAGAATTACGTTGCCTAGGCTCCAGATCTAATTTTCCTGCTGCAGAAGTTAAGGCACTTCCTCCACAGTTACTAAATCTGACAAATTACACCTGGG
The DNA here is from genome assembly GCF_964212035.1 of Myotis nattereri. Classification (NCBI taxonomy): domain Eukaryota; kingdom Metazoa; phylum Chordata; class Mammalia; order Chiroptera; family Vespertilionidae; genus Myotis; species Myotis nattereri. Next base: position 22,334,043 of record NC_138084.1, on the reverse strand, counting down.
TCTACTCTAACATGAAAAAGTGTGCTCTTTGTTCCTGACCCCTTGGTCAGCCCAGAGATCAAATTCCTGCACGTCGGAAAGCCCCACTCATATTCATTAAAAGCCACGGGAGACCGGCTCTGCACTGCTGTGGAAGAGGGGACCGAGGTGCAGGCTGCTGCTGAACCCCACAACCGCTCTGCTCAGAGCAATATAGACTCTACTTTTTGTAGCTGGGCTGCTGGTCAATTAGCACCTGGATTTTTTTTCTCTCTAAACAGTACCTTAGAAACAAAAGAGCAGCTGAAATCAGAAAAAAAAAAAAAAGGAAGGGGCTAGTGAGTGTTTAAATGCCAAGTTCCATGAGTGAGTTTGCCAAAACTTGCTTGCACTAAAATGCTGGCTGCACAGAACAGTAACCAAAAATACAAAAATGATTCAAAAATGCCACTGTCCCTCTACCCTGGCCAGACAAGCAGTTTGTTACCACAGTGGCTAATACTGGACAGATTAGAGTGTTGTCTCCTCTTTCTAACCATCCTCAGCCTTTGGAAAAGACATTACAGAGCTGAGTGATCGTAAAGAGGAAATCAGGAAGCATCTTGGCGGCAGAGAATCAACACGAGGGATACAAGAAACCCACAAGCTTTCCTGTGGGGACAGCAAAGTCCTAGGGGGACCTAGCTGCCTGCAACACAGACCCTCTTCTTCTGTCCCCCGAGGAGGGGGAGAAAAACATAACAGGAGAAGTTAAGAAAAGGTGTGGCTGAACTGCAGCTCCCAAAGACGACAGCACATCCTGCCTGATCTCTTTCTTTAAGATTCCTGGAATAACAAGATGGTGAAGGAAAATAGACAGAAGCCACAAGAAGCTGTCAAAAGGCCTCTTGAGGCAGGGGTGTCCCCAGGAAGGCATCAACTTTCATCCTCCTTCCAGGGGAGCACCTTTCTCCCTGGACAAGTCACCCCACTTACAACGTCTTCAGTGTGGGCCACTGAATTTCCCCAGACCCAACAAACCATATCCAGCTGCCTCCCTTGGGCATCTAAGGAGTAGCGTGCACTCCAATTGTAAACACACGTGAAAGCGCTGCAGTTGTCTGTTATTTTCCACATACATGTTCCCACTACATGGTAAATCAGGAGATACTGCTTTCATCCTCCCTGATCTTTAGAAAACTCTCCTTACATGTTTATAACTTGTAATATTACAAGCTGTAAGCATGTAATGAATGTGGACTAATATTCCTTTCCTGTAGGAGACCAAGTCACATTTTTTAGATACATGAGTCATAGCTATCTTCCTGGTCAGATGGCAATTACTTTTGAGAAACCCATGACAGGATGGAAATCTTTAGTATCTAGGTTCTTATTTTGATTTCTGTTTTATCGATTAGCACCACTTACAAATCAGCAAATCAGAGAACTTAATATTTCCTCAAAAAAAAAGTCATTGGAAAGGCATACAAATCAAATGTAAACCTGTTCCCATAGTTTGGGGGGGGGGTGGTTTACAATATCTAATGGGTTACTAAGCAAGCATTCACCAATGGGAGAATCTCAGGGAAGGAAAAACCTAACTTCTGAAGCGAGAAAAGTGGTAACTTAGCTTCTAGTTGAATTCTTAATAGCAAAAGAGGTTAAAAAATGTATATAAGATATTAAAATAATAAAGCAGGCCCACAAAATCCCGACTTTGAAGATTCTGACTTTGGTGACGTTACAGTGAGTGGCACAGGAAGAGACCAGTGCAGAACCCATTGCCCCTGTTTTTGACAAGAGAGAAGTTGAGAGATTCACCTTGTCACCCAATCAGCAGAGGCTAGAACCCACCCCATCAGACTCCTAGTGCAATAGTCTTCGTATGGAGTGGACAAAGGTACAAAATAGACTGGAAACACCAACCCCACTATATCAGTAATAGCTTCTCAAAGGCTTACTCGATGCCAGGAAGTCTTCTGCGTGCTGCGGATGCATTAACTCATCTATCCTTCTAACAACCGCGTGAGGGACGTCAGGCTGCTATCTCCCACTTCAGAAATGAGCAAACAGATGCATGGAGATGTTCAGAAACGCACCCCAGGTCCCAGAGCTGAGTAAGTGGGATATCTGGTAAAATCTGCTCTCCCTGCACAGAAATGCTCCTGGAAGCTTCCCTAAGTCAGTGTTCAGATGATCAACAGTCCTGGGAATATTAATTTGGACAAAACAGCGTCACAATAAGACCCAAATTCCTGAAGCCTCCAAAATATAGGATGCGACTGGAATTTCCTTTTCACCAACCTCTGCATTTTTCGTCCAAAGACAAAGTAGCAACAATTCCTATGGATGAGACAAATTCCACGTAGAGATCTCCTTTGCTGTAGTGAGGTGCTAGGCAGGAAGTAGTTCAAACTTTCTGGAAACCCCAACAAAATATGTACAAAACCAACCTCAAGACAACATTTCAGATGGCTAATGGTGCCTATTTTCTTATCTTTACCACCTTTTCCAATATTCACATAAAATTCCTGAATAATATGAATCCAGTGCAGACATAAACTTTGTCCGAAGTTTATACCACCACCAAACATGAATTACCTATCATCACATACCATATTTGAATTACAATGGTATGTTTTTTATTTCTTGAGATGCTCCAAAATCTGCCCTAGGATCCAAAATCACTCCCTCATTCATCACAGCCCTAATCTGATTTAGTTAAACCAGACGCTACACAGGTCTGGGTCTGCACAGAGAGGGAGGAAGTTTGTTTGCTATCATCACTTCCGCAACTATCAACCCAGGGATCTCGGAAAGTTCTGCATGTTCAGGAGTAGCCTTCAATCTTCTGTGCCCTTTGAAGATTTTTCTGAAATCATCTGAAGTTATTGAATAAATGGCCGGGACTCCACACAGAGCTTCTCTGTCAGTCAGAGGTCATGCCTCAACTACCAGAGAGTCAGGACGAAGCGGCTGAAACGCTCCCTCTTTCTCCTACTGTTTACCCAGAAATGCTCATATCAACCTCCCACTCTACCCTGAGGTTCGTTTTCAGGTTCCTGTTTAATAAGACTAATTTCTGCTGTTTATTCTCTTTTCCCTTTACCGCCTTCTCACATATAAAGTAATTAATTGATATACATCAAGAAAGCTGGGTATAGCCACTGCAGATAATAACCTCTGATTCCCACACCATGACCACCGCCACCCAGCCATTCCATGTACCCTGCTGTCAGACTCAAATCAGGAGGCTGCCATTTGGTACCTGTGTGATTCTTGAGCAGTTCTTTAACCTTTCTGTGCCAGAGTTTTCTCATCTGCCAAATAAGAATCATAACAGTGCCTATCTCTTAAAGAAAGATCTTTTGAATAAAGGAGATACTAGATATAAATAGGATTTAGAATAGTGCCTGGCATACATAGTAAGGATTCAGTTAAGAGTTCAAAACCATTGCTAGGCTGATTTTAACACAGATATACTTCCTGTACCCACTCATCAGTCCTTTCGGATGCCAAATAAAATAGAAGATATCTCAACTTTCTATGCTACAGAGGACAAACCAAACTGTCAAATGCGGTAGCCAATCTGAATGTACTCTCTTTGTCCTCTTCCAGCCTTAACCTGCAACTCCTGGGGCAGGGCTGGAGTACTTCTCCAGGTTGGGTGGGTAAAAATTAATTCTTCTGCTCTATATACACATGGAACGCTGGAAAATTACATAAATTATAAAAATCCAAGACTTGTTTGATATGGATGATCTATCTGAACTGTCCCATTTTAAAGATGAAAAATCTGGCTCTGAAGGCTCCAGACCCTATAAATACTTAGTGGCAGAGCCAAGGCCAGAAAGTTATTAATTATTATCCTAATAAAACCACCTAAATCCATTGCAAATGTCACGTGACTTAATCTTCATCATAACGCTCTAAAGTGATTATTATTTTCACCCCCTTAGAGATGCAGACACTGGGGCTCAAACTCTGTCAATTAGCTTCTTCAAAACCAGACAACTGATGACTGGTAGAGCCAAGGTCAACATACTTCTTGACTGGCCCCAAAGAATATGCCCCTGCTCCCAGCTTTCTAGATCTCAGTGCTGAGGACTCTAGGACTGAGCTCGCAGCCTGTGACTTCCTAACTGCCGCTGCATCCGCTTTTGAAAAACACAGACTCCTGGGCTCCACTTCAGGAAGCAGAATCAGTCTCCGTGGGCACGGCTTCAAAATCTGTATTTCGTCAGAGTTAGTGATTCTGATGTATTAGTCAGAGTTGAGAAACCCCAATCTAAGCAAGCTATTTTATGAGTGCTCCAGTTATCAGCTGAGAGGGAAACGAGTGACCGAAGGCGGATGGAATGTTCAGTGTAGCTGAATCTGCACGGAGAGGAGCAATGGAGACCTTGCCCCAAATCCATCTGTGTCCCACTGAGGCATAAGGAAGCCTTTCCCACATCTGCCAAAGCCCAGGTCCCATCGATATTGCCTAAAGACATCTGCATCACAATGCAAACAATAAGCACAGCCCTCCCCAGCAGTGCCAGACGACCGACCGTGTTCTGTCCGAAAATCAGCAAGAAGGTTTCTTTCCAGCCTCGTCCTTTTCATTAAAGCACCAAAGTCTGCATGCACCACGCTTTCTTAGCGCTGAGCAATTCAGAGGGCAAGACTCTTCAAATGAACACTTACCAAGGTGCACCGTATATCCTGAATCCCTTCACTGTTACCTCCGAGTCTTGTAAGTAAATACTGTTTGTCAGGAGGGACTGAACGTTGTCAAAGTCCTCTGGTTTCAATTTGGACACAGAGGGGAAACGGTAGTAGTCCTGTTTAACGAGGTCTGCCATGAATTCCTTATCAAATGTCAGTTCATGATTCCCAGCAATCACTATTTTATATTCATACGGCAGGTTTCCTGAAAGAAGAAGAAGAAAAAAAAGAGCACCAATTAGCACGTTCATTTCCCATCACGAAGTACAACAGCCAAGATTGCGTGATTAGCAGCCAGTATGCCCAAATGAAATAGCTCATGCATTCCTTTATATTTCCATGGGAACCAAAATTTATGACTACTCCTTTATGCTAACAAAAATGACAATAAATGGGAAATGGAAAGCTTCTAAGAAGCTAAAAAGCTACTAAGAAGACATTAAGTTTTCTGGTTCCATTTCCCTCTTCTGTATGCTGCAGAGTCACTGTGATGAATCCAGCAAAAAACACTTTAATCACGATCCTTAAAAGAGGTCTGGACTTGGTTTAGTCCTCAAAAAATAAGCAGACCACACTGTAAGGCATGTAGACATAGAATCACTATGTTTTATGCCCGAAACCAATATAATATTCTATGCCAACCATACTTTAATAAAATATGTCAACCAACTATTCTTAACAACTTAGATAACCGCTAGATTTTTAAACATATCCTTCATATAAAAAACGTGGCACAGCCAAGCATTCCACAATTTAAACAAATGAAAGGAGCTCCGTAATACAATTTCATATGTAAGTTAAAGTCTACCTTTGGACTCAGGAATAAAAAGAACATTAATAATGCCTCTCCCTCCCCCCATTAGCAGGCTAACTTTCCACCCACTGGGGATGGGAAAAGAAACTGTAAAGCTTAACCCCCTTTTAATATTTATGGAATGGAAATGGGAGTTCTCGGTGTGTGCTTTTTATGCAAAAGTTTCTCGATCGAAATGAGATAATTCTGGGAAGAAGAATGAAAGCTATAAAGGAAAACCCAAACACCAGACTTCTGCATAGATTTATAATGTTTGAATAAAGTACAGATCATACATATTAATAACTCACCGTGATGCTATAAGAACCAAAATCCAAAGGGAGATAGTGTCGGGCAGCTGTCCCCATCCTGAAATTAATGCCCTTTCTATTCGTTTTCATTACCCATTCCTCAACCCTCACCGCTAGGCTGCTACTCATTTCATTTTATTTTGAAAGGAAAAAAAGGGAGGGACAATGGTGCCTGTAATTCCAGCTTCCCGAGGCTCCTGGGTCCAACGCAAAATGAATGTTCCCTGCTATCCCAGGAAGAGTGAAAGTTACCACAAGCAGGACACTGGATACACTTGTAAAGAACTGGTCCTCACCAGCAAGCCAGAGTCAATGATTTAATTAATGAAGTTTAGTGGGGAAGAGAATTCTTTTTTGGGGGGCAGGGGAGAGGAAGGGGCAAATTTTGTCATGGGTCCACATGGATTTCAGCAATGCAAACTGTAGGGACTATTACACTGTGAAGTCCACAATCCCAGTAGCACACTGCAAATGTATCTGCCAACAGTGAAGGGATTTTTAAGATTGCTAAAATATGCTTTGTAATGCTACTGGTTTTTCTTTGGCTTCCACTTTTTAGGCATCTAACAGCAATAAAATAGCATATACAGCATGTAGGTTAATGGGGAGGCTAAAGAGAGCGATGAAGGAGTCAGAAAATAAGAGAAAGGTGGAACTGAAAACACAGTGGCCAAGTGTCAATGGGTATCCTTGGCTGCCAGCCCAGGATGCTGTGACATGCCTTTGGCCTCAGTTATTTGCAAGGTGGACAGCTCGTGGAAAACAGAAAGCTTCTCTCCAATGCATGTTTATGTGAGCTTATAATCTGCACTAGCATAATGCAATAAGGAGTGCAATGCATATATTGTAAACTACCCGGATAATGATAATATTTTGCACAATTCCTTGCAATCAAAATACAGATGAAAGATACATAACAGGCTGCAAATTCCCAGCACTGCACACACTGGAAACTTGTGAGATGCCCCACAATTCTAATATCAAGGCTCTGTGACCCCACTGGCTTAACACGACACACCCAATTCACCTGTGTTCCTGAGTCCAGAACGTTTTCCTGGACAGTAAATCTGTTCCAAGGCAGGTCCTACCAGCGTGAATCTTTGAGCAACTGTATTTGTACAAGTCACACTGTAGCTGACCGGTTTCCCTTTAATCATTCATGATGATGGACTCACTGTAAGCCTTTTCTTTATGCACCACCGCTCTTGCAATAGGGCTTGGCTTCTCGCTTTTTCCATTTTAGAGCTTTGGTTCAGAGATGGCAAGGGTGAGATTGTGAGGCAAGGCAAAAGGAAGTACATGTTTCCCCTTCAGACCAGTGTAAAAAAAATAAAGTAAAACTGCTGCAAAGTAAATCTTCCTCAGGAAGATAGGACTCCTCGGGGTCTTTTAAATCAAATTGGGAGACGCGACATAAAGAAGTAGCCACCAAAATGAACAGCCGCAGAAACCGTGATGAAATTTACACACTGCCAACAAACTCATCTCTTCCTGAGAATCCAATAGTAGTTTCCAACTTCCATTTTCTGTCACCTATGTTATGAGATTGTCTGACATATTTTCTTTTTTTGCTGAACTGACCTTTCATCTATAATCTGCCAACCTTTATGTTTTATATGAAAAGTGTAAGCAGGGCAACTGACAAACCTCCTGTTACTTGACAGCATTTTATTTTTTTCCAAACCATATTAATTTGAAAGTTTCTGCAGTCAAGCTCCAAACTTCTTGGTATTCAAATAGCATCAAATAAACAGATGCCTGCTTTTATCTATTTTATTCAGACTTGCCTGAATAAAAAAACCAAGACCACATGAAAAAATTCTTGCTTTAAATGACCTAAGGCACTCAACCAACTAACCAGTCCCATCTTTCCCAAGACATGATATATGTCCTACTTGTGATATACAAAATTATTTTAGGTGGAATGGCGATAAACTTTTGACAAAATGTCAATTTTTTTGGTATGTTTTAAAAATACATTATCTGAAAAGTATACTGTAACAGTGCAAATAACATAAATTCACTTTTCTCTTTTTCATTTTTATATAGGGTGGGGCAAAAGTAAGTTTCAGTGGTTCATATGGAAAATAGTATAATAATTAATAAATAATACAAGAATAAACTGTGTTTTGCATACTCACAACTGTAGACCTACTTTTGCCTCAGCCTACATATAATACATGAGATGACTTAAAGAAAACTATTGAACAAATGATTGTACAGATAATTCACAAATATGGCAAATAACAGCACAGCTAATTCACAGATATGATGATGGTAGCAAGTGATGCATAATATGTGGGAAACTAGTCCATTGGATCAGGTTGGAGCTATAGACCATGGTGAGGCCATAACTTCTTAGAAGCAGCAATTAAGTCTTATTCTAATCTGTATCTTGTATTGTATCTGTTATCGTCTAGTGCAGTGGTTCTCAACCTTCCTAATGCCGCGACCCTTTAATACAGTTCCTCATATTGTGGTGACCCCCAACCACAAAATTATTTTCGTTGCTACTTCATAACTGTAATTTTGCTACTGTTATGAATCGTAGTATAAATATCTGATATGCAGGATGTATTTTCATTGTTACAAATTGAACATAATTAAAGCATAGTGATTAATCACAAAACAATATGTAATTATATATGTGTTTTCCGATGGTCTTAGGCGACCCCTGTGAAAGGGTCGTTCGACCCCCAAAGGGGTCGCGACCCACAGGTTGAGAACCGCTGGTCTAGTGGTATCACATAAATAGATGCTCACTTAAAATCTAAAGGATAATGAAAGCCAGCTGAATCCTCACTGCTGCTCTGCAATCCTACTTGTCCCACGTTCTTGCTGCGGCCTGTCCCCTAAGCAGTCACCTCTTTAGCTTCCAGGCTCCTTTTGACTCCCCTCTTGGCATACAATGTGCCCTCTGACCTCAAGGTAGGCTCTCTTCACTCCCTCCTAACTGTCCTATCACTCTGTTTGCATAATCTCATCTTTCTAAAAATTGGCCTCTTAATCCCATTCCTCCCACTCCCACTGGCACTTTCCTTTTCCAGACAGCTCTCTGATTATATAGGATCTTTCTCTCTATTTAATCCTCCTCCTTAGTGAGTTTATGTTTCCCCACCCCAAGAAAACAGAAAACAAGCAGCCCTTGACACACACACACACACACACACACACACACACACACACACACACACGTACCTCACCTACAAACCTAAACCACCCCTAACTTTTGCTTCTTCTTTGAGATGCTTCCTCATTTCACTTCTATACTTCGGAAAAGAGAATTCCAGAGGCTAGCAACTGGTAGTAGGCCAAATTCAGCCCACGGGTATATTATAGTTGGCCCTCAACTGTTTTATTTTATTTTTTTTAATTGAACTAATATTTAGAAAACTGGATATCTGGTTTTCTAGCTTACTTTGGAAAACTAAAAGATCAGGCAATGCTGACCTTCAGTCTGCCACAGACCTCCCCACTCTCTATTACTTCTCACATCTGGCCTATTTATCATGTTTGCCTTGCCTGATGGGTGACTCTTATCAGAATTCGCAACTTAGAGCCAAATGGTTACTCAGAATTTACCCAAGAAAATCTGGCTTCTGTTTCTATTCTCTTCCAAAAGCTTACCCTGGAATGTTGATAATAACCTAATAGCCAGGACAAGACTTTTTTCTCCCTTCTCACCTCTATTGATCACACTGCAGTGGCATTCCTGTCGCTCAAAGGATCAGTTCCCTGAATCCTGATGTCCCACTCTGGTCTCCTCCTCCCTCTCTGATGTTGCCTTTCCCCCTCTTCTTCTTCAGCTCCCTCTGCATCTTGGCTGTCTCATTACTTTCTCCCTCTTCATCTTTACCTCAAAGGGTATTACTTAACATATTTTCTGACGGCATGTTTCCCATTTCTGTTCTTTGTGATTCAGTTTTTAAACTAGTACAATGAAACCATGGAGGTGGCCTGGAGTCAACAGTGGGGACTCCAGACTTTGCCATGCGTCAGCTGCATAACCTTGGGTGGAGTCCTTATGTTCTCTTAACAGGCACTAGCAAACGTGGGAAATAACTGCATCCCCCCATAGGTTGTTTTCAAGATAAAATGAGAAGAAGCTTCTAAAGCACATGCATGATATGGAGCACAAACAACCAGTGCATGTTAATTATTTTTCACTCCATTTTTTTAAGTTTTGCTCTTTGCATATGACATGTCTCCCCCTAGACTATGAAGTCTTTGAAGGCATGAACCTTGGCTTATGGTTCTTTGTTTTATACAAGGTACCCAGTTCAATACTGTCCCAATGGCAGGCACACAGCTAGTATCTGTTGAATAAGTGAAGGAATGAATGAACCTCTCTAAGATCTGCCAGGAGCTTCCTTAGAATTCCAGGAACTGAGCTTGCCATCTGGGCTTCGACAAGATTTAAACCAGGGTCATGCTGTCCCCCTGAAGTGTCATATTCCCTGCTTCCAAATCCAGTCTACCCAAATAATCTCCAACAACTATTTTTTAATACAGTTTCCTGAAATATAAGAAGGAGGAAAATAATAGTACTACCCCCAAAGTTTGGTGAGCATTAAGCAAGATACTGCATGTAATGAACCTACAATTTCTAACACTTCATAATCACTCAGTAGTTGCATTATAATAATTATTATAACGATTAACCTTCCCAGTTGCTATCCAAGAAAAATATCAGTTTATCCACAGATTGGATCACTCCCTGGTCACAATGGCAATAGTCTAAAAAAAAAAAAAAGCATTTGCAGATGAGAATGAAAACTTGGATTTTTCAAAGGCAAGAACTGGCATGGTCCAAGGTGCCCTTCAAGTTGACAGAAGTATTGTTAAGGTCATTAAAGCATCTGGATCTAGAGGTGGGTGGTCTATGAGGCTTCCAAGCTACACACAGTACAAACATACCCACCTCTGTTGAGATGATTCTAATCTTGCAAAATGTATACCTGAACACACCACTTCGTTCCTTCTTCTGTTGTCCCATGTCAGCCATCCCGTCTAATATTTACTGAATAACAAAAAAAGTGCCAGGATCGGCTTCTCATTCACAGTGACTAGTATAACCTGGGACAGATAACATCCAGATTCCATTTCTCTCCAGTGACTACTCATTCGGAGCGTCCCTAATATCTTCATAGAATCAGATGCGTGTGCAGAGAGGAACGGAATATTCAGTAAAGTTGAAGATCTTCAGGTACGCACATGTCTGATAAATCCACAGCAACTTTAAAGCAGACATACAGCAAACTGTGTCAAGGTCAGCTCCCTTCCTTATCAAAGTCTGGACATTTAATCTGTCACTTAACGCGGCTCCTATAAATCACAGCACATGAACCCAGAAGGAGCCACAGAGACAGCCTGATGTGGTGATTTGAAAGCTGTGCCCCATGAGCCTTGGCGACATGAGGAAAGAGCCAAGGGCGGAAGGGAGGGCCCTGCTTCCCTTTATTTTACAGTTCAGGGGAAGATTTCATTTGACGAAAGGTATCACTGGCTTAAAAATATTAAAAAGAAAGACCACTGATTTATGCAATTCCATTTCAGTGATGAAGAAACAGTGCGAGGGAGGTGCTGCCACTCACTAAGCAGAGTCACAGGCAAGGTTGGTGGCACCAGAGGGACAAGAATAGCTCCTTTGCCTCCTGTGCTAGTTTTTCTTTCAGGTGATTTTAGATTTTTAACAACCTTATGACCAGTGGTTCCTAACGTGGGGCACACGTCCCACAGGGGGGCAATTTGATTTTTAAGGGGGGCAGTTGGAGAATGAGTTATTAACAGTTATTTGCATTTCTTATGGTTCTCGGGGGACTCATATAGAGTATATAAATACATATTGTGACATATTTATGCATTTCAGTTCTCTATTATATGTTTTGAAACTGTATTTGCTATTTTTTCACATCATTCATATTATTATTATTAACAATTTCTTAGTGATTTCTTCCTCAGTACTTCAACTGTCCTTTCCTTCTTTTATTTTTCTCTTTCATGAGTGCCATGTTCTTTGGAAGCTTGTTTAGACCAAGTCAATGTCCTTTTAGGCTTTCTCCACAAGAACAGAAGTTCACTGTTTTGAATAATAAGAATTATTTGTCATGGGGGGGGGGGGTGGCCATCAAGATTTTAGAGATGCTTAGGTGGAGCATGGCCAAAAAAGGTTGGAAACCACTGCTCTAGACCTATCTCAAGTCCTCCTCATATCATTCTTCCACCTACGGTGATTTTTTCTCTAGTTCCAAGCAGCTATGGCCCTTTTTGTTTATGCCATGAAATAGAACTCCCCATTTTTAGATGTTTGCCTGGCTGTGTCATGGATTTCTCCTCCAGCGGACATTGAGCCATGTCAGCCTCGCAACTCTGACAACACACATCCTGGCTCATTTCAGGCATTCCCCAGATACTACTGCAGCTATGGGTGTAATTTCTTACCCTCTAGCTCCCAGAAGAATTTGGGAGCCTACCCAAGAAGGGAAGGTCACAGACTTGAGAAGGAGAAGAGAAACAATGCTCCTCTGCTCAACTTTAAAAACGTGTTGGCTCTATTAGGAGAACTAAGAGGAGACTATGACTGGAGAGTAGAAGTTCAAGGTAATAAATCTAAATGCCTCTATGGGGCCAGAGAGGTAACACAGAAATGTGACTTGGACTAGGTGGAAGTACTAGAGAGCAGTAAGGACTAGCGCACATGTGCATCACCATCTTAAAATAAGCATATGTAAGTATTGCTTTGGCTGAACAAGTTTCCTTGCTAACTTGCCCCTACCCGACACACCACTAGTAAAAATTAATGTCCCTCAAGATTAAGTACCATATAATTGCAACCAATTTTCTGTTACAAATCATTATAGAATGTATTCCTCTAGAAAACTCAAGTTCAGGTCAGATAAAAATCCAAAGTCAATTCCAGAGCAGTCACTTTTCTTGGGAATCTTCTTGCCACCTGCTAGAAGTCAGCTCCTGCACCATACTCTTCATTCCTCATGAGTAGGGAACGGTGGGAAATAGGGGCAACCACATGGCTAATGACAGATACCACCTTTTCTATGCACCATTTTAATCAGGCGAATTGATTGCTCTCTCCTATTTATTCTGCTAAAACCAAGAGGGGAAATAAAGGAACCAAGAGCACAACAGTAGTTCTTTGTGAAGGAGAACATCCCAAAGAAAACACCGCTTGTTGGGTTTCCTGGGTAAAAGAAAACCTAGTTGTATAAAGTTGACACATTTCAAGATCTCCAATCCTTATGCCCACTCCCCTCCATACTCCGAAATTATAGACTTTGAAAATAAACGAGAAGATAAAAATTGTTTGTGGCTTAACCCTTATGTTAGATAAAGCTCACTATGCAGCAAGAAGAAAGCAACAGAGATGACAAGACAGAAAGAGAACCTGCTGTGGCTCCCAGATGCCAAACTCACAGGGCACAGCTTTCGGGCCCACTTTCCCTTGCCAAGGTGCAGGAAAGAAACTAACTTTCTGAGATTAAAAAGAATAAAACAGACGTATAGTCAGGTCTGTCATCATGGGACTGGTTCTAACCAAAAGAGACAATCAATCACATCTCTGAAACCTTCAGCCTGCATGGGGCAGCGCCAAGGGCCTGTTTCAAAACACTGTGTCCTTATGCCAATATTATAAAGGGACCTTGCTGTACCCCCCAGGTGGATGAAAGAAGGCAATGTCTTCTGTTTAAAATGATTATGCCTTTAATATCATGACTCTAGCAGAGAGGGAGAATGTTCAAACCCTTAAAGTCTCTCTATTCCACTGAGGACTGAATAATAATAACTTGGGCTTAAAAACTAGCCAAGCAGAAAATTTTGCAGGAGTAAGAAAGGAATAAAAAATACCAATGCTTTGAGGAGAAGAACTCTGAGGCTGTGGAATGGGCTAGGAGATAGGTCATCTACCAATAAATTCCATCACTAACAATTACTGGGGGCTAATATCATTGAAGGGCTGAGTCCAGGGAGGCAGGGAAAGGGCTCTCTCAGCTATACTGGGCAGAGACCATCTTTCCCTGCTAACACCTAGGAAAATGCTTGGCACTGAGTTGGTGCACACTGTCTACCCCATTAAGTGAATGAATGAACCTCCAGCAACCCCTCTCGGCTCCATGGTTTGCACTCACTTGCCTGGGCTGCAAAGCCACCAGAAACATTCAATCAGGGTCACGCTGTCTCTGACCTCAGTCTGTCCCCCGTCAGGCTCCATTAATGTTCACAAGTCCTGACAGCTCTAACGTTAATACTCACACTTGCTGATGGAGCCACACAGCAGGTTCAGACTGCTACCTTCTCCTCTGAAACTCATGCATTAGGGTTTCTTCCATGCTTGCAATGGGAAACCAAGTCTAAGAAATATTAAACACAGAAAACTATATTACAATGATGTCAGGACTGGCCAGAAACCCAGGAGAAAGCAAGGAATGCCGAGTGAGAGTCCAGCGGCCTGCTGCAGGAATCAGGGCTGGGGTAAGAAGCCACAGCTGAAACTCTCCCTCCTCCTCTTCGGCCTTCAACGAGAAAAGAATCTCAAGGCACCAGGAGAAGTTATAAGCCTCAACCTATACAAAGGAGACAAAACTCCATCCCCCACGGAGGAAAGCAGACCACCTCTGGACCTGAAAAGTCACCAGGATATGGCACCGAGGACAGGTAACATAACGTAGGAGTGTAAACCATGAGAGGACAGGCCATACTAGTATGCATAACTATGTACGAGGGACCTGCAAACAGCTCAGAAATTTCATTCTTGCTCAGCAGCAACTGGTTTGCATGCATTCCTATCTCAACCATAACTGTATCCAACAAGACTCTGTGATTTAAACACACACACACACACACACACACACACACACACACACACACTATAGAAACACTCATTCACGCTCATATATTTTAAAAGACAATCATAACATAGTAAAAGTGAATGACAACATCCTCTTCATTTTCCAAATGAGTATCTCTAAGTTGCCACCCAGGCCAGCATGATGTGTTCTACAATGTGAAGCTGTGGTGGTAACTGTTACCAGTAGTGTGGCTCCAATTATACTTGAGTATTAGGATCTGGCTGGACAACTGGAACCATAGCTGGTCTCTACACTGTTTTTTGTTTATACCACCTTCTCCTTCCAAATGAAAGCCCTGTCTTGTTGGGACAGATTTATATCCCGTACAACAAATTCGATCTGAACACACTAAACTGGATCCAACTGAGGGTTCCACTGGGGAGTCACAAGAAAAATTCGGTTAAGACTTTGTCAAGACTCATCCCGACCAGCTGTGTGCATGTTCATATCACTCAAATGTATTGGAATGTAGAGACAGATGGGTTTGGGGGTCAGACAGATTTAGGACCAACTGTCTGGTTCACTCACTTCTTACCTATGAAACTCAAACTTAAAACATGTTATTTAACTTTCCCTTTATCAGAAAAAGTGAGGATAATTGTACAACCTACATTACAGAGTGGATATGCAGATTGAGAAAGATCTATAAAGGACCTAACCCTACCCGGGCACAGAAAGGGTGATTGTTATTATTATGATTTTGATCTTGTCCTCTGTTTTGCATTGTCACTTCATTCAGGATAAGGGGTCCATCTCCTACTTCCTACCACCTTAAAGGAGTATTCAATGAGTATCTTTAACAAACTGGTAGTGTTAACTGACAAAGTCTATGGCGAGCTGAAGAATAGTATGTTGTTTTTTTCACCAGAAAAGCCTTTAAAAAATAACTAAGAAAAGGTGTTCCTTCCAGCAATAATTATAAGGACGAGTGTCAATTATTCTACTGAATAATTAGAGGAACAAATGCAAATCCTATGTGTTTGCACTGTAAATCATTCAGTATGGTGGAAATAAAATTAAATAAAAATAACACGGGTATCAAGGCTATATTCATTACATCCAGTAATGATTTTGAGGCTTTTTAGATTCCCTCCCCACCTTAAACCTGTGGAGAATAATAAAAAAATCTTTCCGTACTATGTGGTATTATTTTTGCATGCTGAAGCAATGCCTGGGCAAATGAATGCAGGACGTCGCTGTGCCGTGATTCCAAGGGGCTGGTCCACAGAAGCCAGAGCAGAGGGTTGACAATGGAAATAAAATCTCTGCCTTAACAGTGCCACTGGGGCTAGATGAAAATGGTCTTCCAGAACTTGATTAAAACTAAATTGAAAAAGAACATATTTGGCTAATATTACATTAGACTAAAATATAGAAATGAACCCTAATACTCTTGAAATCTAATAAGAAAGAGCCATCTCAATTTCCAAACTTTCAAAAGCATATTCTTTAAATGCATCACAGATCAATTTACATGGTACTTTTGCCAATAAGCAAAACCAAATCCCAGGTTCCAATTGGCTTATATTGGAAAGTGTGAGAGCAAATGCTAGAAAATGCAATTACTGCAAACAAACTCCATTTTCTCTCCTCTGAAGGGAATTTCAGAGAATATTTTATTGCCATCAAATAATATTTCTGAAGGCATCAATACACAATTCTATTTTCTCTTCAGAGTCCCTACTCACTGTATAATCTAATCCACTCTACAGAAGATCTTGAAATTTAGAGAGGAGCCTACGAAAGGGGATATTACCTTGCACATACATCCTATGTCAATTTCAATAATTTGCACTCTGGACAGGAAGTTGCATACAGCAAAATTTAGGGCCAATAAAATTGACTTTTTCTATTTTATAACTTGAAATTTTAATGAAGCATTTCAAGAATAAAATTTTAAAAGAAACCTCTCAGGGAAGGTTATTTTGATCAATAGTGACAGCAATGAGATGGAGAGAATGGAGACCACATTCATTTCCTCTCCCATTTCTGCTTCTCCCCCGCCCACAACTGGAAAAATTTTCCAATAAAAACTCCATATCATCAGAAGCTACACAGAAGACTTCCTGGGGAGTGTGGAATCATGAAGTGTCCTACTGATAAGGTTTTTGTTTCACGGAAACACTAGTTCCAACATCTCTTTCCTTCGGAATAGCTTTGTGGCCTAAATGCCACCAGCCTCCGCTCTAGGAAGAAGGAGCTTAAAGGATGCTGCAGGAGAATTCTTCAGGAAGAAAGAACTTCTGCAAAGTCCATCATGGCATCGGGGCCCAAGGTCTATTCCACATTTTTATTCCTTACCCATATGTTATGCTCTGAATGTCTGTATCCCCCTAAAATTCATAGATAAATCCTAATCCTCACAATAATGGTATTTGGAGGTGGGGCCTTTGGGAACTGAGTAGGTCTTGAGGGTGGTAGCTCCCATAAATGGGATTAATATCCTTATAAAAGAGCTCCCTAGCACAGTGATGACGAACCTTTTGAGCTTGGCGTGTCAGCATTTTGAAAAACCCTAACTTAATTCTGGTGCCGTGTCACATATAGAAATTTTTTGATATTTGCAACCATAGTAAAACAAAGATTTATATTTTTGATATTTATTTTATATATTTAAATGCCATTTAACAAAGAAAAATCAACCAAAAAAATGAGTTCGGGTGTCACCTCTGACACACTTGTCATAGTTTCGCCATACTGCCCTAGCCCCTTCCACCATATATAGGCACAGTGACAAGGACCTATCTATGAACCAAGAAGAGGGCTCTCACCAGAACATGACCATGCTGATATCCTAATTCTGGACTTCCCGGACTCAAGAACTGAGAAAATAAACTGTTGTTTAACTCACCCAATCTGTAGTATTTTACTGTGGCCGCTCAAGCAAACAAATATACCTTCCTATAAAGTAGACTTTGTTTAATCTATTTTACACACTGAAGTTGAGGTAATCTTATATGTGTTTTTTGTTGTTGTTTGAATTTTTTTTTTATTGATTTCAGAGAGGAAGGGAGAGGGAAAGAGAAATGGAAACATCAGTGATGAGAGAGAATCATTGATTGGCTGCCTCCTGCACGTCCCACACTGGGATCGAGCCCAGAACCCAGGCATGTGCCCTGACCGGGAATCCAATCGTGACATCCTGGTTCACAGGTCAGCACTCAACCATTAAGCCATGCTAGCTGGACTGAGGTAATCTTATAATACAGATCTCATCATGCATATTCCTTCCACATACTCTGCCACTTTAAAATCTTCCTAAAGTCCCTATTTTTGCCTACAGACAAAAGACCACACTCCCTGCATGGTATGTGCAACTTATCAGATCTGGCCTCACAGCCACTCCTCCAATCATATCTTGGGTGGCTCTGAGCTTGCCAAGTGCTTGCAGTTCATAGAATGAGCATTTGTCTACAGGGCTCTCTCTCCCACTTGACTAAGACCTCAGGAGGGTCAGACTCTATTCCATTCATCTTTGCATTCTCAGCAGGCTTTATTAATTATTTATCAAGTGAATGAATAATTAAGAAATAATTTTATCCTGGCTAAGAATCATGTGATATATATTTGGATTCCAGATGGCCTTAAAGTGTTACAAATCCTATTTTTATTTATCCTAGGATGGCACCAATTATATCCATTACAAGGTCTATTATTCATTTGCAATGGAGAAACTAAATCTGATTTTTTAAATCTGTTATAAAAGGGCTTTTTGGGAGGGGAAGGCAGATGGAGTCAAAAATATTGGCTTGCAATAGTAAAAACTCAATTTTGTTGAAGGAGTGAACAAATAAATAAATAAATGAGTGAACGAACTATAGGCATCACACAAATAATGTTTCGATTTCAAAAGAGAAGAAAATTACTGCTGTTGCATGGGTTAACATTACTCATTTAAAGATTTTTGCAGCCTTTGTTCCCAGGATTGGGTAGTTCAGAGGAGATAATCAATAGTGGAGTTAATGGAATAGCCATTCATTATTTGAGTAAGTTGCCTGTATTTCTTCTTTGTTGTAGCCCTTCATCTGAAAGTTTTCACCCCTAGGCCTCTCAGGCAAATCACTGCTGTTTTGACAGCTGGTTTTGCAGAGGCCACTCTTTACAAATGAACCTACTGCCCTGGCCAAACAGGTCATGAGTGTGCATCTTCTCAGGCCCCCAGTCACTGGGTCAGCTGAAAGAATCCACTCGAACATACTTGCAGGGCCAGCTCTTCCCGTTGGCTTCCAACAGAAAAAAATCAAGAGGCCTTTGACATCTTATCCTAATTCAGGCTCGCTGACATTCCAACCTGAGAGAGTCTTCAGAAAGCAGAATCATGCCTTCCATGGAATGGAAAACTACCATCCAGCAAGGCTATAAGGATTCCTCTAGGTCACCCAATGAGTTAGCTGCAACATGGAACTCCTGCTTTTGCAGCCCAATATTCTACTCCTTTATCATGTCATGCAGTTACAGAGTCAGTTTTTGAGTCAAAGAGTGTTGAAATGATTTTCTTTATAGAGCAGGAAACTAAGGTTCAGGGAAATGGAGAGCCTTTTCTAAAGACCACGCCCACAAGCATGAATCCTGACTCCTAAAACCAATCTGCCACTACCCGCAAGTCCTGTCCAATAATCCCCAGGACATATGGTCACTCATTTCTTCATATCTCACAACACTCAGGACTGCTCATGTTCATGGTTGGGATACTTATTCTGTTCTATTTTTAAACCTCTACTATTATAGTTGAAGACCATTTTCTTTCATTTGACCCATGGACAAAGCATCTGTTTTGCAACCTTAACTGTGAGCTTAGAGTAACTTAGGATAACAGAAATGACTTCTCTGGATCCAGCCACTGTCCTCCCAAACTCTCCTATCTCTGGCATTATTATTGAGGCACTTTTGATGAAATTCAATGGTAAAAATCTTCCATAAGGTGAACATCCCAATTGTTACTTATTTTTGTCCATCAGTAACTAAAGGGCTATGTTTGCTTATTTTCAGCCAATGTGGCACCCCTTTTCATGTCAAATGTCTAGGTGGTTTCTCAAGGTTCTGTAAAAAAGGTTTTCTAGACAATATCTTCTTATAACACACTAGAGGCCCGTTGCACGAAGATTCGCGCAATAGGCCTTCCTTCCCCTAGCTGCCAGCACCGGTTTTCCTCCGGCACCCAGGACCCAGGCCTTTGGTCTGACCCCAAGCCTCAAGGCTAGGCTTCTCCACTGCGGCTGCAGCGAGGTTTGGCTTCTCCGCTCCGGCCTCAGCCAAGCTTGGCTTCTCCACTGCAGCCGCAGCGAGGCTAGGCTTCTCTGCTGTGGCCATTGTGATGCTTGGATTCTCCGCTCCAACTGCAGCGGAGAAGCCAAGCCTCTTCAGTCTTCAGTCTTCGCTCTGCGCCTGCATATGCAAATTAACCCACCATCTTTGTTGGGTTACTTTGCATACTCATCCTGATTGGCTGGTGGGCATAGCGGAGTGATGATCAATTTGAATGTTTCTCTTTTATTAGTGTAGATAGATTCAACTCAACCATAGTATTTCATTTCCATTTGTCTCTGAAACACTACCAGCATTTTTCATGAAGGGTCATTCTTCTCCCCATGGGAGGTTAGGCCAATATCATTGATTCTTAAGTGCTAAAATTGCAGGTCAAACTTTTTGAAAAAACAAAAAACTATTTTTTTTTTCAAATGAATTCCTTTGTGGTGTTTTGGCTAGAAACTGGAGATTAGATACATTAGTAAAAAAAAGAAGCACAATGTATTTTTGCAGGGTATAACATACTAATTCACAACTGAGAACTCCAACCACTACTATTCAAACTCATTCAAAGCTTGTGAAGTTGATTCCTTACTAGGAAGATCTGGCCAGATTTCAATGCTTCGGGTTAAACTGTTCTTACTTTTTAACTCTGTCATGTGGCATTTCACTTTCAACTCCACATTCTCAGATTCACCCACGTTGTGGTTTCCTTTCCCTGTTGGGCTCATTTCAAAGTTCTGCAAAGTCAAGTCATAACCTCATTTTCTAATCCAGCAGCCTTAGGGAAAATAAATCTTATTAGGTCCCATGAAATCTCATTAGATTCGTGACCCTTTCGAAAGTCAGGATGAGATTTGATAATGAAATGGGGTCCCAGAATGCCCATGAAATGATCACAGTCTTTCTACAACATTCAACAACTATTCCCTGGGGACCTAGGGTGAGACAGGTAGTGTGTTGGGTGTTGGCTAGGAAGGTAATGAATAAACAAAATAGAAAAGGGTCTCTGCCCTTGGGGAGCTTACACTCAGCTGGGAGCAACAGAAAAAGAAGTAAATACTTACTAACAAAGTTCAGATTATGATCAATGCTAGGCAGAGAATTAGCAGCTGCTATGAAAGAGAGTAACAGAAGACATCTGATCAAAGGAGGTAAGTGTCAGTCAACATTTGCAATCTTGTCCAGGCTTTTAGCAACAATCAGTTAAGATATACAAGAAACAGACTTCCCCGATCATGTGTAACATAATGGAAGGAGGCAGGAAGCATGCACACACACAGATGTGAGTGCAGCCCCCCTCCCCCAGAGATGTTTACAACAGTATTCATGAGAAAGAGGAATATGATAGAGCAGTGATTTTCAACCGATGTGCCTCAAGAATTGTTAAAACATGCACTGTCTGACTATTTGGTTAGGGGTACTGACCTCTTTTCCCTTAGGTTGTCAAATTAAAAAATGACAATAGGCAACACAACAATAGCTGTCAATGTGAATGAATAAAAACTATGCCAATTTTTTTGTTCGATTGGCAAAAAAACATATTTTGGGGTGTGTGGCAGAATTTTAATAATCAGTCTATGTGTGTCACGAGATGAAAAAGGTTGAAAATCGCTGCTGTGAGCAAAAGAGAAAAGTGACATTTTTCAAGATGAAAATAGGAAACAGGTAATAAACATCTTAAAGTGCTACCCCAAGGCTGTCTCAGTTCCCAACCAAGCCATGCCACTGTACTTGTCCCTGAATTGCAGCAAGTCATACCACATGGACTCCATTCTAGGAAAACAGTAGGCTACTCGCTCCAAAGTTCAAAGCAAAGATATTTCATTACCAGACTCATAAAGCAGACACTGTTGGTGGCCTACTCCAACCCTCACCCCAGCTTTCCGCGACAGCAGAGCCCCTAATTTCATCCATATATTCATCCCTGGGAAGCCATGTACCCAAGAAAGGTGTGCCTATTCTTACACCCCAGGGGGTGGATCTTGATGAATTCTATTTCCCTTGTCAGTGACTGGTTTGAAGAGATGCATGTCACCCAATCCTAGCCAATGAGACATGAGGGGAAGTCTGCTGAAGGGCTCCTGGGAAATGGTTACCACCTCTACAAACAGACAATACAATAAGGGAATGGTCCTCTCTTTCCACTGAATATTGTCATGTCTTCATAACAAGCCCGGAATTTGAACAGTCATTCTCCAACCTCAGGGGCAAGGTTAACATGTGAGAACAGGAGAAAGAAATACCAAATACCCTGGGTTCCTGGAAATCATCACTGGGTCCCTGTATTACAGGATTTTAAAAAATGCTTTACTCCTCCCAGCTTCTTCTTATCTGAGATACTAAATCCCTTGTTATTTAAACCATTTTGTTTCTTCCAGCCAAAAGCCTCCTTACTGATTTAACACACTATGTTTACACTTCCACATGCTTAATTAATACCATAATGTCTCTCCCAAACAATGCTACTGCTATACCCTCTATTCCTCCTGACAACAGCCTAGTAAGAGATCCTAAATCATGATTTCTGCCTCTGGCAGAGACACTCAGAGTCCCTGTAAACAAAATAAATGATGATGACAATTATGAGGCTTCGAACAGATTCAAGTAATACTTACCCTCTAATGGGCACAGCTCTTAAAAAATGTATATATTAATCCACTTAACGCTATGAACTAAGAACTATTATCCGCTTTTACAGATGAGGTAACTGAGGTATACAAAGGTCATGATGAAAAAGAACAGCTTTGCTAAGGGTGATGAGGACATGCAGACTATATCCCTGAACTTGACAATAGACACCATCATAAGCAAGAACAGGGCAGTGAATTGGCAAGAGAGCCACAGAAGAGTTCATTAAAGTTCCAATTATTTGCAAGCACCAGTAGAGAACCTGATTCAATAGGTCTGAGCTAGATTCCAGGAATCTGAAGTTTTAACCAACCTCCTGGTGTTAAGCAGTCAGGTTTAGGAGATAGGAACTCGAAACTAGAGAAAACTGAGCTGCCCAAGATTTGTGGGACTTAATAAGGTAAACTGAGCTGATCTATTAACTCCATCAGATTGGTTCGATAACCTGAATTCTTTATAGCTTGGGATTTAGTGAACTTGTTCCCTAAATCCTACAGGATACAAAGAGTTCTGTGCGTTTTCTTGTCTTCCTGACAGTCTTATTCACATACTAGCCTCAAATTGCTTCCAAGATACGCCAAGAATGTCCTGCAACAGCCTACAATGGGAAGAAAACTTAAAAATCCCACCAAGCCTAGGTCACAGTCATTTTGGGAACTTTCTAATACAGACACATGAAAGTGTGGATTGGCCAGAAAGAGTTAAAATAAAGCATGTGGACATGGTCACTATGGCAGTTTTCTGTCTACCAGAGTCACAGAGCATGAGTGTGACCAAAGACAAATGATGTTAAACTGACCTGCAAATGCATGGCACAGGAGCAACCACCTATCTCCCCATGCTACGACGTGGCAGTCACTGCCAATCAATCATAACATCTTTCCCACTGAGTCTGGATGAGCCAGGAAGATCCTTCTTAACAAAATGCTTCTGGGCCGAAACTCAGAACATGAATAAAAATTAAGATCTCTCGCGAATAGAAGCAAGAGAAGCAAAAGAAAAATACCGTGTGTTCATTTTCCAGATACTCTTCTGGTGTATCCAAGTCTTATTATTACTATTTCTATAGCTCCTCATGTTCCTAAAGGGCACCTGGATAAATGTTTGCTGAATTTAATTTGTTATTTTTCCCCCTACTACTTTGGCCAAAGGATTCAGCATTTCCCTAACAGGAATATTAAACTCAGCATAAGCCATGAAGTCCTGGAACCAAAACAGTTAATTAGCAAGTCACCAAGACTTAGCAAGAAGCAGGAGACACGGTTTAGGATGCTGCCCATTTTTCTTGTAATAAAGAAAATAAAGACAGTAATTCTGAGAACGTTTATTAACCCCCCAGTATGGGTAACTGCCATCAGCTGTGGGTCTGTTAGTCTTGCATTAACATAAGCTACTGGATTTTGGTTTTCAGTGCCACAGTAATGCCCATGATACTGCCGATAAGTGCTAACGCTGAGTTTTGGAAACCATGCCCTGTGTCTAGCAAATGCTTTTAAAGGAATTTCACTCTCAATGGTTGCTTGCCCAGGAGAAATTCATTTTATGCTAAAAAAAAAAAAAAAGTAAGAAAGCAAACAAGGAGGCATTCAATTGAGCAAGCGTTTTCTTAACTCATTTTAAGATAATCTCTTGCATTCATCAACAATTTCTCCAGTGGGCAGAACCATAGAAAAACACTTTGTATGGTTTGGCTGTATGCTCGTTCTATATTGGTAGACAACCTAAAATAATGAAATGGTGATAAAACAAAAAAAGGAAGGCTTTGTAACAGTCAGGGCACGCCAACCAATTTTAAATTGAATTACACAGCCTGCTAATCTTTATGATGGGATACAATTTCTTTCAACATTATGCATTATACTAAAATTTGCAGCGTTTTCCCCTTCCCACTTCTTGAGCTGAGAGCCACCCCCACGCACCTCCCCAGTGATACAGCTTCTCTTGGACCCCAAAAGCATTGTTCCTGCTGCCTGGGAAGGCGGGGCACGGCTTGTGCAAGATTTCATTTTTAAAGCTATTGTTAGTTGTGTGCATTTGTATTTCACACCAGGGTATACACACAGTGTTACGAACACTGGGCATATTTTCCTAAGACACATTTCTAAAGAGGATAGATTAAAAAACACACATATGGTAAAAGAGATTTTTAAAGCCAACAATATTGAGGAGCTTGTTACATTTTAAAAACAAATGTGCAGAACACTGCAGGCTGCATATCTGATGAAGCCGGTGCACTTCAGAAATCTGAACTGCCCAGGGTTAGAATGGAAGGGACTGCACTGACGCAGAAGCCTATCTATTTGGATCGTGTTTTTTGCTCTTTCAGTGTGTTTTTCTCACTCTTGGAGTAGAGAGGGGGCAGAACTTATTCTGTAGGCATGGTCGAGCTCAGGCATCACCCCTCTAACCCTGATGAGGAGAAGGAAGAACTGCCTTGACAAGTTCCTAATCCTTCTTCCTCCTGCCATGGGAAATGGAACTTTCAAATTCACCTTAGTAATATTTCTAGGAGACATGACCCTTCTTAGAACCCCTTCATCTTAGAATATGGAATCTTACTGTGTGATGCATTGGGCTTATCGATATATATAAAAGCCTAAGCGACCGGCTGACCGGCCGATAGCTATGACATGCAATGACCACCAGGGGGCAGACGCTCAACGCAGGAGCTGCCAAGCTGCAGTGATTTGGCAGCTGTGTGCATTCTCAGGTGACACACCCGGAACCAGAGAGGAGGGAGCCTGATTCCAGGGTGCGTCACCCAAGAACCATCTTCTCGCAATCTGGGACCCCTTGGGGGATGTTGGAGAGCTGGTTTCCGCCCGATTCCTGCAGGCCAGGCTGAGGGACCCCACCGGTGCACGAATCCATGCACTGGGCCTCTAGTTTATAATACAAATAAAAGACAAACCTGTATACACTGCCTTGTGAACAAATTCATGTTCCCTATCACGGAGCTATACCTATGACTTTTTTAAACATGCAAGGCAGGCAAAGAGACCATCTATAAGAATAAAAACTTAGGTCTTATTGTGGGAGTATATGGCAAATGATGAGCTACGGAACAACTACCAGAAACCACACACAGTTTCTGGTTTAGATCTTTCTAGAAATTCTAGAGTCTAGACCAGCCGTGGGCAAACTACGGCCCGCGGGCCGGATCTGGCCCATTTGAAATGAATAAAACTAAAAAAAAAAAAAAAAAAAAGACCGTACCCTTTTATGTAATGATGTTTACTTTGAATTTATATTAGTTCACACAAACACTCCATCCATGCTTTTGTTCCGGCCCTCCGGTCCAGTTTCAGAACCCATTGTGGCCCTTGAGTCAAAAAGTTTGCCCACCCCTGGTCTAGACACTCTATTAACTGACACTCTCCAGTCCCTGTGAGATACATATCGACTGCTGCTCACAACACACTGACTAATGACAGTCACAACTGTCCCTGGTGACACCAATGCACACCGGCTCCCATGTACAGCATCCCTAAGCCACTTACATTTATCTAGTTTATGCCAGCTGGACTTTTTACCATAATCACCTAATGTCATTGTGTATTACTTAAAATGATGACATAGGAACATTAAAAGAGTGTATAAATTTGCTGTTGCTTAGGGAGTAATCTACACCACTTTAAAAAGGAAGGGGGAATGAATCATAAAAATCTAGAAATATTTGGCACTCGGAGTGTTTCACAAGCATCTTTCCATTCTGACTCGCCAATACATACACTAAAATGGAAGCATGACAAATACGGTGAATTTTTGATAAAGATGATAAATTATGTGGGATTTTCCCAGGAAAGACAGTGCTGATCTCCAATCACTGTGAACAAAGGAAGGGCTTTGGCACAAGTTCAGAAGACTGGCTAAACCGTGCACATCTATATGCTGCAAGTTACAATAAAAACATCCAGCTACGTGTTTATCATATACTGAGTGCCTGCTCTGCCTGACTTTCTCATTAACTGTACCCTTTCCAGTCCCTGTGACAGGTTAAGGGGGCTTTGGCTGGAGGAGGAGCTGTGTGTAGCACCTGCTATAGTTGTGAAGATGGAAATTATTCCCAGTGCCACCTCAAACCCCAAGACCTTATCTAGAACAAGCATCCAGCCCCACCAGCGTGACTCAGTGGATGAGCATCGACCTATGAACCAGGAGGTCACAGTTTGATTCCAAGTTGGGGCACAGTTTAGTCTCTTCAAAATGAAAATAAAGTTTACTTCCCAACCTTATTTTCAGACAAAAGAGAACAATACAAACTAGAGGATAAGTGAGATTTAATTTACTGAAATGACAGAGAGAAGGGAGACAAGAGAGGGGAGACAGCACAGTTTAATTGTACTTTACCCTGAAATTAGATGGGGGGAAATGTGCTATTTCTTTCCTGCTCCTGAAATTTCAACAGAATTTAAGAAACATGGGGGAAGAAAGTATATTTCAGTTTCATGGTGCACCCAAAACTTGCTGCAATTACATCTAAATCCAGTAGATCAATAATGCATGTTATAGTTAGCTGCTTAATTATTCATTTTGGATGTACCAAATAGGGTTTTAAAACAAATTCCAGATGTGAAAAAAGCTAGGCAATGCAGGCAATGTAATCAAAACTGAAAGCCATTTCCCCCAATGTTATTTTTCCCCCCAGAACATCATAAAAATCTCTAATTCTCAAAATTAGGAAGAGACATTTTGATAAAAACTTTACATATATATTTACATTTATGTGTTCTATGGACTGTTACAAATGCTAAATAAAATGCTCTAATATCAAAAGGTCACAAAAGTGACAGAATAAGAACAGTAACCAAGGATATGCATGCATAAGAAGTAAAAAAAAAAAAAAGGCCAAAAAAAAGAATGTTAAATAGGGACAAATCAAAATAGAAGACTAATTAAAGGTTGCCGTATGGGTTGCAAAGGTTGCTTACTACCCAAGAGTGTGAGTGGGAGTTGAATGCCATTCCACAAGCATGTAGTGCCAGGTGTAACGGACGCCTCTTCAGACTTTGTACAAAAGCACCTCATGGGCCAGCAGCAACCCTGATCAGGAATAACATACTGGAAAAACTAAACATTTTTTAAATGAAAATGCACAACGATTCCAATCTCCTTCCCCCACAAGAAAGCCAAGAATAAACAAAACCAAAACCAAATATAGGGATCTAACTGTGAGTTTTGCAATAAACCTCCCTTTCCCCCCTTTAGGCTAAATTATGAATGCCCACTAACCAACTATCTATGTAATAGCCAGAAGGCCTTCAGTCCACAGCTCTGGAATGTGCCTTCACGTTGCCACAAAGACAAACTCAGCCAGGCCAGACACACGCAGAGAATCTGAGTGTGCAAGTTTCCAGGGCCAGCAACCAAGCATCCAGGCTCTTTGTATCTCATGACTTAGCACTTTTTGACCAGCAGTCCAAAAGCCTTCCATCAGACAAACCTAGTTTACTTAACATTCATTAATGATTTCACTAATTCTTAAAATTAGTTGTATCTCTTGGAGCAAAAAAATGAGTTAGGTAACTTTCTGAGGTAAATGTATTTTCTGGCCCTTACCAGGACAGTGTGAAAATTAGAAACAATAGAAATATGGCACCCCTTAATTCCCCATTGCCATCCATCCCGAGATCCTGGGTCCCAGTCTCCCTGGGTACCATGGAAGGAATCAGGATGCAGAGCACAGCTACTGCCTCCTTGGTCTCTGTGACCTGGGCTATGGTAGACTTCTTTGTGTGCTTGCTTGAGGATCGAATGAGATAACAAATACGTTAGCAAAAGACCCACAGCATCTTGTCACTAAACATATAGACATACTAATTTTATAGGATCAAATTTCTATTATAACCCCTCACTCTTACTTAAGGGTAAGAAAATGAGAAACACTGTTTTGTTTTAGCTTGATTTGGCTTGACTTTTAAAACAGATTGCAGTGCATTGTAGGGCCTGCACAGAAGACATTTCTATAAAAGACATTATTGGTTTTATTTGGAAAAATCTGAAAAAAGTCTGTAGGTTAAATTATAGAATTGTATCTATTTATATTTCATTTTGAAATCTGTAGTGAGTTAATGTAAATGAATATCCATGTTCTGAGAGAAGACACATTTAAATACTGAAGGTAAAGGGGCATGGAGTCTGTAGCTTACACATAAATACTTCAGGAAAAATTATATAAATAGAAAGACCTACAGAGAGAGAGAGAGAGAGAGAAAGAAAGAGAGAATATGCAAATAGCAAAATGTTAACAATTGGGGAATGGGGCTATAGGGTATATGACAGGTCCGTGTATTATTCTTGCAACTTTTCTTAAGCTTGAAATTAGATTCAAAATAAGTATAAAATGTTAACTGAAAAATGATTCATCAAATGGGATTGCCCACTGGTGTGAGAAGTGCTGTCTGCACATGAATGGCTCTTCTGGCACTTCACTTTGGAGTCCACACTCTACTTTCCCCTCCCCCGCCTAGCCTGCTCGGGGTGCAGGAATGGCAGGGCTGAATTATGCAGACAGTGCTATAATTATGTCCTCTTCTCTTTCATCTTCCTTGCACTACTCCAAGGGAGCATGTGTAGGGTGAGCTAATGATTTGCTGCGTATCTCCGATGAGTACTATATTATTTGCATCATAATATTTTCATTTCTTCCCCCTGCACATAATGCCATGTTGACAGCAAGGTCAGTTAAGTTACTATAAGGGATTTTTAATGAAAACAATTATAAATTAAAAATAACTGTGTTTAAAGCATTTAACAGTCACTAGGGTCAAGTGATTACAGCAGTTACAAGACCCATGGGACGTGTTCACACCAAAACAAAGTGAATAAATTACCTCAGCTGGCGCATGTAATCACTAAGTGACCACAGGGGTCAGGCAGAGTGGAACCCTGAAGACTTTCACGCAAAACCAATAATGAAAATTTATCAGTCAAAAGGTGGCGGGGGGAGGGGGTACATCAAGAATTAGTGAGTCGAGCCATAGACTGGAAGCAGAATGGACTCCCCATGCAGCTTGAAGAGCCAGGAAAATGACATTCAAAAACCCAGGGGACCACTGGGGGAAAAATTCCAGGAAACAATATGCAGATAAGGCTGGGAGGATGTGGGAGAGCTCAAATGGAAGTGATCTCTTCCATATTGGCAAGATAAAAGCCAAACCAAGGGCTACCTACCTATAAGAATAACTGTCCTTATCCAGAAACCTGTGGTGGGATGTGGACATGCATTTGGAGGTCTACAATACAAGACAATGAAGGGTGTGATGTTAACAATAAAATGATCACGTCTAACAATTACAAGGTACTTGACAGCTGAGAATGCTCCTCAAAAGTCACCCTCACAACTCTGTGTCTATTTCTCCTTGTTGTAGAGAAAAAGTGGCTGAAGATCAGGGAAGCAAACACATTTTGTTGATCGAAATACAAGTAGGAAGTGAAGAAAACCAGACATTTATTGATGAGCCCTCTGGGAGTGTCATCTCAGGAGACTCATCATCGAAGGAGACTAGAATCCCTAAACTAATGTGTGCTGATGGTCTGAACTTAGTACGGAGGGGAGAAAAGGATGAAGTCCAATTAGGGAGGCAGGGCCAGTTTCCTAACAGATAGAATCTTTGATGTAGGCTTTAAAGCAGGGGTCCTCAAACTACGGCCCGCGGGCCACATGCAAATACAAATATTGTATTTGTTCCCGTTTTGTTTTTTTACTTCAAAATAAGATATGTGCAGTATGCATAGGAATTTGTTCATAGTTTCTTTTTTAAACTATAGTCCGGCCCTCTAACGGTCTGAGGGACAGTGAACTGGCCCCCTGTTTAAAAAGTTTGAGGACCCCTGCTTTAAAGAATGAACAAGATTTCACAGAAGAAAGGGAACAAGACTGGCAGACAGGAGGTGGGATCAACAGGATTGAAAATTCAGTTACTCAGCAAAAATGTAGAGTGCTTTGTACACACATAGCCCTGTGTTTGTGACCTCATCGACAATATGGAGGACCACCCGTTCTCCTGTAGAGACCCACCACCTGATCTCGTGGAGCTTACTTACTTTCATTCATCTATCCCTTCACTCAATGCATGTTCTGAGCCACTCCTATGACTCAGGCATTGTTGTAGGTATAGAGGATACAGATATCATGGAGCTTGCATTCAATGGAGGAAGACCAACAATAAGTAAGAAGACACACAAGTAGCAAACGTAAGATCTCACCAAAGAGTTGGCATTTGAGCAGAGACCAACAACAGAGGAAGTGCCTGGGTTAATGATCATGTGGATCAGAAGGGGAATGAGGAGAATGAGCAGTATTTGGAGGAGATGTTAATTCAACATTGTGATATATTGATTTTGAGGCATCTATCATCTATGGCAAAATAGTCTCCAATTAGATGCAAATGTGTGTGTGTGTGTGTGTGTGCGTGTAGATAAAGATTAAATCAGTACTACATTCCATAAATCAAACCTTAAAGAATGAGAATAATCTCCCAGGTTTTGACGTGCAGAATTAACATAGAAATGGCATCACGCCCAGGCAGAAGACAAAGTCTCTACGCCTGGGCCCTCCACTAACAAATCTGTGTGAAATTGGCTAAGACACTGAAACTCTGTGAATTCTAGTTGCCTAATTTATAAAACAGGGAGATAATACAGACAAGCCAAGGCTGGATGCTAAGGGCAGTAACACCGCTCTCTTGTTCGCTTCTACATTCTCCGTGGCGGAAGACTAACAAGACACTGAGATCATATGCAAATAACCTTTTGAGGATGAAGCCCCTTCATGCTCTGGTATGCAAGCATCCTGCTCTAGGATTTAGGATCACGTAAATTCTGAGGGCTTCAATTTTCTCTCTCGGGCCAGAGGGTTTAGAAAATTTGGGGACTTTTTTGTTTCCAAAGAGCTCCTTTTCATTTATTTATTTATTTATTTATTTGTTTATTTATTTATTTATAATAGTGACAAAATTGTCATGTAGTGAAATTCAAAAATATTTTGCCCTTTTCAGTAAAGTGTGTACCTGGCTTTCTCTGCTAAGCTGATGAAGCAATGGTTATATGAGTCTCGCCCATGCCTGTTTCTCTAGGCCAGTGATTCTCAACCTTCCTAATGCCACAACACTTTAATACAATTCCTCATGTTGTGGTGACCCCAACCATAAAATTATTTTCATTGCTACTTCATAACTGTAATTTTGCTACTGTTATGAATCGTAATGTAAATATCTGATATGCAGGGTGTATTTTCATTGTTCGCAACCCACAGGTTGAGAACCGCTGCTCTAGGTGATGGAGATATTTCAGCAAAGGAGAAAGCAGGAAGTTTTAGAACTGAATTTTGGAAGAGTAGGGACAACACCCAGGGACATTAGCTCTTGTCCACAGCATGACCCCAGTCTGTCCTCCCACCTTTCTGGATCCCCATCCATCCATCAGCAAGACAGAGATAATGCTGTCTGCCCATATCGACTTCCCCGCACCATTATAAGCATTAATGATCTAATATACTCCAAGGTACTCTGAGTCCTTTGGAGAAAGATGCCATATGAATTAGAGGCATTATAATTAATGTAATTTAAGAAAATGGCTGGCCATAACAAAGAGGATTCGGTTCACATGGATCACAAATGACCTAGCCTCATGTCCTCCGGTCACTAACAATCCTTTCTAATGAAACAAAGTCCAGTCTTACTTTTTTGAGCATATTCAACTATTCTGTATTTATGTTCTTTTTTAAGTACTTTACATAATTCTATATCAAAATTGAACTATACTTTCAAGTTAATTTTGTTCTTATTGGAGGAAAAGTACTTACCTATGAATACGACCATGAGATAATTCACTTTAGCATAAAAGATTCTTTAACATAAAGAAAGACAAGTAGATAATAAGCATGAATCTGTTATTTGGGTTAAACAAATATATGACAGACAAGAAAACGGGACATTTGTATCCTCATAATAGGATATGCAGTCAACTCATAGACATTTTTGGAAATTCTAGAATCTCTTTATTTTTTTTTTTACAAACTTACTTTGTTAATGATAAATAATTTCCTTGCATAAGCAATTTTGTCAGAGTGTAGCTTCACAAGTTATACGAATGAAGCAGACTGAATGCAAAATAACACCCTAAATAATTGCGTGACATAGAAAGAGAAGTTTTTACATAAATTATAACTTGAGGATGGTAATAGGGGAAATCAAATTATGAATCACAAACTGAAAAGTCTAGCATGTTAGATATGGTTTTTGTGAGCAAGTTAATGATTAAGAAACTCCTTTGACATTAAACTCCAGACAATGCGAGTGAGAGAATTCTAGGCTATAAGGAACTCTGGTAGGTTCTCCTCTGCAAGTCCTGGGGAGTCATCTAATTAAAGCCTCAAACCTTTGCCTCTTTATTAGCTATGACTATTCAGTCGCTATAACCATTCCAGCGAGGCTCCCCTGCTCAAATCACTTCTGAAGTGCCTTTTCTGGGAACTGTTCTGCAGTTGCCATTAGGTTATATCATTTTTTTTTTTAAATTGGAGATTGTCCATCTCCACTTGCCCACTTCACAAGCTCCAGTTCCTACTGGTTTTGTGCAATTGCAAAAATCAGTAGCCTTAAATGTGCAGACCATGCCTGAAAAGCATGGGGTGTCAGAGTTGGAAAAAGCAGCTGCAATTTGCCCGCAGCCTGGTGCACATGAGTCTGTAAGACAGGAGCTGTTGTGCAGAGGTGACTTCCAGAGGAGGAGGGTGGGTGACAAGGAGGGAGGAGGGAGAGAGTCAGGTTCAAAATGGGGCAGAAGGGAGATGACAGGAGACTGAAACAGGGATAGGAAAGTGGAGGCCTGGCCCCTCCGGTGTCGTTGAGAAGTTAATTAGAACCTAAAAGCATATATGTGTGTCAGGGTCTGGGATGCTTGGAAAGGAGATGGTGCCACGTTTCTGGTGGCCAGGCAGGGCCACGTGGCTCACCGTTTTCTCTGCTCCACAGGCAGACTGGGCCACATGCCTCAGGTCACTGGGGCACAAAAGACTGAAAGGCCGCTCTCCCTAAAGTCCTGCCCTCCCAGGGAGTAAGAAAAACTCACTGACAGGGCAGGAAGGAGGAGTCATGGCACTGGCACACTTGGATAATGTAATTTAGCAGCAGGTAACATTACTGACCATTCACTACCTGTAAACACTGGATACATGTGCATTCACACATGACACAACAGGAAATACACCCATTGTTAACAGTGATCTGTGACTTGTAGGATATACTGGTGATCTTAATACTTTTTCTGTACATTATCTATACTTTTCACAAAGAATATGTAAGATTTCACAATTAGAAAAAGAGTTTGTAGTCATTTTTAAGAAGCCCTTACAAGGTGAAGGTTTTCTGCCACTAAGGAGATTCAAAAATATATGACACAAATTCTTAAATACTGCTTAGGCTATTATGGGGAATCTTTAGAGGGAAATTTGACAATACATAATAAAAGGGTGTGTGTGTGTGTTTAAAGTATGTATCAATTGGAGCAATGTTTCTAATTATAGGAAGATATCCTACAACTATAATAAAAGACGTTTGTAAAGAGAGAGCAAGAAGGATGTTCATCACACCAGTGTAGGTAATAATAAAAGAATGAAAACACCTTAGGTCTTCAGTAATAAGGAGAGCTAAATAAATTAGAGTACACCCATACAACAGGATGCTATGCTGACACAGAGCATGACGTGCTACATTTTTTAAAGTTACAGGATAATAAGAAAGAGGTGAAGGGATTAAAAACTAAAATTGGAAGTTACAAAATAACCAAAAGGATATAAAGTACAGCATAGGGAATATAATCAATGTTTAATAACTATGCATGGTGCCAGGTGGGTACTGGAAATATCAGAGGGAATACTTTGCCAAGTCTAACCACTCTACCGTACCTCTGAAACAAATACAGAATAAGGCTGAATGTAAATTGTAATAGAAAAATAAAATCTAAAGCTCTTTTTTTTAAAAAAAAAAAAAAGAAAGAAAGAAAGGAAGGAAGAAAGAAAGAAAGAAAGAAAGCTGTTTGGTAAAATAAAGTAGTGAAAAATTTTAAAAATAAAAAATAAGTTAAAAATAGTAATTAAGCAAAAAAAAAAATCCTTAAAGCATAAAGACTGCCACTATTAAGGATATTCAACATAGAAATAGAAAATAGAAAAAATTCTCAAATGCTATACACCAAATAGTAATTACTCTGAAAAAGAGGATTACAGAAGAATGCATATTTTCTGCTTTGCACATGTCAAATACTGAAAATTTTATAATGTATATGTATCTTATTTATATTGAAAGTATTCTTTGGGGGGGGGGGAGTCTTACTTATTGATGTAGCCATATTAATTGATGTAGAAAGTTATTTATAATATAGTGTTAAGATGAACAGACTATGACATGGTATTACTGTAATCTCTCTATTTGGTAAAAATATGTGTTGTGTGTATGCATATGTATTAATAGAAAACAGTCTATAAAGAGCCACACTAAATGTTAACAGTGGTTATCTCTGGCCACGGGTGATTCTGTTTTCTTCTTCCATGTATCTCTATTTGCTAGGGTATCTCTATGAGCATATGTTACACGTATTCTAAGAGTAAAATAAATAGCTCAGGCTGTGAAAGCTTCTCTGAAAGCCCAGCTCCAAAACTCTGGGCCAATAGCACAATCACTGGAAAGAAACACAGTCTCCCAATATGATTGTTGTGAAAGGGACAAAGTTGATTTGTATGTCTAGGATCGGGGATGTGTGTTTCAGTTACAACCATGTCTAATACAATGCTTCTACAGATATGAATAATCCCTTTCTTAAGATTTTCCTTGGAAGCATTTTCTTTTTTTAAATATATTTTTATTGATTTCAGAGAGGAAAGGAGAGGGGAGAGAGAGATAGAAACATCAATGATGAGAGAAAATCATTGATAGGCTGCCTCCTGCATGCTCCCTACTGGAGATCAAGCCCGAAACCCTGGCATGTG
Organism: Myotis nattereri; assembly: GCF_964212035.1. Taxonomy (NCBI): domain Eukaryota; kingdom Metazoa; phylum Chordata; class Mammalia; order Chiroptera; family Vespertilionidae; genus Myotis; species Myotis nattereri. Next base: position 22,298,541 of record NC_138084.1, on the reverse strand, counting down.
CCTTTGACCAAAATCGAACCCAGGACTTTTTAGTCTGCAGGCCCATGTTCTATCTATCCAGTAAGCCAAACTAGTAGGGCTGGAAGCACTTTTCTTCTTTCTTTCTTTCTTTCTTTCTTTCTTTCTTTCTTTCTTTCTTTCTTTCTTTCTTCTTTTTTCTTTCTTTCTTTCTCTCTCTCTCTCTCTCTCTCTCTCTCTCTCTCTCTCTCCTTCTCTCTCTCTCTCTCTCTCTCTCTCTCTCTCTCTCTCTCTCTCTCTCCTTCTCTCTCTCTCTCTCTCTCTCTCTCTCTCTCTCTCTCTCTCTCTCTCTCTTCTTCTTCTTCTTCTTCTTCTTCTTCTTCTTCTTCTTCTTCTTCTTCTTCTTCTTCTCTCTCTCTCTCTCTCTCTCTCTCTCTCTCTCTCTCTCTCTCTTCCTTTCAGGCCTGGAGAAACCGAAGTTCAGAGCTATTTAATGACAACCGAGACCAAAGAAAAGCTATAATTAAAAGTTCATGGCCTTGGAGTTTGACTGACTAGATTGTTATATATAAAATTTCAGCTGAAGGAAGAGGCCACCCAAGAACCCTGCCTTTCTAATTATAATATTGGAAACAAAACGACAACAACGACAAATCCTTTTTAAGTATTCCTGCACAGTATAAAGAAATGACGAACAATAGCCAACTGGCTGTTATACTCTGAGGAGTAAAGGAAAAGGAAGTGAAGAGAAGGGAAATGTAGAGAAAGGAGGATAAGACAGCATATCTCTATTAAGAATTGTAGCCGAAACCGGTTTGGCTCAGTGGATAGAGCGTCGGCCTGCAGACTGAAAGGTCCCAGGTTCGATTCCGGTCAAGGGCATGTACTTGGGTTGCGGGCACATCCCCGGTGGGGGGTGTGCAGGAGGCAGCTGATCGATGTTTCTCTCTCATCGATGTTTCTGACTCTCTATCTCTCTCCCTTCCTCTCTCTGTAAAAAATCAATAAAATATATTAAAAAAAAAAGAATTGTATATTTTTAATGTTTGAGCCAAAAGGCAAAGCAGAAAAAAATTATCATACCTTTAAGTTCATTCATTCACTCAGAGATTCAACAACCATTGGTGTTCCCCACTATATCCCAGGCCCTTTATTCAGAAGTGGGGGTACAAAGAGCAATGGTTAGGAGACAGACAAGTAGACAATCACATAGCAACTATGAGAAGGGCTGGCTGCACACATGCCTGACCAATGGGTTAAGGGAAACAACCAGCTCTTCAGGCAGAAAGGATGAATGAGTTCTCCTAAAGGGAGGGTCATTCCAGGAAGTAGGAACGGGGTCTGCAAAGGGAAAGAGTGTGAAAGGGCACAGGCATTTGGGGAATGGGAAGAAATTAGGGGCAAATAAAAGTGGAAATAAGAAGGTGGATGTGCAATCAAATAAGATTTCCTAAGGCTCATTTGTGCAGCATCCATGGGCAGATTAGCAATATTGAAGACAGAGGCTGTTCCACAAAAACACCTCTGGCATGACATCAACCCATCTGAGACGCTGAGTGTGCCTATCTGTGTTAAAGGAGGCTGTTAGTCAAAGGACAACCTTTTACCCAGGTGATGGTCCCTTCAGTAGGGATCCCAGGCCCCCGACTGAGAATAGAGAAAGACAGAAGAACACACTTGGCAAGTGGAGTCTGGTGGACCCAAGTTCAAATCCGGAGGTCACCTCCTAGTTGGATAACCTGAGGTAAGTTAACTTCACCAAGACTCAAGTTTCCTTATAAGTAAAAATCAGAAGCTAATACTTACTAAATAAGTTAGTATGAGGACTGCATGAAATGACGCGTGATTGAAGGGTGGGGAGGGGTCGAGTATTTAGACCCCACCACCCAGACAACACATGATAGTCCAATCCCTCCTCATTTAAGCTGGACTCAAGTCCAACTTGGCCATTCATTATTTGAGTGGCCCCAGACAATTCATTTAATGTCTCTCCTGCCTCAGTTTCCCCTTCTACTGAATTTGGAGGTGGGACCTCCAAGCCTCTTACAGTCCTAACATTCTGACCAGTTAGTATAATTGTTCAGAGGGAGGCTTCTTTCCAACCTCTGTTCTTATACCTGTTGGTGCCCCGTCTTCCACTCTAAATCTTTTAAAATCATAGTGCCAGAACCTTCTAGTGTCTGCCTTTTGGATTTTTTGACACTAGCTCTGTTGTCTCCCTCCACAAAATCTGTTGGAAGTCATCCGTAGGCCAAGGGCTGTGTTAAGAATGATACAAGCTTTATCACAAAGTCTATACAAATGAGGACATCAAGGCTCAGAATATTAAGCAATTTATCAAGGGTATGGAATTTAACGCTGGCTCTTCCCAGCTGCTCCTGATCGTTATAAGTTACACCACCTCTCCATCCTCTTAGCTATATCTAGTTTGAGTTCTATCTTCTTATGGTCCTGTGCTATGCTAGCTTAGCCCATAAATTACTTTGTATTAATAACGTTATGTGCTACACCTGCCAGATGACATATGTCCATATTAACCAGGATCCATCATCTCTGAACCAACAGGGAACTCATGATGGGATTCTCAGGCCTTGCAGCTGGTAGGTCAGGGTGAGATTCTAGGCACGCAGGACTTTAATACATCTCTCAAATAACAGAACATGATCAAACAGCTACTCCACTTCCACCTGAACCTGCCAGAAGCTATGGCATTTTAGTTCAAGCCTAAGATCTATGAGCCTCCCAGCTGCCATAAGAGTACTCATATCACAGACAGATAAAGGAAGAGGGCTCATGCTTTGGGGTAAGACAACTCCAGGTTTACGAATTGAGTGCACTTGGGTGGATTTTTTTAGCTTCTCTGAGCTACTTATCCTCTAAATCAGTGGTTCTCAACCTTCTGGCCCTTTAAATACAGTTCCTCATGTTGTGACCCAACCATAAAATTATTTTCGTTGCTACTTCATAACTGTAATGTTGCTACTGTTATGAATCGTAATGTAAATATCTGATATGCAGGATGGTCTTAGGCGACCCCTGTGAAAGGGTCGTTCGACCGCCAAAGGGGTCTCGACCCACAGGTTGAGAACCGCTGCTCTAAATGATCTTGGGTAAGGTAACCCAACTGAGCTTCAGGTTCCTCATCTATAAAACTGGGATAACATTCACAACCTTAGATGTTGTAGAGATAGAGGAGTGCCTGGCCTGTAGAAGAAACAGATGAGTCTATTGGGAGAATAAAGGAGCTTAGGGACGGTCAGGTTGTTTCCAAAATCAGGGTAGTCTAGACTAGAGTAGAAAGACGGAAATCAGTTAAAGATTCATTAGACCCTTAAGTAGCTGCTGAATCTGAGGACTATGCTGGTTGAGAGTTGGATACCCTATTATGGCATAAGCCCTAACTGATCTGATCCTTGATTCCACACTGCCAGGCCGCCTGGCAGCTGTTGCTGGAAGTATTTTTTTCAGGTAGAGAGGTTCCCAATTGAGCCAATGGGTAGAGTGTAATCACACACCATCTCTCCTTCCGAGCACCATGAGGTTGCCAGGGTAACTGCACGATTCTGGCCTTCCCTGTGGGATCTCTACTCCTCTATCCACATCCCAGTGGGCTCCCTTCCTTTGGCCTTACATTCTGCACCCCCAGCTAAGACCTCGCCCTCCTGCCTCAGAAGATCAGAGAGGAAACAGGAAGAGAAGGAACGGACCAGGCACCTGGATCTCCACATTTTATTTCCTTATCATTTTATTTTCTTAGTTACGGCACATTTCCATTTATGAAGTACTTTCCCTTATAAAATATCTCACTGTTGACTTCTAACCTACTAAATAATTCCTCTGATCTATTCTTGTTTTTACCCTCTAAATATCTGTTGATGGTTCATGCACCACATTCCCCATTCAGTTATTAATGGCCCACAAAAACTTACTAGCAGCAATCATTTACTGATTAATCTGCACAACAATCCAGAAAGACAGGTAGTATTAATCCTTTGTTCTGCACAGGGAAACCAAGGGGAAAAGAGAGGTTAACTTTGTTGGCCAAGGTCAGTGGCTAAACAAGATTATAACCAGGATCTATCTTGTCTTATATTTCTGTGAACACTTCCCACTGTGTTATTCCCTTTCTGCACAAATCAATGTTGTCAAGGCAGCCAGATCATTTCTATGTTGAGGTTCAGTTGTCACAGAACATCTTAAAAATGTCAAAAATTCAACCCAAAATAATTTTGCCTGCTAGTAGCTCATAAATAAAAGTTGCTAAAATGAAGAGATGATAGTACTTGAAGGCAAATTGTACAGAGGCAAAAGAGAAGTGAAAAGATGTGGATTATAGACCTAGCTTCTGCTACATGGAGACGCTGAGAAATGTCACTTAACTTCTCTACACCTCTGAGTCAGCTGTAAAAACCTAGATTATGCTGAATGGCAATCACGGTATGTGGCTGTTTTAAATGAGATGATTGAATACCTATGAAACCAGCACAAAAAATAAAGCTCCAATATCCAATGCTGCCAAGACTGTGGTAAAAGTGGTATATTCATTCAGTTAATTAAATGCACAGCTACAACCCCCATGGAAAGCAAGATGACAACAAGAACCAGAGAGATTTTCATATCCTTGACTTAGTAATTTAACTCATACTTTATTTTAGCTTAAGAAATAAGTCAATAGAAGCAAAAAGACATATACAAACCAAATGCACATTTCAGTGCTAGCTATCAGAGGAAAAACTGTTATTGATTGCAATGTTCATTATAGAGGGATGTTTTATTAAATAAAAGCATAGAACCATATACATGTCATGTTGCTATTACAAAAGATAAATATGAAAATTAGACAAAATCATTTAAAATCTTACGGATACTATTAAATGAAAATAACCAAAAGTAAAAGAACAGATATGTAGTCTGATGTCAACCATATAAAATGTGGATTGATGTGTAAGAGCACAGAAAAATTCAAGAGTTATATTATTAGTTATACTTATTAATTTTTAATATTTAACTATTTTTAATGAATTTTTCATTAACATATACATTTTCTCAATTATTTAAAAATTTCTCTGACCATGCTTTAAAATTTCAACCTGAATTTCTGCATAGTTTTTGTCGGCTGACATATTTATTCATGACATTATTTTTTCCAGAGTGGTTTTTGCTTTCTACTCTATAATTCTTTACTATCTTTAGATACTTTAAAATCTCAGAACCCTTGCATTTCTTTCCTTCACCTAAGTGGATTCTAACAAAGATCTGTCGTCTTATCTAGCTATGAATAGCCAACCCCATGATTGCCTTGTAATGTTAATATTTGGCAATGCCTAACCTAGGAGTCAACATGCTTCCGATAACCCTGACCAGTGAGGGGCCTCTACAGTAACCATAAAGTTGCCATTACACTTTTCAAAGTGCAGAGGCAGGTTTCATACTCCAGGTTTTTAGAGTTTTACAGCAGGTCATTTTATATTTTCCGGGGTCTAAGACACCCCTCTGGTTCTCTTTAGAAAGCTGCTCTCAGCTACACTGTGCTAGGACCTTCCCTTCATAGACTTTTACATGCTCCTTCTCTCCTTAGAAACATTCTCTTGCTAGTAGGTCATTTGTACATCTTTGCTCATCATATCTGGGAAAGATTGCAGAGCCAATGAATTAAAAATATGATTCTAGGTCTCTTGTGTGCCAATGAATGCCCTCATTAAAACAGAATGAGTAGATAAGATTGGTTTCAAAGCTTTCCATCCCTCTGCCCCAGAGCCGCCGAGGCCAGGCTCTGAAAGGATGCACAGTAAAATTAAATATCTAAAAATTCATCTTTAATTAACAGAATTGGATTAAAGCTAGACACCACGGCATATCATACGAGAAATGGCTGAGCTGGCTTCCAAGTGCTCTAATTCAATTAGGACGCAGTGAGTGACACTCGGACGGGAAAGGTTAATTGGGGGCGCCAGAACGCAATCATTCCTTACCTAACCAGTCATTAAACTTCTTAACCTCTGAGGGCAGTCCCAGCTCGGTGAAATCGCCTGTGTGGAGAAGGATGTCCCCATAAGGCATCTGGATACCATCTGTTCTGGAGTGTGTGTCTGAGATGCAGACAAACCGCGTGTGGCCCGCTGGTTTTGGAGTGTCATATGGGATGGGGTCGACCCTAAAGTAGACATAACAGATCCCGTAACAGTTAAATATATTAGAACCCTCGTAATTGTCATCACACATACATACCAACTGATATCCGTGAAAGCACCCAGACAAACTGATGCAACGGCAGAAGGGACCATTGTAACGAGGGGACACTTTTGAATGCAAAGGAGATAGCATCACCCACCTACAATCCCAATGGGCAAATTTAAAAAGTTTTACTTACCTGGTTTGAAAATTAAAAAGACTACCTTACGGCAGAGGTGGAATTAACCCAGGAAACTGATAGAATGATTAATGGTGAAGGTTAGGGATACTGAACCCCAACTGGGGAAGCAAAATTATGCTATTTTGTCTCTCATCATGCTCCAATTGATCCCACTACTCATTAGGAAATGACTAACTAATTTATTCCTTCTTAAACATGCATAAGTCAGGCAATGAACTAATTTACGAAGAACACGGCACGTGCTTTGCCAACTGAGATGTGGAGAGACATATTAGATAGTACTAATATTTAATATCCTTTCCAGAACCGTTTGTATTTTCAAGAATCTTAGGATCTTGTTGTGTTTGCTAAGAGATTCTCAAATCAAATTGTGGGGAGGGAAGGTGATGCCAAAATAACATAGCTTTTAAAAAACACACAACATTCATTGGATGTCCAAAAACTTTGTCAGCTCGTTCTTTACCACAACAAATTATCTGTAGCCCCACTAACACCTGAGGCTGCTTGGAATGCCTTGGGCAGAGATTCCATTCAGTACAAGAGTAAGCCTTTTAATGAGTGTCTATAGATACACATATGCATTAATATATGTATAGTTTTAGAGACCTAAGCACTGTGAAGTTATACTAGGGCATAAGAATCAAAAGGCAAAATGATCAACCCAAAGCAAAGAAAATGAAACAGAACATTCTCATTTAATTGAGTGTAACAAAATGTGCTAAATAAACTTGGTAAAGAAATGCAAATCTGGCTCTTCAAGCATACAGTTTTAATTATTTAAAGGGCTGGTAGCAGAGTTAAGGATGCTTTAACTATATTAACACTATGCTGACAGCTTCCTTTAATTTCTCTGTAGGAATGCACACTTACTTTGGATCATGGGTGAAGAGAAGCAGTTATAGCTGTAAAGACAAGGTCACGAGAGAAGCAAACATGCAAAGCAGAGATTACCATGCGAAACGTTAAGTAAGGACCAATATTTCATATCATATTTCATATCACAGCCCTACCCTTGACAGTTAACATGCGGCAGAGAACACACGGAAAGTCAACATAAGAATCCCTATACATCTTGCTCTGCAGGCTTGGTTTAATTTTTCTTTCCTTTTCCCACTTTTTCAAAAGAAAGAACCCATTTTAACAATGCAATTGTAGTGAGGGGAATAAAGACATCCGTATACATCCTCATTGGTCTTGCATTTCTTTCACAGTTTACCTTTTAATTTTATTTTATCTTTGACAGAGAAGAAGGAAAGTCAGAAAGAAGAAAGAGCTTGAAGAAGACAGAAAGAAGGAAGAAGACAGGGAAGGACTGTGAACTGGTTAACACAGTGGATCTAACTGGAAACCCAAAAGAAAGTTTACTTTCTGCAAAAAAATGAATAGATGTTCCCTGTAAAGGTTAGAAATTAACAATGCTGTTACCATGGAGAAAATGCACTAATCCACTGAATTTTGTAAGTAACCGGGAAATGCTCCTGATTGTATCCAATGTTGATTTTTCTAAAAATGTATGAAGAAGTTTGGTACCTTCTTTTCCTGTACTGAGGCTATTCCAATCAGTCGCAGGCTCTAATCTTATCATGATACCCTGTCTTACAAAAGTAGTTCACTCAGAGAATGAATGATTGGGTTGTTCCCTGCTGCAGGAGACCCTGTCACCCTCTGAAAGCGACAGGTAATATTCTATCCCTCAACCTACAGTTAGGACGCTCACTGGAATGGGACCATGCACATTTCTACTCAGCCCACCCACATCTGAATGAAAATTAAATAAATTAACCACTGGACTTTAAACACATAAATTCAATATTATGCATGTCTTTAGTTTCCAGTTCCCCTCAGTAACTCAGATAAGCTACGGGCACAAGTAGTGCATCAACATCCTTTATGAGCCCATCCGAATTCATCAAAGGGATGTCACAGTCATCATTTTGAATGTATTACACAGAAGGTAGCACAGATACAAACCCTTCCCTGTGAATAGGTCCCTGTTCTATGAATCTACTCAATTTAAAGAAGCAAATCATCATGTGGTACCTAAAATTGTTTCCCAGCTTAGGTCTATATTGAGCAATAACTTTCCAAGACTATTGGAACACCAATTATTGAATGGCTGAAACTTCCTTCCCCATGCCGCCACCTCCTCCAGAGAAACTAGTAACTATCCAACAGATTGAACATGAAATAAAAGCCAAGGAATAGAAAAAAAAAACAGAAGACAGAAAATAGGGAGAAAATGTCTTTGAAAGGGTGGCGGCGGAAACGCATGAGATGGTGGTTCCGAGAGGCGGGAAGGGCTCTCCTGGGACCGCGCCGCACCTGCACACGACCCCCCACGCGGCGGGTGGTTCTCTGCTGCCTGGAACTGCGGGCCCGGGCCTGGGCACTCCCTCCCTCTGTTATGGACCCTGCAGGTCAAATTGAAAGGGCAAGTCATCTCGGGGCCTCGCCGCCGTTGTGATCGACTCCCTGCTTACCCGCGCTGGGGCCGGGGGTCCTTGGGGCCCTCGAGGCCCGGTCGGAGAGGCCGGGGCCTACGTGGGCCAGCGGCCGGGCCCGTGAGGCACAGCCTGACCATGCTGCTGACGGCCTCGGGCACCGAAGCCCCAGCCCGCAGCGAGAGCCCGGCGCAGGCCACCATCCGCTCGCCGCCCCGGGACCTGACCTGCGCGACAGCTGCGGTGGAGGAAGAGCCAGCGACCTTATGCCAATCGGGTGTCCGCACTAAGTTCGGCATCAATATGGTGACCTCCCGGGAGCAGGGGGGGGCTACCAGGTTGCCTAAGGAGGCGATCGCCGGCGCCCCCGGGGACGAGACAGAGGACATGGACTTCCTATCTGGGCTGGAACTGGCCGATCTGCTGTACCCCCGGCAACCAGACTGGCCCCTGGAGCCCGGGCTCAGCTCGCCCTGGGGGTGGGGGGGTGGGGGGAGGAGGCTAGGACTGTGCCCTCCATCTTGCCCTGGGTCCTCCATTTTTGGACAGAGCCATGTGCTCGGCAGGGCTTCTTCCCGGAAGAAGCCTCTGCTAGCCACACCCAGGATTTCTCTGGACTAGCCAATGATAATCAAGGGAAGTGCACGCCATCACTATGACCACATCCTGTGTAATGAGACACCGACTGGCGCCTGGCCAATCGGCGGGGCCCACAGTCCCCTCTCCTGCCCTTACTCCACCCCCCTATAAAACCCACAGTCCCATCAGGCCTCGCTCTCTCAGCCACTGGGCTTGCCGTTGTGTGGGTGAGTGTGGTGGACGGGGAGCACAAGCTAGCTTGTATTAAAGGACTCTTTGCTTTTGCATCGGACTGGCTGGCTCCCTGGTGGGCTCTTGGGAATCTTGAAATCTGGGCATAACAGTCTTATTATTCAACTGAAATAAAATGAGTCAGAAGTATACAGAAACAGTGGCGGAGAAGGCTCACCTATCACCACCACCAACTTGATGTCATCAAAGAGAAACAATTTGTAGGCACTTAGGAGAGACATGGAGAATTGATTTAGGTAGCGGCCTGGGGAAGGGGAAGGCCTAAAGATGCAAATGTGGAATTTATATACATCCCCTGACCCAGAAACACTGATATCCTTTGTTACCCACAGGACTAAGTACCAGAAGACAAGACGGTGCAGCCTGTCAGAGCCAGCTGCAGGATAACATGACAAATGTCACCTGGGGGGTGATAGGAAGGAAGACATTTCCACCCAAAGACATTCAGAGCTGCAAATAAGACGTCTAGTAGAGTAGGCAAGTTGCAGTGAATATAATTAAAGTCGAGACAACCCTAGGGAAGCTACTATTTCCAAGTTGAGCATTTGGTAAACACTTTGAAAAGTAAGAGAGACAAACATTTTCACTGTAAATGCGTGTGTAAGGGGGAGCCTGATGGCCATGGCAACATTTACCTATTCACATTGTGTGAGACCCTCCTGCTACATTTCCCCTCCTAGTTAACATCTTTACTGCTTACTGTTTATGCTGCAGACTTCTCAAATGATCTAACATTTCCCCCAAGGCACCATGTCAAATATCCCAGGAAGTAAGTCTCTTACCAAGGCAATCTAACCCCTAGAGCCAGATTCAAATATCAGAATGAGATTGCACGTACATCTGAGTACACCCAGGGGAAAACAAGATGACATGGGAAGACGAGAAGAAAACACGGGATCATAAAATCCCAGAGCTGGACAAAACCTCAGGGGCCACTGGGTTCAATGCTTTATACAAAGTTTGAACACCCTCCCCTCTTCCTACCTACCTGCCATAAATTTTCTTTCCAAGGTTTCCAGAGAAGGGGAGGTCCTGGGCCCGCTCCCCTCCCCCAGGGCAGCCCATTCTGGGTTTTGATAGCTCTCCTTGCTAGAAACTTTTGGATCCAGAGTCTGCACCTCTGAGAAAGCTGAGCACAGTCCAAAGAGACTTGGCCTGGAGCCTGAGGACTGAGTAACAACTTTGGCTGCGTTACTCACTTTGGACAAGTTATTTCATTCTTTTGGTCTTCATTTTTTTTTTCTCATTTGTAGGATGGGAATAATAATGCCTAACCTGCTAAGTTGCTATGGGGATATAAATTGTCAAGCATTGGGTCTGGCACACAGCACGTGCTCAGAAAGTAGAGGTGCAGAATGATGTAAGAGTAGAGCACGTTCAGCTACACAGCCAGGCTGTGTGGCTCTGAATCCCACTCCATATTTATTCACAGTGTGAGACCAAGCAAGGTGCTTAACTCCTATGCCTTGGTTTCTTCATCAGTAAAATGGGTATAAAAATAGTACCTTATCTCATAAGACTGCTGTGAGGATGAAGAGGGATAACGTGTTCAGAGCATGCAGAACAGTGTCTGACACACAGCAGACAATAAATGTTAAGGCTTTTTTCACTAGCTAGTAGTATTTTTACAACTATTAATAGCAGTATCCTTTAGTTTCTCTGACCTCCAGTTCTTCTGTTACAAGGAGATAATAACAGCTACACATAGACTTTGTGAGAATTAAAAGTCACATACACATCACCTAGCACAGTACAGGGCACATAAACCACAGTAAACAAACACATTTATTTCCTACTGTCACTTCCTTAACCCTACTTCTGAAATGACAGAGAATAAGAATTCAGTCCCTTTTCCATCTGATAGTCCTTCAAATATCTGAGGACACATATGATAATCCCCTGAAAGCTTCTCTACTCCAGTTGAGGAGCCACACTTTCTTCAGCATTCTTTGTGTGATGGGATTTCACATGTCCTCAGAATCTTGGTGATCTCCCAGGTGCAATCCTATTGATCAGAAGCCCTCCCTCTGCAGTGTCAGAATTCCCACGGGCCATGGGAATTCCTGGACCAGTGAGCTGTTTCTCAAAGACAAATGCAAGTATAGGCGACAGAGAGTCGACAGTGCCGGACACATGGGCGGACTTTCCTAGAGGCCTGAGCTATCATCTTAAACCATTTTCTAATCAAGTCTCTAGGTTTTGTGCCAAGCCGCAAATCTTCCTCTTGAAACTCGATTGTCAAATGTTTACATATCTCATTGCATATTCAAATAAATAAACCATTCTTATTTATTCAGTCTTGGCACATTAGGCTTTTTTTTTTTTTTTTTTACCCATAAAAAAATAATATGACAGTATTATTGCTTCCACTATGGAATCCTCTCCTGGCCATATGTGTTATTTTTTCCAATAACAAATTCATACAGCCTTGCAAGTTTCATTGCTAGATCTTCAGAAAAGCTGTTATCATGTGGTTTGTTATGATGTGGGTTTCTTTTTTAAGGCCATGTGTGCAATAAAAGCCTCATGTACACAATTAGCCTAATAATTCAGTGTCAGAATAGAATATAACCCCTACAAAGCATTTTAGAGGGATCTGAATGTATTTACCATCCCCCTTGAAAATCTTGATGTTGTTGCATATGCACTCCACTGACTTTATTTTTAAAAAGTTTTCCAATGTGACATTAAAGCGTTCATTTTTACCCAGAAAATTTAGATGGCTTGAAAAGCTAAAATTATTTGTGATGTTACACCACCCAGTCTATATATAGTGTTAGACAAAGATAAGCAAAACCCACTAGCAAAACAATGAATAAACAAGTACTAAGCTTAAATTAGTAAAATCACAGAATTTTGGGATTGGAAGGGACCTTAGAGATGACCAAATCCTGTGTTTCATGTCTTTAAATTCCCTGTTCATGGTTTTTGCCCTACTCATGTATACGATTATTTAGATTTTGTTGTCTCTTACAGTTTTTGCACAGTTTTTTTTTAGTTTTGCCCTAAATAATGGCATCATGAAGTCGTGAATTGGATATGTGCTGGTTGGATTTTCAACCATACATTAAAATAAATAGTAACTATTAAAATTCTGTCTAAGGTTTGTCCACTCTGTGGAACCAGAACTCAGGTTTTCTAACTTCCACTTCCTTTCCCCACCACTTAATTTTGGGAGCTGAAAATATGCCTGCACTTGGAGAATGAAAATGATACAAATTTAAAAATGCCAGCAAATCAATTGCCTAAACTCCTATAGTCATTAATATTTACAGACTGCTCAAAATGAATGGAATTCACTATCATACAAAAAAATTCTAAGTTTTAATGCTCTGGGAACTGACCCCTCAAAGTTGAATGGAGTCTCCACTGAGGGAGTGAGCAACATCGAACTTGATTTTTAGAATACTGATAAAGATAAAAAGTATTCGTGCTCAAGGATGTCCAGGCTGATGTGGAGACTGACTGTGTTCCAAAACATAGGTGTCTTCAGAGGAACTACTTTAGTTAACGGAAAAGCCCTCATTAAAAACAGCCCAGCATGTAGAATCCAGGGCTGCCTGCACTCTCTCCACGCTGGTTGGCTATTAGCTGTGACCCTGAGCAAGTCATTTCCCCTCCTCTAGCCTGTACCTCAAGTGTGAAAAGAGGGACAGAACCAAATGATCCCCAAGTGATGAGCTGCATGGTTTCTATGGCACTATTAACTTGTACAAGACTTCAGAAACAACCCCGTCTCCTTCGTAGCTGAAAACATGTTCTTTTCCTTACAGTTTTATTTTGTGTTCCAGGCAATCTATAATGATAAAGGTGTAATATGCTAATCAGACTGGATGACCTTCCGGACAAAGCCAGGGTTGCGAGGGCAGAGGCAGCCCACCGCGGGGACCCAAGGCAGGGGAGGCGGCCACTACTGCGGCAGCGGCGGGGGGCCGAGCGCCTTGCACGAATTTTGTGCATCAGGCCTCTAGTGCAAAGATAAATGCAGTCCCTATCTCTCCAATTATAAAGAGAATTAGCAAGGCTACGTATAAAGATATGTGGAACTGCAATTTCGGGCTATAGACAGAGCGTCCAGGTATATCTCGTGTAAAAGAGAACAAAGGAGCCAAAATTCCAGTTACCACAATAAAACCAAAATGAAAACATACGGGATTTAACTAGGTGCTTCAGAAACGGGGCTGCTCTCCTTTTCCTAAAACTAAGAGCTGGTAAACTTCTCCTAGCTCGGGCCTCATGCCCCAGAAGAGACATGGTGCTGAGCCACATAAATATATTCACATTTGTACTACGGACACCACTTCCCTTTAACCGCTGAACTGCTGTATCAACAGTGTTCTATCACCAACTAATTACAGCTAACAAAACCCACTGCGCAGAGTGTGTCTCGCCTGTTTTTCCTAGTACAAAAGTACAGTGCTGACATTCAATGAATATTAAGTGGTCATGATTTAATTCTTTGAGCACTGCATGTAATATGAATTCATGGTCCTTGTACTGGTTCCATTTGAGGTGTTTTGGTGTCCGTCAAGCTAGCTACTGTGCAAGCCACAGAAGCCTCTCAGATGGCATACTGTTGGGGCATAAGTATCCCAGTGGATAGAGGTGTACTGGCCAGGGTTAAATGTTTCCACGCCTTTAACCTAGCAACCAAGTCAATGGGCTTACCTGAGGGCTGGCCTTGCATTTGAGAAAAGAAGCCGTGTGACACTGTACTGCATGTATCATTCCATACTGTCAGTCAGTCAGTCAGTCAACAACCATTTCTTAAGCACCTACTTGTGTGCCAGGCGCCACAGTAGGGCGCCACAGTAGGCTCTGGGACGATAAAGAAGCAACAAGGGTGGGTCCTTCCGAGATTCTGCAGTTCATTTGTCAATTCATTATTCGACAAATGCTTATTAGCACGCCTGGTTTCTGCTCAGTCATTCACGGTATTCATTTCACAAGCATTTATTAAGCACCTTCTATGGACCAAAGGTGGTGCTAGGTGCTAGGGAGACAGCTATAACCAAGGCAGAGATGTCCCTGGGATATGTAAACGGGTGACTTACACAACAACGTGCAAAGTGTTATAATAAAGGAGGTGCGAGGCACTGTGGGGAAAAGGAGAAATGCCTGGCATTGCTTTGAGAGCTGGGAAAAACAGGGGATATTACCGTGGGCAAGAACACAAGGTAGTGTGTCAACTTCCAATGCCTGGGACAAAGGGTCTTAGGCTCAGAAAGGAGAGGCATGAGAGTGGCCTGAAGCTGGAACATGAACTGGGACTTAAACAAGCACTAGGCTCAGAAAATCAATTGGCAGAGAAGAGCTGATCAGACAACAGCAGCAGGGTAGGGACGAGCTTAGCGCATTTAGGGACTTGTGAGAAAGGAGGCATGGCTGGGGCAGAGTCTCTGTGACAGTGAGCAGTGGAAGGTTTGAAAAGCTGGTGGGATTGGGGCCAGACCACAAAAAGCCAGACTGTGGGGCCTGAACCAGCCCTGGAGGCTGTGAAAAACATCCTCCTCCTCCTCCATCATCCACTGAAAGGTACAGGGTGGGGAGGGAGTCACCAAGAAAGCTGGCTTTTAGGAAAGGCATGGTGGCCTCATGCAGGGTGTGAGGGTGGGATGGGTGGGGTGGGAGGGCATGAAAGGAAAGGAGGCTGGCTGGAAATTAACTACAAAACCCTAGACTTATGATGATCGAGCCAAGCCCAGTCAAAATGAAAACCGAAAGGAGAGGACATGAAAAAAGGCAGTAGAAACCCAATGATGGTATGATAAACAGAAACTATCATGAGTTTGACTGTAAATGAAGGTTGGAGACGTAGTCCAAAATGAATGACAACATCCTTCACCATTAGGTCTCCTGGAGCTCCATCCTGCCCCCGTTTTTATCATTGATCTGATGCTATGACTGAATGTCTGTCTCTTCCTCTAAAATTCCTATGTTGAAGCCCAAATCCCCAATGTGACAGCATTTGCAGGTGAAGTCTTTGGGGGGTAGTTAGGTCATGAGGGTGGAACCCTTGGAAATGGAATTAATGGCCTCATAAAAGAGGCACAAGAAAGGTGACCTCTGTCTCTCTCTGTCTTGGCCATCTGAGGACAGAGCAGGAAGGTGGCCTTCTAACAAGCGAAGAAGGGGGTCAGCAGACTACCCCATAGGCAAAAGAGTCCCAGTGCATGTTTGTAGGAAGAAGGACTAGAAAGAAAACACAACTCATTCCTCTAAATCTTGTCTCTGTCTACTTTTGAGCTACAGCAGCAGTTTCAGAGTTGTGACAGACTCCATCCATACAGCCTACAAAGCCTAAAATATTTACTGTCTGGACCTTAATCGGAAAAAGTTTGTCCACACCTAATTTTGTCACTCGATAAACATTTGTTAAGCAACAATATATGTTAGTCACCTTGTTACTAATAAGCATACCTGATAATCAGCAGCATCTACTATGTGCAATGGGCTTTTCCTGTATTATTACATTTAATCCTCTCAAGATCTTCATATAGGGTGTATGTGTGTGTGTTTGTGTGTGTGTCTGTTTGTGTTCTGTATTCTTCAAATTTTGCTTAAAGTTACCTAATAAGTTTGGGACTTTGGCTATGGAGCCTGACTAAACCATGATTCTCTACCTTTTGCTATGCAACTGTGTTTCTCCAAAGATTGGGGAAAATTTTAAGATTTTGGAATAAGCATCGTTTTAATAGAAGGCTGAGCCCTCTGGGCATTATCTGGTTCCATAGGGACACAAATTTTTATCCTTTGGGCTAGGTTACAAATTTGTAACTAACTGATAGATAAGTGAAAGCAATGCAAATTACTCTTATCTATGGGTGCAAATGAATTCTGCCTAATGGAGGTTCAATTGACTCCCTCCCCTCCAGGTTTGCATCTATTTGTAAATTTATTTCAACATTCTTTTATTTCAGATGAATCTGAGGTTTTGATTCCCTCATTTATTAATGAGTTAAATAAAATTTTTGAAGAAGAGTAGATTTTATATCTGTATGAGAGTCAGGATTCTTAAGAATTCTTCTTTTACAGAAGTCACCAAGACGACATGTTTACCATGCTGAACATCCCATTTTTGCTTGGGAAGGCATCGTCATACCAAAATGTAACCAACGTGACCATAAATTACATACACCTACATATACCTACATAGGTATGAGGGTAGGGAGAGTAGGAGAGAACAAAGTGATGAAGGGTCATGTCAGGGGTTCATTTATGTCACCTACAGCATCAACAAAACCTGGTTTTGGACCACAGCTCTGCCTCTGCCTAGCTTTGAGAACCTGGACAAATTACTAAACTTCTCTCAGGCTCAGTTATCTCATCTATAAACGGGGGATGATAACAGCAGTTGCCTCAGAAAGTTGATACAAAGATTAAATAACTATTGCTTAGAGCTATTTAAACAACTGGTTCACATGAAGTGCTAAATAAGGGTTAGCCATCATTATGAGGATGTTCCCATGAGAATATTGATGAAAGGAATTAGTTCTAGTTGGGGATGGGAGGTCTTCACACAGCGGTTATATTTTATCTGGGGTAGTTGGAGTTCACCAAGCTAACTGCTAAGGTGATGTCATTTGACATAAAAGGGGCAGTATTTTGTTTTTAAATAAAGACAGGAATGGAGATGAGGAAGGTGAGTCAGAGTACCAAGTTGCAGAAGGTAATTCCCTGGTGGATACTGCATTTCTAAGGTGACCTGGGCTTTCCTCAAGCTGTTGAAGTTTGTACCTCTCTACTTCACGGCTGTATAAGGACTGCTAAAGCCAAGTAGGGATGCGTCATCCAGATACCAATTTTCAAGACATCCAGACACCAAGTCAGCATGACTATAGTTATGACTACTCACCCAGTTCAGGCAGCCATCAGGAACAAGGGGTTATTTTATTCCAAACTTTACAAAAACAATAAGAAGTATTAGCCAAGAATGGCTGAGCCCAATGTACAGACCACATTTTATAGAGGCCAAACTTCATTAAAAGTACTTTAACAGCTTACATAATCTCTCTCTCAATATATATCTCTCTCTCTCAATATTTCTCTCTCCCCCCCCCCCTCCCCCTTCCTCCCTCCCTCCCTCTCTCTCTCTGTCCCTCTCACTCTCCCTGTCTCCCCTATACACCCAAGAAAATAATACACAAATCCAACAACTGCAATTATACACTGGTTCTTATCCTGGCCAGATCCAATTTCTTTCTGTGCCTGATTACATGTCATTTCTACATTCTTTATTTGTCTCCTAATAGTTCACATATAAAATTACCCTGTCGTATTTCAAATCAGTGACTTTCCTGGATACTTGGGATAAAGGGAATACACTTCAGGTAATTCTTACTTAGTTCTGTGTCTTGACATTTGCTAAAAAATTACTGAAAAGCACCGTGTTTGCGTAATTCTATCTGCTCCTTTTCATCCGTGCATATAACCATTTAAATGCTGGCCTGGAGTGTGAATTCTGCAAAACTGCCTATTGTAGCGCCCTGCAGCTCTGATAAGACCCAGGCACATCACCCCTCTCTTTCTGCTAGACGAGAGCAATGATGGATTAGATGAAAAGGAGGTTAGACCACTTTAGTTTTGAGGCAGGAATATAGCTTCCTCAAAAAGCTTCTCCTAAAAAAAAAAAAAAAAAAAAAAAGGAAAGAAAAAACCTTACAGGTACTCCCTGTGCCCTACTGTCAGATACCATCCACCCCCAGTCTCAGGAGGTTCTGCTGTGTGATTCTTTCAGGCTCTCTCCCTCATGAAGAGCTGAACACGTGACCACTGCCATCCATAAAGGCTGAAGTGAGTGTACTTAGCTAAAGGGCATTGCAATAATTTTTCTCTTGCACGTGAGAAAGTTAGCCTTGAAAATTCTCTGGCTCACTGCCTGTTTTTAAATCATCTTTTTACGGAGGGGTGGCCAATGGAGCATATTACATTAGAACCAAACTCCTCTCGTTCCCATATTAATTGCTTTTAAAAACAACAACAATAACAATTATCATGATGATGGTGATGATAATAATAGTAATAATAACAATAAAGGATGGTAGCCCCTATCAAGCCTCCAGGCTTGCTTTCAAGGCAGTGCTAAAGACGAGATGTTTTAAGAGGCAATGCCTCCAAATGCCCACCTTAGAAAAGCAATCCTGGCTGACAAATTAAACTCCATCGGGGCTGGCGGTGTTCTGTGCAGACGTGATTCCTTTGGAATCTAGGGTGAGTGGTGGCCTGAGAAAGTCACTGAAAAGATTTATACCCCGACTACAAATCAGCTTCTGATTGCAAAGAAATGATTGTCTTTCCCACCCATGTTTTAGCACACATATACCAGAAAAAAAAGTGAGAATCATGAACCCATATCAGTAAGCACAGCCTATCTAAAATACACTTTCTCCTTCTTTGTCTTGACTCTTAAAGAGGAGAAAGTGGGGGGATATCTGTAATACTATCAACAATAAAAATAAATGTTTGCTACAGGACCCATGGCAGGGCAGAATTCCCATGATGGCCTGGTGGAAGGGATGAGAATAGCCAGGAATTTTCATGTGGGTTTGCCAAAGCAAAACTCCGCTGAGGGCTTATGGCAATTTAGCACCCAGATAATTTTTACAAGCACTTAGCCCAAGAGATACGGACAAGCTCACACTTGGTGCTCCCACAGCTTGCTGGACTGAAGCGGTGGGCTTCTTTGTTCCTCTCCTCACTTCTCTGTGAAAGGGGAAACTTCAGCCAGGCGGGTCAGAGAGTCCCCAGGAAGAAAGGCACAGCCCTCTCCTAGGACCTCCCTCCGGGTCTGGTTCTGGCCGGCCCTTTATCGGTAAGAGAGCACAAACCAGGTGAATCTGTACATAGTGCTGCCGGGTTTCTGGGTTAAAGCGTTTTTTCACAAGAGTATAACTCACTCAACTTGTTCTCCGCAAACTGGATTCCTGTGGGAAAGTTCCAGTTACAACTTAAACCCAGGTCAACTATTTTGCCCTTTCTGACCTGCCTACTGTTCTCTTCATCTTTAACTCTCGCATTGGTACAACCCTTCATGCTTTTCCAAAAAGCTGCTTCATAAATAATCGGATCTCATCCTCACCTCTATGTAAAAAGAGCAGTGTTATTATTCCCATTGGACTCTAAGATTCAGATGGGTGGAGTGACTCACTCGTGGCCAATGTTACCAACAGATCGGGATCCAGGCTCTATGCTTCCCAAATCCCAGTAATAAAAATAATGGAATATAATGAATATAAACTGATGAACAAAAACAGATCCAGAGACAGAGAAACATCGATCAGACCGTCAAACCTTAGAGGGTAGGTAGGGGAGGGTGGGGGTAAGGGGGAGAGGGGAGAGATCAGCCAAAGGACATGTATGCATGCATATAGGCCTAACCAAAGGACACAGACAATAGGGGGGTGAGGGCATGGATGGGGGGGATGGAGGGGTAATGGGGGGATAAGGACACATATGTAATACCTTAATCAATAAAAGAAATTAAAAAAATAATGGCTACCATCAATGAATGCTTCTTACCATGCATCAGGCACCATGCCAAGCACTTGATGAACATTACCTCATCCATTCCTTGGGTGAACCCTATAAGGTGGTTTTATTAATCCCATTTTACAGATGAGACATACTGGATTTATGAGGCTAAATAATTTTCCCAAGTCAAAGATGCCATAAATGATGAAGCCTCAGTTACAAAAGGGAGCCTGTCTGAGTCCCGGCGTAGTCACTGTTATACTGACTCCTAGTCCAATACTTTTTTTCTACACACATCTAATGGTAAATTCAAGCAATGAAAGTTTTCTCCAGATCTTTAGTATTCAAATATTAGGTATTACTTTTAAATACCTAATAAACGTTTGAAATTCCAGTTTTGCCCACTCTGATGCTGTCCAACAGAAAACACTCCAAAACTATAAAGTGCTATTTTTGACAGGTATGCTTAGCGGTCCAAATACCATTTGGTTCCATCTCTTAGTTCATTTCACAGAAAAACAGATGTTGCATATAAATTCCTGCATGAAATTTACTAGAATCCCCAGAAAACTTTATGAACATAGTAAGTTCTCAAGACAAACAGCATGGATTCAAATCCCAAATATTATGAACTGACAATCTCTGGAACGAGAGCAAGTTACTGAGCCTCAGGCTTCAGTTTTCTCATGTTTGCATTAGGGATAAAAATACTTACCTCCCAGAGATGGTGGGAGAAAGTAAGGACAAAGCACAGGGCACAGTGTAAAGGACCAATCATTATCATAACTATTATCGTTTTACAGTTATTTCTGGCTCTGCAGAATTTCTCAGGATCGCCCTAGTTTCACTAAGTTGACAAAATCCGACTCCTCTCCTTAATGAAGTATTCCAACACTCTCTTATATCCTGAAAATAAAACACGCAGTACTCTAACTGGGAGAGAACATACCATCTCGTCATTTATAATTCAGCTCCGACTCTCAAAATTATTATTCACCAGGTACTATTAAAACTGTCAAGTCCTCTAGGTCACCCAAGTACTCGTGTCAAATGGGTGTTATTTTACACAAAGTAATGTGTTAATTCAGTCAAATAAGAGCCACCTGAGAAACCAGAATCACAAAGGACAAGCCAATTCCCCTGACCTACACAGGGAAGTGTGCCCAAAATATGAGAAATGATTATTTTACTGTGGAAAAAAAAGAGCTTTTCCCTCTCCTGATTATAAAAGATATGCTTAGTAAAGTTAGCAAAATTAAGAACATGTGCATAAAAAGCAAAGAAAGCTGAACCCCAGAAATAGTCACCAGTAACATTTTGGTATCTTTCCATTTTGTCTTCCCGCTGTGCATTTTTAAAACATAATTGGCATCATTCTGCACTCAGAATGTTATATTCTGGGATTTCTTTTCTTTTTGCTCCACTTAAACCATTATAACGTCAGCGTTTTCAATGTTGCTGCAGACTCTGTATAAACGTTTTCACTGGGTGCAGGATATTGCATGAGTTAGTGTTGTCATAATTTTCTTAACCATTTCTCTTTGCTGAACTCCCCCAAAAGGCTTTTAAGCTGTCAAGCCCAGGCAAGATTTCTAGACACACCACCTTAACAACGGGGCCTGCCTGTGGTCATGGACTGGGCCATTCTGGGAACTAGCTGCATAACTTCTCACCATTAAGTGAGAAACACCGTGGGTCCTACTCTCCAAATGCCAACAGACCAGAAGTTCAGCGATGTGTGAACCCCAAATGCCAGCAGTTCTGGGCACAATTACAGCAACTCCTCTAAGATAAATAAAATCATGTTCTCCACAGTCCTGGCCACCCACAGTGAGCAGAGGGAAGAGCACAAACACCTCCCCCACTGAAGTCTGTGCTCCAATGCAAACACAGGGCACAGACGTATCTGCTTCTCTCCTCTTCCCCTCTACGGTTCATTTCCAAAAATCGCTGTTCCATCACCACTCAGCACCATTTGCCACCGCCAACTGCACCATAAAACCTACTTTTAAAAATCACGTATCATGTTCGTTATATATTTTTTTTTCAGGGGGGGGAAAAAAAAAGAGAGAGATCTTAAAAATTCTCACCACAAGAAAAAAAATTGTAACCATGTGGTGATGGATGTTAACTAGACCTATGGTGGTGATCATTTTGCAATATATACATATGTCAAATCATTAGACTATACATCCAAATGAATACAATAGTATATGTTACTTGTATATCAACTAGAGGCCTGGTGCATGAAAATCGTGCACTTGGGGGATCCATCAGCCCAGCCTGAGGTCGGGGGTTTCACAGTCTGGGAGCCCTCTGGGGGATGCCTGACCACAGCTTAGGCCTGCTCCTGCCACCGCTGCTGTGCTCGCCAGCCATGAGTTGGGCTCAGGGTTTCTGGCTGAGCGGCTCACCCCCTGTGGGAGCACACAGACCACCAGGGGGCAGCTCCTGTGTTAAGCATCTGCCCCCTGGTCAGTGTACGTCATAGTGACCGGTCATTCCACCATTCAGTCGATTTGCATATTAGCCTTTTATTATATAGTATTTAATAACTATAAAAATGAATAGGAAAAAAAAGGTGGGGGTGAAAGCAGAGGGTAGGAACAAACAACATGGACCTTGTGTATAGTCACAGAATGCAATTGTCATGCTCACTCATTGCCTTCATGCTCAGCCATGACCATCATCTCAAGATCCAAAATTTAGTGCCAGGCCTTTCGAAATTGGGAACAGTGGTGTCAAGAAACAACTTGTGAATTACTTTTGCATTTCCCACAGTTAAAACAAAAAAAAAAACACAGATTTTTTTCCAAGCAGTGAAAGTTTCCACACAGAGAAGATATTTGTGAAATTCTAGGCACAGTAGCTGGAATTTTAAACATCTTCATTGCTCCTGTTAAAAACAAGGCTGAGAAATAGGATAGAGATTACTACTTCAAGTTGAAAGTCAGGATGGCCTGGTGGGAAAGAAGAGGCCTTGTCACAAGAAAAGCTGGGATTGAATTCTGATTCAAGCCTCATCAAGCAGTTTTCTTTGAGTATTAAATATGGCATCTACACCTCCAACCACCATCACTGGCAAAGAGCAGGAATGTCTTCCACTCTAAGGATTTCAGTATTATTAACAAAAGTCTGTATCACAAGAAGGAAGATGTCAGTGGTCAGATTGCACTAACGATTCATGAGTACAAATGATCATGAACAAAGTCAAGGACCTAGAGATTAAGAAATTGAGGACTACTGCTTCTCCTTTAAAAACACACACATATAATGCAAACTGAGAACTAGAGAGGTTAAGCATGCGCACCCTTCCTAGACTTCTTGGCTTGTCTTGGGGCAATTTACCCAACAGTGGATCCTCTGGACACTTTGTGAATTTCCTAACAACTGCAGGGCAAGGTTTCCTGTCCCCACATCGGTCCCCAAACCAAAGCCACAGCAGATTCATGCCACCACTCCGCTCAGTCCCAGATCTGGTGTCTGCACTGACCATACTCCAACCATAGATATCATTAAAAAAAAAAAACAAAAAACCTAACCCATGCCTCAAGCCACTCAGGGACAAGCCATTCTGACACCTGCCTCTGCTTTGCCTTCTCACTTCAGTTCTTGTCAATAGGCTCCTCCTCCCTTCTGTTCTAAGCTTTTCTAGTCTACTCCAGTTCCAGGCACTGCAATCAATTGGCCTTTGCCCTGTTCCTTTAAGGCTAGGCTCTGATTTTTAAATTTCTTCCCCCAAATTCAAGAATATCCACTAGAGGTCTGCCTCCTGTTACCACCTTCTTTGGGTTGGAAGAGCCCCCACTTTTGCTTGTGCTTAGGCCTAACACCACATGCTGGCCTCCCTGACTCTGGTTCACTGCTACACAGCTCTACACAGCCACATGACTTCATCCTTCTAAGACCTGCAGCTCACATCAACCCCTAATGCAGACAGTCTCCGGGACTCCAAAGACATGATGGGCTGCAAGATGGTCTCCTCCACCACTTCCTAGATGCCATTGTGTATGAGAACAGAATTATTACCACCTAGTTAACTCATCCCAGAGGACAAACCAGTCTCACTCAACTGTGTATTATTATTTTTTTAAGATTAGACTTTCTTTCTTTCTCCCCATAGGAACCACCTCAGTCCAGGTCCTCTGAATTGGTCATTCACCCATGACTTGGGAGCCCTGTCACTCCAAATACTACCTCATTATTGTCACTCTCTTGCTTTAGTGACATCAACTGACATACTGACAAATTTTTAGGATCAGAAAGCAGTTTTGGGAACCTACTTTACAACTTCCAGATAAGAAAACGAGGCTCAGACACTGAGAGCCATGTACAATCTCGAAGAGCATGTCAGTGGCACTTCTGAAGCTAGAGGCTCCCGGACCCTAGTCTCTCAGGCCACTGACATATTCTTAGATAAACTAGTGACCAAAAAAAATCCTTTCACTCTTTTCTGGAATCTCAATTTCTTCATCCCAGTCTCCACATCTTGATTTTACACTTCCATATTGTGTTCTTTGAGGAAATCTTTCTTGAAATGCACTTACTGTAAAGGTAGAGAACATCTTTGCTTTCTTAAATTTTTGCACTGTTTTGGGTGTTTAGTTGAAAGGGTTAGGAGTCTTGAGTGTTCACTCTGGAATTCCATGACCTGTGAGTGTGATGTTTCCAGGTGTAACTCTCCCCTGAATGATAACAATCCCAATGGCCTTGGAGAGGAAAGCCCAGGAACTAATACAAGGAATTGTGAGTAACTTCAGCCTAAAATTTTAGAATGCTTGAAATGCAAGGATCCTTGGAGACCATCTGCTCTAACTACTATTAGTTCCATTTTACAGATGAGGTAACAGAGACCTACACCATTTGCTTCTCAATTCAATATGCTTTTCTCCATGGATCCCCCAGCCTCCTAATAATGCCTTCCTCCATATTCTAGAGTAAAAAAGTCACCCTCGGTCATGCTTCTCTAATGGCCTCAATTAGGGGAACTATTCCAAAAGCATGTTTGTGGATCTGGATTGTATTTAATTCACACTTCTTCATGTTTTCAGTTCCACATGGTTTTATCGTGAGCATTGTTTTGGAAAAGAAAAGAAAGTAAAGTCCAAATCCTTAATCCATGGGTCTATCACTGTCTCCTTGATAGACTAGCATGACAAACTTGTATTTCATGAACCAACTGTGAAACCCAAGTCACACTGGGCAGCCTCTTCTAGACTTGGTTTTCTTTTCTGCAAAATGGGACTAATACCACCTCCTTCTGAGGGTTATGGTGAGAATTAAATAAAATAATGTACTAAGGTAGTTAGCATTTATCTGGGTACATAACAAGCACTCAATAGATGGCAGCCACATCATCATCATCATCATCATCATCATCATCGTTGTCATCATTATCTCTGTGGATTTTGCCTTGTTCTGTCTGGCTTGCCTTTTTTTACATCTGGTTTGTTAGGTCTAACTTAGGCTGTATGCCCTGCAGTCCAGAGGACTGAAGATGCCCTTAGGTAGAAAGAAAAAGTGTTCCCTAAAAGAAGTGTTTAACTAAGGCCAAGACAATAAAATAAAGGAAAAACATCAGAACAGAAAAATAGTCAAAATAATAAGGGTTAGTTTTAGACTCTCAGTTATAACAAATTTTGTATCAAACCTGAAACAGATCATGAATGGGCATTACATTGAAACATTTTCCCTCATAATAAATTTATGAGATTATCATTTCAATTTGTTAAACAGCCCCAGACTCAATCAGATTGCCTGGAACATAGCAGGAATTCAATAAATATTTGAATTAGTGAATTAATAAAAAATTACCATGCCAAATAAGCAAATATGTACCAAAATTCTAAAACAGCTGTATTCACCATTTTATTTATAAGACTAAGTTTTTTTTTCAGATTTTTAAAAAAATATATTGAACTTATTGGGGTGATGTTGGTTAATAAAATTATATAGGTTTCAAGTGTACAATTTTATAATACAATTATATAGTGTATTGTGTGTTCAAGTCTCCTTCAATCACCATTTTTCCACCTTTCACTCTCTTCTACCTTCGCCACTCCTCAAGGCTAAGTAAGTTTTAAAATAGTTCTATCTTAACTGGGGATATCAATCCAAACCTTTTTGTTGGAGACAATGTAAAATTTTATGTAATAAAAATATAAGATTTCAAATATATTTTTTGGAAATTTATGCACATTTTCACTTATTTGTGACTCTTGATAGCCCAAAGCAGTTCTTTATATCAAGACAAATTATTAGCTTTCACAATAGTATAATAAACAGAGCTATTTCACGTTCATTTGGAAATATTCTTCCCCAGTTATTGTGAGATTTAACAGTCATACATAGCCAAGTAATCTATTATGATTGTTAGTTTTCTTTCAAAAAATGGCCACTTGTTGGGTAACTAATCATTAAACATCTCCATCAGTCAACTTGGTCACCTAAAAAACAGAATGTGCAATTATTTCAGTCTCTAAGCTGACAGACAAGACTTATTTCCCATTTATAGAGGATCGTTTGGATCAACCGTTATATCAGCTTTCCAGTAGTCAGTCCAATACCTTTGTGGACAAGTAGAAAGCTGATATGCTACTATGTAATAAAAATTCTTAATGGCAATGATCATGAGGGGGGCTCCAACCAAATTTAAATTTTAATACTTGAGTGTGTTGAACCAGCACTATAAGGGCCTCTTAGAAAATAATGAATTAATAGGAGTGAAAATGATTACTGGGGCTGGAAAATATACTTATGTCTCCATAAACGGCTCCGAAGATAACTTCTAAAGAAATGGTTTCAGAACTATTCTCAGCAGTGTAGGTATTATAGGAATAGGTGATAACATCAAACAACCCCCCACCCCCTACACACACACACACACACACACACACACACACACTACTTTATTTATTCTGGTGAATTTGTTAAAAAAAGAAACAAAAAATCTGGGTCAGTAGTTTATACGCTTCAAGCCCTATTGTTTTCCATGAGCTGAACTTGACCTTTCTCTTTCCTCCAAAGCTAGAATTAAACTTTTCCCAGGTAAGAGCCGCCTTTCTTACAGATATATTGTCAACTGCTTCCCCCTTCTTTTTCTTTTGTTTCCTTCCCCTTTTCCTCCTTCCCTCTTTCTTTGTTTTCTTTTTCTCTCTTTTTTTCCTATCTGGGAACATACCAAAATGTGAAGAGAAAAAATTGAAAGTATAAAAATGCTTTACAGTCATAACCAATTCTTTTCAAACAGTTAGCAAACCTGGTCCTTCTCATTTTGGACAATTACAGCTGAGAGAAAGATCTGGTTTCAAAGTGCAGCTGCTCATTTGAAGTGGGATAGGCATGGTTAATTTTTCCAATGAGAAAATGGTGATGAATGGAATCGAAAATAAAGATATCTCTAAAGCTAAACTAAAAAAAAATATTTTAACTCAAGGAGGTCATCAATTTGGAAATATTACCCAGAGAATTTTCAAATCACAGAGAGGAGCTTTCAGAAAATCTTAAGTGACTACAAATGAAAAGTATGCCTTGGAGACCAGTTTAAATAAAAGTCACAGTAGTCACATATGCAACTCTAAACCCTGCAACATCCAGCTGCAGAGGGCTCCTAGGGAGGCCACTGGGATCCCACCGCATACAATTATCTTCTGTGTAAACCACACAGCAATAGTAACAAAGGGCTCTACAGTTTTTATTAATAAAAGCTTATTGCAGTTTGCAATAATATTTAAATTCTCATGACTTTAGAATATTATTTTGCAGCTAAAACAGATGATCCTTAAAACTACATCCCATAGGGGTCACACACATATGCTCCTTTTGTGAATACTCATTTAGGCAAATACAGTTAATTTGTACACTTCTGTGTATGTATGCCATGCTTCAATTAAAAGTTGACTAATTTAAAAGAAGTTATACTCAATCCTCTCCTTCCATATGAAATGCTTTTTTTCTGGATACATTTTTTTTAAAAAAAATACTGCAAAACTGCACATCTCCTTCAAAGTCGTATGGAAAAAAACCTGCACGCTATTTAGGAATGTTAATTTTTCTTTTGGGTTTTGTATCCTTAACTCTTCTCTTTTGATAGAAAAAAATATACCCTCTCATATTTTAAATTCCCATTCATCACATATAATTCTTCCTATTTATGCCTACTAATACCTTTCAGAATAACCAAAGATCACCATTGGTTATGGAGCACCTTCACTTTGTTGGTTTATCACTCTAACTGGCATGCTTTTTCTGAAAGCAGTCTTTACACTTACCAAAGGGCATAATCAGCACTCCAGCCTGCTGCCTTGTGGGATTTCATCAATAATGTAGTTAATAAACAGAGGCTTTGTGGATAACCGCATTGTTTTAGGTTAGCTAAGAACTCATACCTTTCCTTCGACTTCCATCTTAAAAATTCATGAATTAAGAAAACCTCAGTGGAGGGGGGAGGTGATCTGTGAAATAGGGCATTCTCATTTGTCACTGAAATTGCTGACTCTTGAAGTCGGCGTTTACTATTGGGTTAAATTATTTATTTTCAAGAAATAAGCAGGGGAATCTCAAAATGACTGTTAAGGTATCTGCCAGAAAAATACCTTTCATAAGAATCAATTAAGATAGGTATGTTTATGCTCGCCACTAAAAAATGGTAACGAACTGAAGTTTTTGGTTTAGTTTTATGTGAACCATTTTCTGTAGCCAACTGCCTGAAAAACGTCAGATTGCTTTATACTTCCACCCAACAGTGACTGGCATTTACTCTCAGTAAGCAGAAGTTGTCACAGACGACAGAAAGTGATTAGCAATCACTTGCTACACGACATGAGATAGTCTTAAAACTCCCATTTACCCCCTACGGAACCAATATCTCAGCTCATTCTGGAGAATGAGAACGAGGATTTCTCCAGCAACTAACATAAGTGAAAATATGAGCCCCAGCTCTGTAGAATGCAACACATTTGGTCACAAAGGAAAATGAAAGCAAGCCCCCTAATACTAACTCAAGACACTTTAGCTGGAGAAAAACAGCCTGCATCCCATAACATTTTATGATAGCAAATGAGATGCAGGCAATGTAATTTCACTTATGTGATTCACTTACAAGCAATGCAAATGCAATCTTGCTGATTACATTTAAAACAAAAGACTGAATCTGCTTATTTATAGAGCAGACCTATAGTCATGCAAACATCAGGCTCCCCCCTGCCCGGTGTGGAACAAAAAGAAAACAATCTGGCTGGAAGACCTTTTCATCACTGCAGAAAGAAAAATGATGTTAACGTGAACCCCGGCTTGACCCAATATGCTTAATAATGTGGCTTCTTGGTGCCCTTAATAGAAAACAAGGTCAGCTGTGTGTAATGTTAGCTGAGGTGTTCAGCCCGCATGTAAACAATGTCCGATGTTTTATTTGTTTTTTCAATGGCCATAAGAAAGTGTTCAGTAAGCACTTGCGCCTATGTTTAATTTTAAACCTTCATTTATCTGTGGGTGGGGTGCCTGTGTACACACACGTTTCTGTGTATGGACAATAGAAATGCGTGATTTCCACAGTGAAATGTAGATTGCTACATCCAATCTATTCATTAGCTGGACTCCTCACAATGCATATTTTATGAACTCTGCCCAGTAAGTTGGCATCTTGAGCATTCCAGAACTACTCATTTTAATCATCACCAAAAGTAAAGCTTTTGTAAGATAATTTTTCTATTATGCAGTTCCCCAGTTAGAACTCTGTGAAAGGTGCTGCCCGATGCCATCTCTGACCTCCCCAGAAAAGCAGATCTGGAACAATTCTCCTCCTTTCTGTGACGCTCAGCTTTTAAAGATCTAACAGTTACTTCTGGCTCATGACCAGCAACTGTACTGAACCAATGCCCAGCTGCCAGCCACTGCACCCGCATCCTAGGCATTTGGCTAGAGTCTTACTGATCACTAGATCTGCAGCACCCTAGGCAAAGGATCGTGGCCAGAGCCAACTTGGGCCCAGCTACAGTTTTAACAATAAAGAAGTTGAATGTGATACCTCACACCTTCCACAGAGCCTTCTCCAAGAGGAAAATCGCATGTGGCTGGAAATGCTCCTTGTGGAATGACTTGTGGCCCTAGGGTTTCTCAATCTTAATGAAGAAGACACACTTCAGTGGTCTACCAAGTGATGCCAACACGAATATGGATAACAGAAGCAATTTTCTGGGCAATAGCACAACTTCTTTTTAGTCAGAGAGACATCACTTCCAAATAGTAAACTCTAAGAAATTCTCAAAAATGGAGATGCCTTTGAAGTTACCCTCAATCGTTGATATTTAACTACAGTCAGGCCTCAAAACTGTACTCAAATTGAACTCTGTAAAATTTGTTTTGATGCATCTAACCTACCATCTTCATGTCTCTGAATGGAAAAGACCTAGAAGCACAGCACAGGTTTGCTCATTTCCACACAGCACTGGGCCAGAAACCATTTCACTTGTTTGGAATGTGAGCCATTATCCAAGCCCACGGCATATGGTTGCACACTTCTCAACTCCCACATCCCAGCAAAAATGCAACTGCTGCCCAAGTGTGCATAGTCTCCGAGTAATGGTTTCTGGAGTCCTGGGGTCCAGAAGCTACTGCCAGAACTGAGAGGAATCAAGGGACACCAGAGTGGTAAGAACAGGAAGAAATATTCTGAAATGAAAGCTAAGTGTGATTCTCCACGGCAGAAAATAGCTGCGCCTGTTTCATTCATACCACTTTCCATCGCAGGGTGCCTCCTGCAGAGAGCCTACCTCCTTTCATGTGTGGGACAAGAATCAGTCCTAAAGACACACTGACATTCTGGGGTATGTCTACAGAGAAAAATCAGGAAATGAAATGGGAAAGTAATGTAATAAAATTAAGTCAGATACCTGAAAAAATTCTTATTGCAGACATGTGCTTGAAGAAATTCTCCCTAGTTTCTCCTATTCAGTTAGGCTTTATTATCTATCTCAAACTGTAAGTTCCCTAAGCACTTTCTGCTCAGTAAGGGTCAGAAAGAGACACTGTACTGCAAACCAGCTGTCCTGTGTGACCTACATAAGGTATCTCAACCTCTCTGGGTGGCCAATAGGCCATTTGCAAAATTCTCTACATGTGCGTCCTCACGGTGAACACCAGCACATAAATATACAAAAATATGCCTTGATATTCTATTAGTTATAATTCGCACATGATATTTTTATCAAGTATTATTTAATTTAGGCTCGATTGTCTCCCTAAATAGGCAAAACACCCCTATTGATAGATGAAGACTGGGTGGTTTACAGTTCTACATTTTTCTGACAATTAGACTCAAGAAGACATTCATTTCTTCATTTCTTCATCAGTAACTACTTATTTATTGTGGCAGTTACTACACTGTGTCCTAGGGATAAAAGAATAAGCCGAACAGCCACGATCCCTGCACCCCCCATGCTACTTCCAGTAAATACTTATTGATTTATTTAATTGAAACATTTTCAATGGCATCCAACTTCCCCAGAATTCCCAAGCATCTTGCTCATTTACTCCACGTCCTGCAGATGGAATCCAAGACTCCCATCAAGTCAAACGATTCTTTTCCCTTATTCATTTAGTTTAGTGGTTCTCATTTCCCCATAAAGGTATTAGAGGTCTGTAGACTCACAAAGGAGGCCTTAATCACTTAATGCCAAAATATGAGAGCTGCCAACAAACCATCCTTCAGATATTGATGCGTGAGTGACAGGAGGGGGCAGGGTAGTCAGCAAACTGCAAGGAGGAACATGAAGCAAGTGATTTGGCAATGACTAGTGCTTGGGTGAGCATAATGACAGCGGGGATGACCCTCTAAAGAGGATGGGAAGATTTTAAACTCCTTGATAATTTACGGTGAAGATAAAACAACATAGGAAATACACATGAGAGGCTGTTTATTGATTTGTCAAAGCTGTATTTGATTACTGAGTCCCTGGACATGGCAGAGGTTTCGAGATCAACCAGCATCAACCCTGCCCTGGCAGAGCTTCCAGTCTAGGAAGGGAATGACTGACATCTTGGCTGTCCTCTTACATTTGCAAATGTAAATTTCAACATGGAGGTCAATGGTGCTGGACGGTTTGCGAATTTAAGTCACATGATCTTCCCCCCACATGAAGCATTGTTCTAGGCTCTGAGAAACAACTGGGCAAAGGGGAGGATACACACACTTTCTTCTACTCTGGCCAGAGGAACGCAGCAACTGCCTCTGTCTTGATACTTTTTACCCCTGTCCCAAGACCTCATAGTTATTTCCCTGGGTTATATGGACCAGAAAGATACACAACCACTACGTATTTTATATCTTTAATGGCTTTTCCCAATTCACCTCAATAGTTATTGGCTTTGCCTGCCCTTAGCCTCGTGTATGTGTGCACTCAAGTCTCTGGGGGTGCCATATCTCATCATCCCCAGCTGTCGTGGAAGCTGTTCTAGCTCTGATAACAATGATAACACCAATAGGAGCCAACACTCTGATAGGACTTACTGTGTCCCAGGTAATGTTTTAGGTACTATGCATGTATCAACTGACTTAACACTCACAACAGCTATTTGAGGTAGGTACTAATCCACCCCCCTCATTTACAGATGAGAACCCGGAAAGGTTAAGTAGCCTGTCCAAAGTCAAACAGCTAGTAAGAGGTAGATCAAGACTCAAACCTTGGCAACCTGGTTCTAGAGTTCATATTCTTAAACACTGCACTGTACTGCTTCTCTATCTCCTCACACAGTAAAGCTCAGGAACATATTCCAGACACTTAGGCATTTATTCCAAAACTACTTAGTAAAGCCTTGTATGATAAACTCGACTACATTTTCTTAATGTACTATGCATTCACACATATTTCTAAAATCTAACGAAGTGACCACAAAGAGGAAGAGGATGGTGGAAACAAATGCACCCAATTCTATGAACCTCGAATGCACTCATGGCCCCCTAATCTGACTCCACATGTGAGCAAACAAGATACATAAATCTGAGTAGATTGGTTGTTCATATAAACAATTCAGAGTCTTATCGTGCCTCTGTGAACTGACTCCAATTCATCAAAAATGTAGGAACAGGTTATATATGTCACCCTCCATTAACTGAAACACACCAATAAATTTCCAAAATGTAGGACTCAGCACCAAAAACATATATATAAATATAGATATAGATAATGGAGAAATCCCCACATCTATTGCAGAACTCTGTGCAGCCTGTGTCTCCTCTGTGCAGTCTGGGATCATGCATAATGCAAACCGCGCTGCTAACAGCAGGCGCGCAGCAGATAATTTACACTTGTTTTTATGGACACGAGGAACTGATCTTTGAAGCTGTCCCTAATGAGATTCCGCTTGGCCCTAACAGCATCCTGAGAGAGTGTTCCGGTTTTCTACTTGGCATCCGGTGCATATTTATAATGCAGAATACAAGCTCATTTAAATTGCACATGTGGATTTTGGTGTCTTTCCTATTTTACAGAAAGATTTTCGTATACTAAGGAACACTGACTCCTCAATTACTAAACCACACTTTACCTAAACAGTGTCACTGCCTGTAGCTACAGGTCACGTATCAAAGAGGCAGGTCCATCAAAGCGCTTCTACCTATAGGCCAAGAGATCCCCCAACATTCTAGACCACACTCAAGTCCAGAAACTCAATTACATCCTCAGCCAAAGGGCATCTCCAGAAAGCCTGATTATACAACACGTTCCTTGGGAGACACAGTCACAAGGGCAGTTAGGGAGAAAACCAGAAGTCAGCCACCTAAATTGAAAACTTCCTGCCCCAGAGTGCTGGCAATGCACACCTCACTTTCCTATTATCTCCTCTCTTTTAAGTTTGGTTTCATGTAAAATTCTTCCTTAAGCTCAGCACTTTACACGGGCTTTTTTCTTTTGATCGTTTGGTTTTCAAGAGGTTTGTAGTTGAGTCACCCATAATTAGAACTCCATTACATACTTACTTTAAATTTCATTTGTTTTACCTTTCAATCAAAACTTTCAAAAGGTTTTCAATTACTATATCACACTAATGTTGTACTGTCCGTAACTAACACAAATCGCAGATTTCTGTCAAAATAGTTCCACTGTAAGAGCTTGAAGAGCTTACTACTTCAAAAGAAAAAACAAGCCAAGTTGTTAAAAACATCCAAGTACAGAATAAAATTGCATGATTTCCATGATAACAAATGACCCACTTTCATGGTCTTCATTTCCTGGTAAACTCCACATGTTAAGGGTAGTTGTCAGTCAGATTCCCATTAATCAGGCTGAAACATATCCTAATTAATTTCACACTTCTGATAATTGTTGACTTCAAGTAGGATCAATAAATGAGCATTTTATACGGAGATTAAACAATATACTTCCTAATGCCTCAGTTTTTAAGTTAAAGAACAATATAGGAAATTCAAATGTTTAGGGTCCGTTGAAAATGAAACTGATGTTTATCCTGAGAGCTTACTACTGTCAATGTAAAAGTCAGCTAAAGGCAGAATACACTGTAGAGTTCGTATAGGAGTATCAAAAATACTCTGAGCTTAATCCAGCTCCATTCTGAAAGAAACACAGAGACTTATGTTATCCTTTTTAAAGTCAAGTCTAAATACATGCTCTCAAAATGAATGAATGATTACAAGGGAACACACAGTAAGAGAATGCTGAATCCTTGCACACACAACTTTCATTCATTCATTCAACAGGTACTTGGAGCATGTGTAATGTGCCTAACGCTGTGACAGTTGCTGTAGATGGAGGCAGGCATAAAATACAAGAAAAAGTAAGAGTTGCTGCCTTCAGAGAGTGTAGAGCCTAGTGGAAGAAAGTCTTTTCACAAACAATTAGAAAATACATTTATGATAAGTGTGACTGTGGGAAAGCATTACTTATAGCTACTCTGGGTTCACCTAATCCAGAGAGTGGGGATCAGGAGTCTCCTAAAGAAGTGACAACGGTGGAGGGAAGGAAATAGTATTTAGGGAGGAGGGCTGTGACATCATTCTGAACCACAAAGTTT
The DNA here is from genome assembly GCF_964212035.1 of Myotis nattereri. NCBI lineage: Eukaryota > Metazoa > Chordata > Mammalia > Chiroptera > Vespertilionidae > Myotis > Myotis nattereri. The sequence continues at coordinate 22,263,444 of NC_138084.1, read as the reverse complement.
GGGACCAGCCTGCTCTCTCCCCGCACCTCTCGGTACCTCTTCACTTGGAGAAATGAAAAAATACAAAATGCAGGGGGCATGCCTAGGAAGTTGGATTTACAACGTATGTATTTCCCCTTCAATGTCAGCACTGAATCCAGACAGGATTGAAGACCTTGGGAAGAAATCGGTGGACAGATCACCAAAGTTGGCACTAACTGCTGCCAAATGTCTGGCTGGCACCAATGTACAGGCTCAATTGGCCATAAAAAAACTCACTATAGTCTTGCTCCTCTCAAAGGAAATCATTTTGCAATCCACAATGTGGCTTACCCAGAGGCCAGTCTTAGGGGGAGGCCTTGAATTTGGAGCTTAACTCAATTGCACGGTTTAGGGCAAGAGTTTCAGGTTTCAGATGGGCAGTCAGGTAATCTGATCCCATCGGACTTTTAATGGCTTCTAAGAAATCCAAAGTGTGAAATCCTTTTCCCAGCCTCCCCCAGAGCAGTCTAAGGGTGCTTTATGCCAGCCTCCATTCTCCTCCCAGTCTCATATTCTACCCAAACTGTAATAAGGTCTGAGACATTAATTTAATACTCATTGCTTAATCTGAAAGTCTGATCAAAATCTGTGTTCTAGTCCCATTTGTTTATTTTTTCGTTTGTTTTTCTTGCCCTAGGAGATATATCAGTGAAAATATGTGAGATGTCTGAGATTTTACTGCCTATGTTTTCTTCTAGGACTTTTATGGTTTCACAACTTACATTTAAGTCTTTTATACATTTTGAGTTTATTCTTAGTTGTTATCAGCCCATTCAGGTTTCCTGATTCGTCCTGAGTTTTGGAAGATTGTATATTTCTAGGAATTTGTCCATTTCACCCAGATTATCCAGTTCTTTGGCATATAGTTATTCATAGTATTTTCTTACAATCCTTTGTATGTCTGTGATGCGAGTTGTTACCCTCTTTCGTTTCTGGTTTGATTTGAGTCTTCTCTGTTCTTGATAAGTCTGAGTAAAGGTTCATCATTGTTGTTTATCTTTTCAAAGAACCAGCTCTTGATTTCATTGATCTTTTGTACTGGTTTTCCGGTCTCTGTCATTTATTTCCACTCTGACCTTTATTATTTCCTTCCTTCTACTTACTCAGGGGTTTTCTTGTCATTCTCTTCCTAATTCTTTTAGTTGTAGGGTTCGATTGTTTATTTGAGCTTTTTCTTCTTTCTTCAGGTAGGACTGTAATACTATGAAGATCTCAGGATTGCTTTTGCTGTGTTCCAGAGATTTTGGGTAGTGTGTTCATTTTCATTTGTCTCCAGGAAGTTTTTATTTCTTCCTTGATCTCATTGGTAAGCCTTTCATGGTTAATAACATGCTATATAGCCTCCATGTGTTTGAATGTTCTTGAGTTGTTCTGCTGTAGTTGTTTCTAGTTTCATGCCATTGTAATCCTAGAAGATGCTTGATATTTCAATTTTCTTGAATCTGTTAAAACTTATTTTGTGTCCTAACATGTAGTCTATCCTTGAGAATGATCCTTGTATCCTTGAGAAGAATGTATATTCTGCTGCTCTGGGATTAAATGTTCTGCAAATATCAATCAAATCCATCTGACCTAGTGTGCTGTTTAAGATCGCTGTTTCCTTGTTGATTTTTCTATCTAGAAGATCTATCCGGCAATGTCAGTAGGGTGTTAAAGCTCCATCATATGACTGTATTGTTATCCAGCTCTCCCTTAAAGCCCACCAAAAGGTTTTTTTTTATGTGTTTAGGTACTCTATGTTGGGTGTGTTTATGTTTACAGGGGTTATATTTTCGTGTTCGATCGATCCATTTAGTATTAGGTAGTGACCTTCTTTGGTTATGGTCTTTTTTTTGAAGCCTTTTTTTTATTAGATATGAGCTACCCCAGCTTTTTTTGTTTGTTTCCATTTCCATGGAATATTTTTCCCATCCCTCTTCACTTTTAGTCTGTGTGAATCTTTTATTCTGAGGTGGATCTTTTGTAGATAGCATATATATGGGTCATGTTTTCTTATCCATTCAGCTACCCTATGTCTTTTGATTGAAACATTTAAGGCATTTTCACTTAAGTTTATGATTGCTAGGAACTTATTTATTGCCTTTTTTACTTTATACCTATGTTTCTCTCTCTCTTCATTTCTTCTTCTTCTTCTTAAAGCTGTCCCTTTAACATATCTTGCAATGCTGGTTTTTGCTGGCAATGTACTCCATTAGCCTTTTTTTTTTTTTTTTTTTTTTTTTTTTTTTTTTTTTTTTGCTGGGAAAGCTCTTTATTTCACCTTCAATTTTAAATGATAGCCTTGCTGGATAGAGCAGTACTGGATTCAGGTCCTGGTTTTTCATTACTTTGAATACGACATGTCAACTCCTTCTGGCCTGAAGTGTTTCTGTTGAGAAACCAACTGACAGTCTAATGCAAGCACATCATGTTTGACATGTTTGGTCTAATGGGAACTCTCCCTTGTAGGTAACCATCTCTCTCTTACTGCCTTTAAGATTCTTTCTTTATCTTTAATGTTTGTCATTTTAACTATATGTCTTGGTGTGGGTCTTTTGGGGTTCATCTAGATTGGGGCTCTGTGCTTCTTGGACTTGTGTAACTATTTTCTTCACCAGGTTAGAGAAGTCTTCTGTCATTATTTCTTTAAATGGGTTCTTTATTCTTGGCTCACTTTCTTCTCCTTCTGGCATCCTTCTGATGCAGTTGTTGTTAAGTATCATGTTGTCCCAAAGTTCCCTTAAACTATCTTCCTGCTTTTCAATTTGTTTTTCTTTTTGTTGCTCTAATTGGGTGTTTTGTTCTACCTTGTCTTCCAAATCACTGATTAGATCTTCTGCTTCATTCAGTCTATTTTTAATTCCTTCCAGTGTATCCTTTTTTTTCTTTCTTGTGTACTCACCTGAATAGTCAGGGAACTTCACCTATTTTATTTAGGTTTTCATTTTTTTAAATTCCAACCCGAAGCTAAATACGATTGGAAACCAGTAAGCACTAAGTTTGTTCCAAAGGAGTAGGCTCATTCAGATCTACTCTAGTAAAGTATTCAATGCTTAAGAGCAAAGCTTTCCAGTGTATTCTTGATCATAGATATGGTAGCCTTCATTTCCAACTGGTTCTTGTTCATGGTTGTAGTTTCCCCTAAGTTCCTTATAATTCTCACTACGTTTTAAGCATCCTTATAACCATTACTTTGAACTCTATATCTGATAAATTGCTTGCCTCCATTTCATTTCACTCTTTTTCTGGAGCTTCTTCCTTTTCTTTCATTTGGGAGTTATATCTTTGTCCCCCATTTTTGCTGTCCCTTTGTTCTTGTTTCCATGTATGAAATTGAACTGCTATGCCTTCCAGTCTTTGTGGGGTGGCCTTTTGAAATAGGTGTCCTGTGGGACCCACTGTTGCAGTCTCTTTGATCTCCTGAGCTGGATGCTCTAAGACTGACCCTTGTGTGGGTTATTTGGGCTCTCCTATTGCAATTGGGTCTTAATTGTTGTCCCATTCATGGGTGGGTTCTCCATTCAGGCTGGCTGACTATGAGGCTCAACGCCAACCATGTCGTGCAAGCAGTTATGCAGGTGCTGACAGAACAAGACAACACACAACAATACAAAACAAAAACATATAACAACAACAAAAACAACCGCTACAGAAAAGAGAAATTAGGCAAGAGTTAAGAGAATAACAATAATACAAAAGAGAAAAATACACATAGAAATAAAGGGGAGGGGGAAATATGAAAAAAAAGAAGAAGAAAAATAAGAACAAAGAATAGGAAAATAAAAATAGCATAAAAGAAAAGAGGAAGGAAATATATGAAAATAAAAAAGGGGAAAAAATGAGAAAAAAATAAGAGAAAGAAAAAAGTACAAAAAAACTAGAGTAAGAAAAGAAAAAGAAAAATAAGACTATGAAGGACTAAAGAGAGATAAAAACAATAACAAAGCAATAAAAAAATAAAGAAAATAATGCAAAACAAAAAGCAAAGTAGAGTTCATCTGGGCAGTGTTTAGTTTAGTACCTCCTAAGCAGCTCCCTTTGGATCTTGCTCTTATGTTGACTGCAGCTGACTATTTTGTATGCCGTTTCTGGGCCTCCTGGGAGGTAATTTGGTGCTAGCCACTGTCAGAAGCTGCCCACATTTTGCTCTTGACAATGTGATTGAACCTTTGAGCGACCCATGGTTTGTGGCTGCCTCCACAGGGCTTGGCTGTGTGCAGGAGGGGCCAGGCTGTGCCTTAGGGTGGGCTTGTTAGCAGCATGGGGCCTTGGGGCTGATCAGCAAACATCATAAGTACCTATATATCCATCTCCATCCATCTCTGCCTACTGGCCGGCTTCCAGACTTGATTACTGAAAAGGCTGTTTCTGAAAGGACTTTGGGGCAGAATCAGGAGGATGCGACCTCTGGGTCTCCTGTCAGGGGAGGTGCCATTCAGATTTCAGTGAAGATGGTGGGTGTGTTCCCCAATCCAAGCACCACATGTCTCAGTCTATCCCAGAGTATTTCCCTGACCTCATCCAGACGGAACCCCTTGTATGCAGTCTGGTGGAGTCTGCTGGAAGCTGGGAGTGTCTATCAGTTTTCCCACGAGGAGGAACCATAGTAGGATAGTGGGGGGAATGGCCCCACCCAAAAGTCAATCATTGATGCCCCCTGAGACTATTGAGACCTAAAGGCATAGCCTCCGCTTCTGCCTCCTCAGCAGAGATCAAGATGCAAGGTGGGGCAAGCAGGATTTCTTAGGGTCTACATCAAACTAAAAAGCTTCTGTACAGCAAAAGAAACCAGCAACAAAATTAAAAGTGAGTTCAGTGTATGGGAGAACATATTTGCCAATGATATATCTGATAAGGGATAATATCCAAAATATACCAAGAACTCATACAACTCAATAACAGAAAGACAATCCGATTAAAGAATGGGCAAAAAACCTCAACAGACACTTTTCCATAGATAACATACAAATGCTTAATAGACTTGAGAAAAATGTTCAACATCACTAATCATCAGATAAATACAAATTAAAACTATAATGAGGTATATCACCTCACACCTGCCAGAATGGCTACCATCAATAAATCAACAAACAACAAGTCCTGGCGAGGATGTGAGAAAAGGAAACCATAGTACACTGCTGGTGGGAATACATTTGGTGCTGCCACTGTGGAAAGCAGCACGGAGATTCCTCAAAAACTTAAAATTCAAACTGCCCTTTGACCCAGAGATCCCACTTCTGCAAATATATCCTAAGAATCCAGAAACACCAATCAGAAAGAATATATGCACCCCTATGTTCATAGCAGTGTTATTTTAATAGCTAAGACCAGAAGACAACCAAGTGCCCATTAGTAGATGAGTGAATAAAAAGGTGGTGGTACATTTACACAACGGAATACAATGAGGCTGTAAAAAAGAAGGATCTCTTACTCTTTGTGACAGCGTGGATGGACCTGGATATTATGCTAAGTGAAATAAGCCAGTCAGAGAAAGACAAATATCACATGATGTCACTTATATGTGGAATCTAATGAACAAAATAGGTCCAGCAGCATGGATGCATGGAACAGAATCACAGGTCTCAGAGGGGATGGGGATAGGGAGGGGACAGGAGGAGTTAACAAAAAACACATATGCATACATGCATTACCCATGGACACAGACAATAGTGTGGGGAAGGTGTGAGGTGGGGCAAGGAGCTGGGTAGACAGGAGCAAAAGTCGAGAAAATGGGGGACATCTGTAATATGTCAACAATAAAAAAAAAAATCTGTGTTCTAAAATGGTGCACACACACACACCTCCCTTACTCCCTTTAAAAAAACATCGAGAGAGAGAAAGTAAGAGAGAAATGGAAGTGGAATATGTAGAAATGATGTTTTATTTCAGGGACAATACTATATGAGTCCTTATGAGTCTGGAAGAACATTTTCTGGTCTCGTGGAAACCAAAGACAGCAAACCCAAGCAACAGCTACAACTCTGGTAAAAGGCACATCTCTTAGAGTTCCACTGTCCCAGGCAGAAGGCAGTAAACTGAGATAATTGTTTATTAAGTCCATGCCCTGGCTAACAGTAGGTTAACACAGACTCAATTCTTCCTTCCTAGTGTGGGAATCACTTGGGAGAATCCTAAAAACTTTAAGAGCCGGAGGTGGGGGCAGCCGGGGGTGGGGGTGGGGGTGGGGGGGGACACTTCTCAAAAGTAAACAGACACATCAAACTTAATGACATTTATTATTAATTATCGTACTTAATAATAGCTAACATGCAGTGAGCGCTGAGATACTGTGCCCAGTTCTTTCCTAAGCACTAAGCATCATGTAAGATAACCTTCACCATTACCTGTTAAAGCATATTATTATGATGCCCACGGTAAAGACGAGACACAGTAGAGAATATAAATAAACACATGCAAGGAGCATGGGGATGAAGACACAGACTGGATTCTGAATATACTTCTTTTTGGAACTCTTCAAGCGATTTTTAAAATATTTTCAAATGTGCCTACATGTCTGCTTAGCAACCACCACTCCACTCCCCAAACTCTCCCCTCCAAAATACACGCATTCATTCTTCCTCTCTCTCTATGCTGTTCTTCTGTTTATGGCTTTATTAAGATACTAGTCCAGCCCTGGCTCTTGCTGCCTGTGGTACAACACCTCGCAAAACAGCACTGCTGGTTTATAAGGTGATACAACCTTCCCTGCAGAGCGTGGGGGCATGATTAAAACCGACTAATGGCCAGAAAGCCCATTTTCATTCTACACTTGACAAAATAAACACCTCGTAAAGGCAGGTAAGCAGAAGCTACTTTTCACTCTGGACTGCTTGGTCTTAATAACCTTTGAAAGGGAGGAACCGATTGCAGGGCACTTCTAGCCTCTGGCACACACAAAACACAATTATGGCACAAGGAGACCACGGCAAAACCCCTTATGTAAAGTTAAATCATTACCCCACCCCCTTCCCATCTCCTCACTACAGACCGGTGCTGAACTGCAAAGGTTTTTTCTGGCTGCAGCAGTGGGATCTGACCCAGCCTGTCTTTAAAATGAGGACATTTGATTTCCCTAAAATCAATTCCCAAAAAGGGCTATTCCCCCCCGGGCCCCTCTCTTTTGTCCACAGCAAATGAAGCTCCACTTACATGTTGGAGGAAATATTACAAAACATTCCTTTTTTATTTTTCTCTCAAAGTGCAGAATTTATGGTAACAGATAATTAACAACAAATGACAAACAATCTGAGTAGTAAAGGTCCCAGTTTGGTTGCCAAGATGATGGGATCAAATTCCAAGATAAACAGTGGAGCGTGCCGGCTGCCATTAATGTGGTGGAGGGGTCGAGATGGACAGATGCAAAACAGACTAGCCATCCACCATCAAGGCACACAGTGTGGGGCAAGCAACCTCCCACGGGGTTACTATTTCCCTCTGAATTCTCCAGAGTGTCAGTGGGCGAGGGGGTGGGGCAAGGCTCACTCTACGGTGCTGCACAGGACACCCAAGCCTTTATATTTCACAGAGAGAGAAAAATAGCTTCTTCTTTGAACTGCATTACGGAAGAGTCAGAAATGCATACCCTTTAGGAGCCAATACCGCCTTCCCAACTCTGTTGCTTCTTCCCAAAGGTTTGCCCCTCCCATTCCTCTTTCCTTTAAGCTTGAGACAAAATAGGTTTCAGGTGTTGCCAGCTGTGCCCAAAATGTGAGGGTTAAGAGCCAGGTGAAAACAAGTTAACCTGTAAAAGTCAGAATCTGAGCACAACATATGGTCAGGCTCCTTGATACTAACAGATGGCGAACCTTGGGAAATCGCAATTGCAGATATTCTTACATTTCTCAAAAGTAAGTTCATGGTTCGCTATTTGTCAAACAGATTTTTTTTTAAAATACTGAAACACAAACCTAAAGTGTTGAATTACCTAACAAATTGTTCCTTCTCAGAGATCAAAACAGGCAAATGCATCCAATATTGGTATCTTAATCCTTTCAAATGCTGGATTCATTGGTATGTAGAATTAGCATGCATACCCCAGAAAGCCGAGATGCAGTTTATCTCCCCGTTGACTCATGTTTGGAGATACTGACACTCTCCTGGTGTTAGTCAAGCCCAAGACCAGGGACATCATAATTGCAAGAAAGAGTTATGAGCTAATGAATATATCTGCTAGGCCCACCCTCCCCCTCTCCTTCTCTCCTTTACATATACCCTCACTTTTCTCTTCGTCATAAAACATGCATCTTCTCATTACACGCCCTGCATAGCCAAGCAGGACTAATATATAAAAACTAGTAATTTTTAAAAAGAAGAAAAAAAAGGAACACATTAAATATAAGGCAGAACCAAGAGCAATGGGTATGATATTTGTGATTTTAAAAAAATCAATCTAATATAGTCTAGTAGGGTCTGTGGTTATCTTTGAAGTCTTCGGGCAAAGCAAAATGAAACAAAAGGGAGAAAAATTTTCCAAAACTCAGACCCAAAATAGAGCTAGTAAAATGTCTCTGTCGTAGCAAAAGGCTAAAATCTTTCAGGAAATTAGAGAAACATGCTGAGGTTGCTTAGCTGGTGGGAGACTTAATTTTTTCTTAATTTCAGCCTTTTAAGCCTTTGTGCAAAACACATTTTTAACTAAGTGTACAATATGTATTGGTCTGTGGCCCAAATACCACAAGTGAGCCACTTTCCTTAGCCAATCAGCATAAATGCCAAAATAGCCCACTGCAAGATGGGAAATGATATTTTTCTAACTCAAGAATTATCGACCTGGAAGGTTTCAGAGACTAGCTGTACAAAGAAATAAATGGGTCTAAGTAGAGTCCATGTCATGGTGTAGGGCCCTGCAATATTTTAAGGAAGCAACTGCCAACAGAGGAACTTCAAGAATGGTTTAATATGCACGTGGAATTTTAAAGCTCAATAGTATCGACTACTAAAAATTTACCTCTGTTTGCTTTATTAAATGGTGTTAGTTTTTCTTTTTTTTTTCCAACTAGTGTCAAGAGCTTTGCTACTTAATATAAAACTCCACAAAAATTTAAACCAACTAGGGGATCTTATATTCTTGATTTGTGGTAAGGAAGAGGAAACAAAAAGCCTACAAAAATGCATTTTCTTCTTTGCATACATTTTACCCTCCTACAGGGGCAGAAATGGAAAACAAGAAATCTTCAAAGCAAAATAATACAAAAATATGCAGACCCAAATACTGCAAGGGCCAATAAATCCAACCGAGTTTCCTCTCTGCAGAGTTAGTGTTTTTACACAAAGTCTCCAACTATACTTTGTACATTAAAACACACACACACACACACACAAAACGGCAGACTAACATGGTGGTCTGCACAAATGTGGTAGTTTTATCCGCACTGATATTGAAATAATAGCCTAATCATGCCAGAGTAGCTCCTGAAACATCTAGTTTCCAGTATGCTATGAAAATCTAAAAGGGAAAAAGACAATGGGAAGGAGAGAGCTAAGGAAATACTGCAAAGGAATCAAAACGAGCTGATGGATAGATCTTCCGAGACGCAGGGAGCTTTCTCTTCTTTGTAAAACAGTTCAAAACTACCTGGGTTTTTTTTATACAAAATGTGGTAGATACAGTGGCCCTACTTTGTTTTTAGATCTTAAAATATGCATCTTCATAAGCTCTGAGGTCTCCAAATTAAAACTAAATGTCTCAAATGCAGACTCTCTGTTACTTCCTGGTCAGCTTGCCTTGCCATTTTGCATATTTTTATCAAAACATTTCCATGAAAGACGTTTGAAAAAAAAACCCTGTATTTTGAACAAGGTACAGATTCAACCCTTAAGCAGAAGTGATAATAATTGTTTTCGTTTTATATGTCTATCCACCGATGGCGGCCACCCTCTCCCTAGGATTCTTGTTTTACCTCCATAAATGTAGGTTAAGTATTTCAGAATCTGAAATCCAGGAATACCATACTACAGAGGATCTGCTTTATGTATCAGAATTCTTTACCCTCCCAGAGAGTTAAATAACCAAAAACACAAACAAAAAATACCACCCAGTTGTGCAACATACAGCTAGGGCTCTAAGAACAAATCCATATGGACAAAAAAAAGAAGTCTGATTTTAGCCTGGCTTTCTAATGCTCGAATGCAAACAAAGAAATCTACAGAATAGGGGAAAAGTCAGCTGTACAACAAAGTCAACTGTCACGGACCACAAGATCAGTACCCTCAGGGAATATAGAGGAAAAAGAACTTATTTTTAAAAAGAAAGGGGAGAGGAGAAGAAAAATACCCTGTGTTTATATATGAGTGCAAGCTAAAAGGGCCATTCAGCATCTCCACGATGTATTTCAGATTGAAAACATTAACAAAAATTATGGCCATGCTAATGTGCGGGCCAGTGATAAATTTGTAATGAGAATGAGAAAGTGGCTTACCAAGAGAAAAATGTTTCGAATTTTTTTTTTCCAAGCAGCTAATGCAGCCCAGCTCTGTAGGAAAGGATGAAATTCTACCTTCTTTAGCATGTGCAATTTTACAGAGCCCCAGACATTCATTCATTCATTGATATTACTCTTCCTCCATCTGAGAGTTCGGAGGCATTTTTCTTCTCCCTCCACCATATCTCTATGATGTCTCCCTATTATATTCTTTCCCTGCAGAATTTCACTAATGATGAGGGATTTGTGTTCTTAATTTCAAATAGACTAAAGAAAAGATAAAACATAGAAGAAATCCTAAACTGCCAGAGTGAGACGGTCCAATGCTAAAGGGTATCAAATCCAATAGCTGGGGAGGAACCCAAAATTCAGAGAAGCCCAAATTTCTAAGGATCAGAGACCTACCTATTGACCAATCCAAGTTCCCTTAAACACCGTCAAGTCGTGTCCTACAGCAAGCTGTTTATTCACTGATACTATAGAATGCCAGCTTCCAAAAATGAATTTGAAGATGCTTCTTAAAAAATTCCACTTCAGGTAGCGGACTAAGAAGTAGGCAGCATCCTTGGCACTGCTCTCATCTTCCCACACATGAGCAAGTTGAATTCTACTGAAACAACGAATAAATAGCCTTTGGTCTATTCCTTGTTACCACCTAAGGAAGTGAGGCCCAAAGTAAGTAGATTTGCAGCAGAGGGAGCTTTTATTGCATATCTTGCAGACAAAGCAGAGGGACTTGTAGATACATTATATTTTTGTTATTCTTTAAAAAATGTTTTCATCAAAAAAGTATTACATAGTTGTTAAGTATATAAAGTAAAAATTGAAAGGCCTTTTATCCAACACTCCTTTAGCAAATTCATTCCCAAATTTATTCCCTACATAATCATCAGTAATGTTGGTATTTATCTTTCCACACTTTTATATTTTTTTAAACCAAATAACACAATTCTGTAATGCTCTTCTGTAATTTTGTTTTTGTACCTAAGGATACCTAATACAGCCCTGAAATAAATATTTACTTTCTACCACATTAAAATGAAACTTCAGATAAAAGAAACAAAATCCTTTAAGAATTTTGGCATGGAATGATCACCCAGACACCCTAAATGCTTCAGGTCAAAATGCCCAATTAAACAATGATATGCTATAGAATTCAACAAAGTAACAAGAGCATAAGTCATTGTCAGGTTTTATACCACCAAGAAGTTCAGAAATAAAAATATTAACCAACAATTATCTCATGCTCACCAAGTAGTGGAAAAAAACCATAAATGTTATCCCAACATCTGATTATCACATGCTATCTTTCAGCCATTATATGTCATATGCATCATCTCATTTAATGCTCACAATCATTATAAAGGGTCATTAAACCCATTTTACAGATGAGAAGACTGAGGTTCATTAATTTGTCCATCATCACCTATCTAAGCCTGTAACTAACTGGTGGGATCAGCATTTGTAGAGATCTATTATTTCAGACCTCATTCTAAGCCACCATATGAATATTGTTCTCATTTCCCAGTTCAAGCTGTGCCCTTTGCACTCAACCCTGGTCATTATGATTAACTCTTGATGCTTCTGTTTTAACCTCTGTCAAGTAGGGAGTTTAAGGCATAAATTGGGGTTACAAGGACCTGAGACCAGCCCACATGAAGGAAGGCCACTGTGATACCCTAGAGAACAACCAAGCAACACTCAGCTCACTGGATTCCTTCTCCCTTGGGACTGTCACTCCCATGGAGCAATTAAAGGTAGGTGAGACACTCCTAAGCTATGATCTAAAAAATCAGGATACCTGCCAACCCACCCAGAAAAATTTGCTGGAAAACACTTACCAGTAAGTTATTTTTTTTTATTTATTCATTTATTTATACTCTACTGATTTTCAAAATGAATGGAAACAACTCATAATTAAAAATACAAATGCAGCCCTAACCGGTTTGGCTCAGTGGATAGAGGGTCGGCCTGCGGACTGAAGGGTCCCAGGTTCGATTCTGGTCAAGGGCATGTACCTTGGTTGCGGACACATCCCCAGTAGGGGGTGTGCAGGAGGCAGCTGATGGATGTTTCTCTCTCATTGATGTTTCTAACTCTCTATTCCTCTCCCTTCCTCTCTGTGAAAAATCAATAAAATATATATTTTTAAAAAAACAAACAAAAAACACAAATGCAGAATTTATAAAACAACCATTAATGATAATATCTGCCATTTATTGAGTATAACCAAGCACTAAGCACTCCTCTAAGAAATTTACAAGTAATACTGTTTGTAACCTTTTAGGATAGGCACTACTTTATTGTCCACATTTTACAAGTGGAAAAACAAACAAACAGAAACCTGGATACATTTCTCGGTGTTTCATTGCACTATTAGAAAGTGGTGCGGCCAGTTTTAAATCCAACAATCTGATTCCCCTGGAGATGTTCACCACTGTGCTATAGTGTCTCCCAAAACAAGTACAAAAGAAGCAGAGCTAAGTAAGATCCCAGGATCACTTTGTAAGGTCATATATGATTGGATAATCACTGTCCTATACATCTGAAACTAATATAAAATAACATTGAATGTAAACTATAATTGAAAAATGAATTATTTAAAAAAAGAAGACCCAAGGGTATTGACAACCAAAGATATACACAAATGAACTAACTAAAACTGAAAATAAAATTTGTTTTGAGCTTCTTAACAACCAGCCCTCAAAGAAAAAGGTGAAGAATTAAGCAAGTGACCAGCCATCCTGGTTAGTGTGGGACTAATGGTCTCTCAAAACACAGGACTTTCAGTGCAAAAACTGAGATGGTTGGACACTCTACTAAAAAGTCCTGAGTCTATCTCTATATATAAAAGCCTAAGCAACCATTACAACAGAACGACCGGTAGCTATGACACGCACTGACCACAAGTGGGCAGATGCTCAACGCAGGAGTTGCCCTCAGCCCACAGGCCCCCGGGCTGGGATGGAGAACCATGGGGTGGGTGGCAGCAGATGTGGGTGGAGAGGGAAGGAGGGGGCGAGGCGAGAAGGCAGGGAACCTGATTGGCCCTGATCACTGGCCAGGCCTAGGGACCACACCCATGCATGAATTTTGTGCACCGGGCCTCTAGTATATATAAAAAACCCTAATATACAAATAGATCAAATGGTGGAACAACCGAACAACTGGTCACTATGACATGCTCTAACCACCAGGGGGCACGCGTGGAACATGGCAGGCGTCAGCAGTAGGTGGCAGAGCGCGGAACATGGCAGGCATTGGCCACAGCAGGATGGTGGAGCAGGTGAGCAGGGGCACCAGACCAAGGCGCGGTGTGGTGCCAGTCGCTGTCATCAGGGCGAGCCTCTGGAGGTTATTGAAAATTCTTTGCTCCTGCGTGCCGCAGTCCTGCCTGGTGCTCACACCTGCTGCCAGCGCCAGAGCCACCGCTCGCACCCGCTGCCAGTGTCTAGCGCTGGCCCAGGTCGCTCGGCACCATCAGCAGGTGCAAGCAGCAGCTACTGGCCTCAAATGCCCCTCAGGGTTTCCCCACCTCCCCCTGCTCCTGATGGGCAATTAGGGCTGGTAGCCACCTCTCATACCCACTGCATTTGAGTCTGCATTTGAGCCATGGCTCGCACCCACTGCCAGCACCTGGCACCAGCCCCGATCGCTTGGCACTATCAGTGGGTGCAAGCAGTGGCTGGCATTCCCAATCACCCCTCAGGGCTTCTCCACTTCCCTCTGCTCCTGAGGGGTGATCAGGGCCAGCCCCGCTCGCATCCGCTGCTGGCACCAGCCCTAATCTCTCTGTGCCATCAGCATGTGGGAGCGGTGGCGGTGGGATCAGGGTTGCTGGCAGACAGGGGGTTGGGGACCATGACAGGAGGGGCCGGGTAGGGGCATGGAGGATGGGCCAAGACCCTCCCCTGTGCCCATTGCAGCCTCAAGGCCCACAGTTCCTTTCAAGGTGCACGAATTTGTGCACTGGGCCCCTAGTATTTTATAAGGCCTCGGATAATTAAAAACATACAAAATCATTACAGTGCTTTCAAACCTACATTGGTTCCTTTAGCAGCTCCTCCCACCATCATTACATACTAAATAATTCTCTCAACAGTCTTCTTGGGAAAGATGAAAGGGTTATAGAAAAATAAAGCTCTATTAATTGTTGGTTTTCAATCAGCACATCTATTAGTGTGTTCAAGAGTCTGGGAAGAGGGGCACACAAATTCTGGGTTCAATTTTGCCCTGCCAACTCCAGCTGTGTTTTAATTTTCTTTCCCAAGGTCACATTGGATTGCTTTCTTTAAAAAAAAAACAAAAACTCCCTGCCTGGCCAGCATGGCTCAGTGGTTGAGCATCAACCTATGAACTAGGAGATCACAGTTCAATTCCCAGTCAGAACACATGCCCGGGTTGTGAGTTCGATCCCCAGTGTGAGGCATGTGAGAGGCAGCCATTCAATGATTATTTGTATCATTAATGTTTCTCTCTCTTTCTCTCTCTCCCTTCCTCTCTGAAATAATTAAAAAATATTTTTTTAAAAAGCTTCTCTACGTCACAGAGATGCAGGCCAGTGGTTTTTAGAAAGCTTGGTGGCAACCTCATCAGAACTCAAGGGTAACAGCAAACCAAGACCAAGCAGTAAACTTCTTAAAGCCGGTTGAACAACAGCTCTGAAATCATGATGGGCTTCATGAAGATGGGAGCAGGTCTTATGTTTCTGTGTCCTCCCAAAGCAACACCGTGCAAATAAATATTGTCTTGGTTGCCATCTTCATCTTAGGATGTCAGAGCTAAAAGATCCATAACTATCATTTAGTGCAAATGTTCACAGATGAGTAGACTGAGGCCTGGAGAACGGAAGTAAGTTGACCAAGGGAGGTCACAAGACTGAGATGAGACTATCTGAATTAAATGGGAAGTGAACTAGTAGTAGTCCTTAATTATGGGGAGAAAACCCCAACAAGGCTGCATGAAAGAAAACCACGGATCATTTAAGGAAGCAAGATTACAACTCCAATCTGGGTGATCTGTCATGGGTCTTCATAGGCCTCAATTGTAAGTGAAAAAGGAAAACAAGTGTTTTAAGAATCCCATGCAAAATAAATGAGTAACATTTCAAGTGGAAAAGACAACATATCTTCAGGGAGAGAAGCAAAGCCCTATGTGAAATGTTAAAATTTCAAAAAAAAAACCCAAAAAAAACTGAAGAAAAAATAAATATTGTATGGATATTTTCCAGCCAATTTAAGTTTCTATTTGGACTAAGGGCAATCTTTTAAAAAAATAATGGAGAGTAACATTAGCACGTTTCACCAAGATATTTGGATGCCTAGTATGAACCAGTCACTGTGTCAAGGTATGAAACATGAAAAAGTAAAGGCAAGGAAAAGGTGGGTCAACATCTTGAAAACAGGATACACCGTCATTCAAACACTCATGATGTTAAAACAGCTCAAAAAATTCCAATGAAAATCTCCAAATCTCAAACATTAATTTCTTATCTCAATGCACAATCAAATCAATGGATGGACTGAGCAATCAATCAGTATTTCTTGAATACCTGTTACCTACTCGATCCCTGCCTTTAAGAAATAAATGAGAGAGAGAGAGAAAGAGAGAGAGAGAACAATAATAATGGAGTTAGTACTGAAGTACATGCCAAATGACTAGGGGCATCATGTGTGGGGGCAGGGAAGGCACAGTCAGCTCGGACTGGGAGAGACAGAAGAGGTTTCATAGATGTAGAGGAGCCTGAAAGGGCTCTGAGGCATTTGATGAGCTGAGCATGGCACCAAGATGGAAAGGCTCAGGGTGTGCTCAGGTGACAGTGAGCCAACTTATGTGGCTGGAGCAAAGGGTTCAGGTAGAAGCCCTCAGTGGGTGATAAAGATGAAAAGGCAAGCTGGACCCAGACCATGGAAGAATCCTCTACTCCAAGGCAGGAAGGCAATCTGGAAAAAGGGCCCCCCAGATGTCTAGGCTACCATTACAAACCCCATTTGTCAAGCCTTTTTTTCAAAAAAGGTATAATCTGGTCCTTCGAATATTTCATGGCTAGATCTAAGCAGATCAGTTCTAAGGTTAAATGACCTTTGAATATACTTGTGTATCCACAGTTCAGGAGTGGAATCTCATGGCAACCAACAAGTGAAGACTAAGCTGAGATTCCTTGTCAGTCATTTTCCCAGAATCTAGGCCAAAACATACTTTCTTTTGCCTAAAAGGGAACAGAATCCAGAAAGTACTTTGCAATTCTTTAATGCAAAATGTCACCCCAGCAAAACAGAGCTAAAGTATCCTACGTCCACAAATCCTGTCACATACTAGTATTTGAAAAAAAAGAAATTATTAGAAATAGGAGAATAAAAGAAATCTTGAAGTGAATACATAGTTATCATTCGGAAAAACCATTTTAACAAAAAAAATATGATTTACCTTAAAACTTTTCCTTAAAATCATGCTAGCAATACTTCATAATCATGAATATATTCTGATTTTAGCAAGCATAAAATTCTCAGAAATAGTTTAGCATACAAACCATTTACAAGGATTTCTTTCTCGTTTTTGTTAGAAATCCCATCACATGGAAATTGAGTGGTTCTACTGGATATATTTTCAAAGTAGCATCCTATTATACACTAATATCCAAATAGTCAAAAAAAAAAGATCTTGTTTGGTTAGTGTTTCTAAATTTGAGTGTGTGTGTGTGTGTGTGTGTGTGTGTGTGTGTGTGTTGAGGGAGGGCAGTCCCACTATTTTTTTAAATGCCCAAATAAAACAATTACTAAAAAAACCAAAAAGAGCTTGTGACTTAGATATGCCCTGAGTTCAATTTTGCCAGGGATGGCAAAAACAGTCAACAGAGCTCTAACCTCCTTTCTCTCTTGACTATACAATAGTTTTCAAAGAGGTTTAGTCCTACTATGAAAGACGCATGTTAGCCATTGGAAGGGTCTCATAGAGAATGAGCACCAGGCCTTGAATAAACAAGGGAGATGGCGACCTTTTGCCCCATCTGCTGAAAGCCCCGCACATCCTGTGGCAGAGGAACAGAGAAAAGCTGGTGTGCATCCAGGTGCTGCAAAATCTGCCTCTTGATTTCTCCCACACTTTGTTCCTGAAACAGTTTAAACTGCACTTGATTTAAACAGTATTAGGGAGCGGGAGAAAAGTACAATTCCTGGAACCAAGTGCTCCACCGTCCCGTAGACCTTTGTTCCCTGTTTGAGTAGTGCACATGCAGCACACTTTCCACTAGCAACAGGCAAGGCAGCGGATTTGGCAGGGGCTGAACAATTAGTCCTGATTAGACCTATTTCCCAGCTAAATGTAAAGGGGTGGTAAGGTGAGGTGAGGGGGGAAACTAGAAATTTTCAAGAAATATTTCCTCATGGAGACAAGCAATACAGTGTAAAGCAAACTGAGCTAGGGGATCAGGAGGCGACTCTGCCAAAATTCACTGTGTGACATTAGGCAAATACCTTCACCTCTCTGATGTTATCCATAAAACGCGGGCAACCTACCACCACCCAAGAGAGGCTCTGAAAATCAAATTGAAAGTACTCTGACACTCTGAGGTATTAAACAGATGTAGGGTATTCTTCCAAGCGATAGTGAGGACCACAGATAAGCATCTGTTTTGCGAATCATAGGTCTTTTTTTCTCCCCGGCAAAAGTCATCAGTGACTTTCTTATTTTATGTCTATTTTCTTGATTGTTAGTTTTTAAAAGTTCATGAGCGATACTTACATATGTACATGTGGCGGCTGGAATCTGCTCTGGTTGATGTTGTAGTGCGTGAATGCCTGGGTGGGGTTAGAGCTGTATTCATCCACCGAAATGGTAACTTTGCCTTGAGAAGGAATCCCATGTGCCATCCTTCCTCTCTATAGGCATGAGCAATTCACAACTTTCCGGAGCGAAGGATGGAAGCAGGCATGGTGCGCTTCAGCCAACCTCTGAACCCAAGGATCTACTCATCAATACTGCTGTGCGTTTCTGGGGAAAAAAAAATTACAAAATGAGAACAAAGAAAAAGAGGGTGTTCAACTGTAACACCCGGACATGAAATTGGTTCCAGAAAAAAATCTCAATATGTATTGCTGTCTCGTGGATACCACCTTTTCCAACTCTCTATCCTGCGAGCACTTCAGAGTGGACATTGCACTCCATGTGACATGCTGGCTGCTAGCAAATCATTTCAATGGTGTTCAAACGAAGATTTCCTCTTTAATTATAATTATGGCACTTAACATGAATTACAGAAGGGCCATATCCCCAGTTGCCATGGAGTCTAACTATAAATGGTTTGTGCTCGAAGTGGGAGACTCTTCCTGCTAATTGGAATATCGGGTCCGTACAAAGTTGGTGTCATATAATAATTTGAAATCTCAATGCTTAACACAGCCGTGACATGCAACAACATATGTAAGTTTAAAAAGCTGTGCTCATAACAATACCTGTGTGTACCTGTACTACACGCATCATATATGCACACGTTAAACATATTTCTTTTTCTTTTACGAGGTAGCTCCCAAAATACATAGGTACTCAATGCCTACTCTACATATGCATTCAACTCCTGCAAAGAACTTTAGGGTAAAGCAAATCCTTCATGCTAAATCGAACATCATGTCTCTAAAGACTGCGGTCACTTGGGGGAAAGGCAAACACATCCAGGCTTGGACTACCGTTTTGGATGCATTCATTACCATCCCTCCTCCAGGCGGGAGGGAGCACTAAAGGAGGGGGACCATTACATCTCCCACCTGCCTCGTTCCTGCTTGTTGCTGCATAATTCTCAGTAATTAATTTCATACTTTTTTTTTAACCTTCCCACTAGTTTTGAATCTTCTTTTAAAGGTCTACATATGATTTGCTGCACTGGGTTCGGAAATGAGGATGTTTACTTTCATCGCAGGTGTGCAAAGACTGAGGAAAGCACAGCCCTGCGTGGAGGCTGTTTTCAGCGATCAGCGCAGTAGAGGAGCAGTGGTGGGCAGCACCGTCCTCGGGTAACCCTTGGGCAACCCACGCTCTTCCGTTAAGTGCTCCACATCTGAATCCGTTTGCCATTGTGCACCATTAAGCTTCTGAGTCTTAGCTGCTCGCTCAAATCAAAATATGTAGAATAATAAGATCAGATTTAAATTTGGCATGAAACACCTTAAATATCAAGCAAAAGGCAGATGGCCTGCTATAGGCCATTTATTTTATTATTTTGCAACCCGGGGCTTGTGTAGTCCTCCATATGCTAGCTGGGCTGAGAAATTCCACAGCGTTCCACTCAAGTCATTCATTGCCTTGTTCATCTTAGCAAAGCGAGTTGAACAACACCCAACCTTGCCTGCGTTCCTAATGTCCAAAGGCACTGCCCAGAGAGGAATCCCTGGTACGCTGGCACTTTAAACAGTATCCCTTTGGGTTCTCTTTCTTCTTCCTGACTTCATGGGAGGTATGAGTCCTTTAAGCACCAGTTGATAGACAAGCAGGCCAGTAGGATTAACGAAATTAAAGTCTTTCCCTGCCCCTCTGATGTAAGATATCTATAAGAACTGCTTACGAATCATAATGTAGCAGTTTTCATACCAAGTTTGCAGCTGTTTCCTTAATTTCCCCCACAATTATATTTTACTGTTATTTTGCAGAACAGTAAAACACAACACCTGCTTCAAATTGCAGTCCTGTTCTAAGTACTGTAATTCTCTTTTGAGACACAAAGTACCGAGACAGTACTGAAGCGCAAAACTGCATAATTGTGCCATGCTGAAAAGTAAATACAAATGAAAACATCTTCCTGTTATAGAAATGACTGCCATTAGCAAGAATGTTAGCCATCAAAGCACAGAGGAAAACACACACACACACACACACACATTTCCAGGCTGCGAGAACTTAAAGTGTTAGCACAATTAGAGAGTGATGTAAAAACTGCATGGCAATTCTCATGTTCCTGCCATCAATGTCTATTGTGTGAAATACAGAACATCAAGAAGTGAAGGAAACAAAATTCATGTCTAGACCATTGTGACCTCTCAGTAACAATCCTTGCCCTCAGTGCCAGAAACAATTTAAATATTTCTGGAACAAACTCACTAATTAAAATAAAATATACATACCCATTATATAAATATCTATGCCATGACTTATAGGAGTTAGCATTAGACCCTGCCATTGGAAGCCCAGAAGAGACAGGACTTCGAAGGTGATCAATTCACACTCCTAAAGTCAATGTAGGGGTGCCTTTTCTATCAAGTGAACATCTGTGCCTCTTTGCACCTTTGCCCCAGCAAGACAAACAGAACATCTTTTCATCAGCAAGCACAGGCTCCTATAACTCTGAATGGCTAAATGGGCGTCTGGCACCTCATTTGAATTCATCTTCACCATGTTCTCTTTCAAACGTTTTATCAAAACAGTGCACCTGCAGTGTCTATCTTCTTTAATCTGGAGTCCTTTGAAGAAAATGTCAGGCGGAGGCAGAGAGCTTCCAAACTTTCACAGGAACCTTTACAGACAAGTCAATAAGAAGCTATTTTTTAAAATGCTATGTTTACCCCCACTCACATCACAAAATGAACTTATCCTAAGAATTTTAAACACCAGCACCTGCATTTACCTTTCTTGGGTAAATTCTCAGAAATGGGACAAGGGTCTTCCCTCTTCTACCTGAGAAATCTGTTAAAAGCTTGAAACAAGACACAATGATACACTGCCTAGAACTATCAAGAAGCTACATCACCCTGCTTCACATATGTGGGCAGTAAAACCTTGCACATGATCAGATTTTGAAGCATCTCATCACACTTTCATTGCTTTTCACATATAATAAAGAGACCAGTATTCCTTTTTAAATTTTTCATTTTTCAACACATTTGCTCCACAAAACAAAGGAGCCCAGTACTAAATGCCAGGAATCCTAAAGAAAAATAAAAAGGGACTAGCATTGCCAAACATTCATGCTGGCGTTAGTTTGATTTTCTCTTTAAAAAAAACACACACACACACACCAAAAAAAAAAAAAAAACAAGTGAGCACATTTTGCATTTCCTAGAGAGCAGTCATTTCTCCTGTCCCTTAAGCCCTTAAGCTGTGCAACTTGCAATGTCCCCCTCCCCAGGAATCTAGTTGGAAAACCTTTTAAAGTTTGCTGGCAATGAAAGGATTAAACGCTGAGGAATTAAATAACTGTCTCCACCTCCTAGACACCAGAAGTCCAATTTACCAAAAGTTTCAAAGCGGCAACTCATGACCCCTCTCCCCGAGCACCGCACGGCATAGCCTATGGGAAAGGAGCCCGTGATTTCGTCGTTTAAGGATGCTCATTTTATTCACTTGCCCTAAGATCGCCTAACCGCCTGGCCAGACTTTGGAGCTCGCCCGCTCCAACTGCGCCAAATTTCCTTCTCCTCCCTCTGCTGCCCAGATCCAGTGATCGCTGAAACTCCCGCCTTTGCTCTTTCCTGCCCACCTCCAGTTACTCATCCCTGCATCCCAGAGCGATCCTCACAAGCCTTCCTGGCAGCTACTCCGCCAGAGTTTCGGGAGGGATGCAAAAAGTTCCACGTGCCGCTGTCCACAGAGCGCCCTCCCTTCCGCCGCACTTACACCTGAACTTGTCTCCAGCACTGCGGACACCGGGCTGGCACATTCTTTGGGAGAGGAAGGGCAGGACTTTTCTCCTGCGCCTCTGGCTACGCGTAGAGTCTATATACGGTGGGGCGGGGGCGCGGAATTCCCTACTTTGGATTGGTGTGTTTGTTTTAAATCGGGGGAAGGTGCGGGGGGGGGGGGGGCGACTTTCACCAACTACACACACACACACACACACACACACACACACACACTCACTCACTCACTCACTCACTCACTCACAGGCTCGCCCTGCCCTCCAGGCTCACGGCCGGCTGTCCGGGCGACAGCTCCCCCTTCCTTCCTGGAGCACCAGCGCGCCTTACTCGCTTAGTCCCCGGTTGCCACTGCCGTCGCCTCTGCCGCCGCCGCCGCCGCCGCCGCCGCTGGCACTGTTGGCGCTGGCGCTCGCGGCCCCGGCTCCGCCGAGCGCCTGTCTTTCTTTCTCTCCCGCTCCCCCAGCCCCGGGTTGATGGATGACCACTGGCGGCCCATGGCTCTGACACCGCGCCATCCTCGCAAAGGCATCATAGCCCCACGCCCCCGACGTCAGTCTCCGGGCGCGTTGGCATCCCCGAACCCTCAGAGCGGAGCCCGCGCCCGGAGCCTCCGCCGTGGCCTCCCCGCTCTCCGCCCCGGAGCTGCCGGGCTGCTTCCCAGAAGCCGCGGAGAACGGAAGGGGGAGAAGCCAGCGAGGGTTGGAAGGGGATGTGAAAGCCACGGATTCCCCCCTCCTCGGGAAACCTTTTCTTTCGCTTAAAGTTTTATTTGTGTGTGTTTCCCTATCCTGACCTGTTTGTGTTTGTTTGCAGATCTCAAATCAATTACATATTTTTCATGACCCGAATTTGCACTTAATTTGGGGTGTGCTGGGGGGGGGGGAGGTAAATATGCTATAAATCTACCCCATTGGGGCATCCTTCATTTCTTTTCTTGCTGGTGGATTCTAACCCCCTCCCCAATCTCCAGTAAAATGCCACCTTCGTCTCCTAGGCCGCAAACCCCCGGAATTCAAAGGCTTTACAAAGATAACCCTGTTAACGTGTAAATAGCAAAGAAACTCATGCCTCTCTCCAGAAGAAACCGTGCGGCAACGTTACTTTTTCTCGCCGCTCGTCCCCAGTCGCCCAGCCCCAGTCACCGACTCGCTCCGCCGGCTGCGATCGTGGAGACCGGAGGCGGCCGGGGAGAGCGAGGTCGGGGCGCGGGGACCGGGTGAGAAACAGCCCCGCGCGAGAGCGGCGCGCGCGCGGGCGGCCCGGGGGCGGCGGCGGAGCGCAGCCCGAGCACAAAGCTGCGCGGCGCCTTCCCGGCCACCGCACCGCGCCCGGGCCGCCGCGGGCGCCCGGGGTGCGGGCCAACACAATGCACCCGGGCCTAGGCCGGGGCGGCTCGAACGCACAACCCCGGGACTTTCTAGTAAACAGCTCGCCTGGCTCTCGTCCCCATCCCCATCCCCGCCGCCCGGCTTTAGCCGCTGCCCCTCACCGACACCTCTCCTCTCCGCCTAAGAAATCCCCGCGGGGGAGGGGGCGGGGACCGGGGGACCCCGAGGGGTCGGGGCCGAGGACTGGGGCGGGGGGTGGGGGGGAGAAGAGCAGAGGGGCAGGATGGGGAGTGGGAGGGAGACGCTCCGAAAAAAGACTTCGCTTTCGTTCGGGGGTAGAAAACGAGCCCTCCTCGGGTTCCGAACGGCCCGGGAAGCGCCCGCTCCTGCGAATGTCAGGGGCACCGGGGCAGCTGCGGTCCTCCGCCTCCGAGCCCCCCGCACGCGCCTCTGACAAGGCACCTCTCACCCGGGCTCCGCTTTGTGTGTGCATTTTTTCCCTTCCTCTCGCGCTCCGCACCGGGCGCCCGGCTGCCTCCTCCCCCTCCCCCGCCCTCCGCCTCCCTTCCCGGGGTGGATTACCTTTCCCGGGCTGCGCTCCGGGTCCGGGGGATGCCTTCAGCGCCCGGCGAGCCGGCGATCCATCGCTGAGCGGCCGGAGCCGGCGGGAGGCGCGCGGGGGGCGCGCGGGGGCGGCGAGGGGCGCGGGCGGGCCAGAACCTTCGACCTCCGAGGTCCCGCCGCGGGCTGGGGCCGGGGGCCGGGGGGCGCGGCGCGAGAGGGAGGCGGGGGTACGAGGGGGGGGAGAAAGGACAAGAGCAGCCTCGATCTGGGGAGAGAGCGAACGACGAGGGGGCGAGGAGGGAGAGCGAGGGCGCGGCGAGCCGGAGGGAGCGGTGCAGTGACAGGGACTGCCACTGGGGTCAAAGGAGCACAGCTCCAGGAAGCCCGGCGGCCAAGGCGCCGCTCCGTGCGCGCTCCCCGGCGGGACCCCGCGCCCCCGCGCGCCCCTCCTTCAGCCCGGGCCCAGTCGAACCCCCGTCGGCGCCTCGGGGCTTCGAGGTTGCAGGAGGAGGCGGAGGCAACTGAGGGCGAGGCCGGCAGCCTGCTGGCGCTCCCGGGTCAAACAGGCGGCAGGAAGCTGAGCTGCAAGTTCATCATCAGGAGTGTGATCAGCGTAAAAATGATCAGGGGGTCGGGGAGGGGTGCTGTGGAACCCCAGGACAAATAAAGGGAGTTTTCCCTCCAAAAGGGCGTCTTTTGCAACGAGAACACCCAGGCCTCCCACCCACCGACCTGCCAGGCGCTGTCTGGAGTCCTGGCACAGCTACAGGGCGCAGAGCTCGCCGCTGGGGCAAGGCGAGAGGCCTGGGGCACTGCGCTCAGACCAAAGAAGGCGACCCTGGGTCCCCTCCCATCGGCTGAGCTTAGGCTTTCCTGGGGGAGAGCTAGGCTCCTTTTCCTCAAGCCTGTCAACTCGCCAGATACACACATACACGCACACACCCCTTTCTCTCTGCAATGTTGTTCCTGGGAAAGAAAAGGCCAACCCAGCTGATAATTTTTTCACCTTCATGAATTAAGCCACGTTCAAGATAGGGAGTTGAGGAGAGGCAGACTCTAGCTGTTTTCATTTTTGTCTTTGGGGCACATTTCCCCCAAAAGATAAGCCCTTCTAAAACGTTTTAAAAAGCAAAGTTCATCCTATTTTCTCTGCTACTTTGGATAATGGCTGGGGGGTAGAGGTGGGGGGTAAAAGGTTTTCAGAATTGTATGCAAACAACATAAAACAACATAAGGAAAGGGAAAGCGGCTGAAATGATAGAAGACAAGGAAAAGAAGGCTTTTAGAAAACTTGGTTGGCAGGGCTGTCTATGAAAGATGAGGTGGCCCTGTGATGTTATGCCATTGTCAGAGCTGAAGGAATTGGACGGCAACCAGATTAATTCCTTTCCAGGAGTCAGACTCAAAGATCTAGCCATTCTCCAAAGGGAAACCCAATGGGTGTATGTGAGAGAGAGAGAAGTGTGCTAAGTAGACTATGTGACAACTGACTAGACATGCTGGCTGAAATTATATCCCCTAAAAATAAAAAGGAGCCATTTCAACCTGGTCTGTGGCCTCCGTGTTGAGACTAATTGGTTTCCAGGGTAGGGGGAGGAAGGGAGAGAGGCTGGTAGGAGCCCCTATAAAAAAAAGATCAAACGGACTTCATTTGAAAATATTTCCCTTTTACAATAGGCTTTCCTGGCACTTGAATTTTAAGTATCCTATCTCTTATGCCTGGGCTGAAATGAAGGAGGAAAGGGTCTTGCTAATGTATTTATTTTGTTTTACAGTGTGCCTAGAGTGTCAGTACTTGTCATATGTGCTGGGATCAAGGGATAGTGGCTATCCTTGCCCAGCACAAATCACAGCAAGCGACACTGACATTAAAGAATGCCAAAGATGGGGTGGGGGTACCTTTTTATTTTGTTTTTATTTTCCAGCCCAGCAGCAAACACTGACTAGAGTCATGTAAGAAGTGCTTAGTTTTGTTTCTCTTATTCTGTGAGTTAGCCTGTACTCCCCTTATCTAAATGTTTTGAATTTTTAGACTGATTTGGGATAATTTAATCAGTCAAAAAAAAAAAAATTGGCACCAGCCAAGCCAAATAACTTCTGTGGTTTTCTAACTTTTTCTTTCTTGAACTGATAGTCAATCAAAACAGCCAAATAGTTTGTACATGATTCTAAATCTATGTGCACACAGATTGGCACATTTTACAAGATATTTAAAGCTACAGAAAGTCAAGTGAGTGATCCTATACAAAGTTGATGAAAATTTGTATATCATTTTGCTGACTGGGGAAAATTTGTAACTTGCACTATAGGAAGAAGTCAGCTTCTACTGTGTCCCTGCTGATCAATTATCCACTGAGAGGTAGTGGCCAAGCTGTATTAGAGCTCTGAAATTTTATTCCCAGTAAGCTACCAAAAGAAAGAAGCTGGAGAAATGTAAGTGAATTTAAATAGTAAATCAGGAACAAAAGGAATTCACTTTTCAAATAATTCTCATGACATAGATTTGCACATATTGTGTTTTGTTAAATCATATTCTCCACCCATATAGCTACCTACACTAAAAGCGTGTTTTAAAATGATTGGATATGAACCATGTCTGTCCCCTGACATCAGCTTTGAAATATCAAGCCTCATTATACCAAATTGTAAATGCTAGAGGCTGGTACTTTTTTTTTTTTTTTTAAGATAAGTGAGCCTATAAGCTTCATTTTTTTGGTTATTGTTGGTAAATTCAATTTTTATTGTTTATAATGGAAAAGAAAAGAAGGACAAAAATCAAACGCCAAGTTTATGATTGCCTCTATGCAAATACTACACATTTTTTTCTTTAATGGAATGTAAATCTGGACCCTTCCTCCAGTGATTTCATCAAAGGAACAGGCAACTATGCTTTCTGATAGCCTGCTGCAATGTACTTTAAAATACCTTTTCAGAATGTATTTCGGGAAGAAAATGAGAGAGAGGAATGTGGGAGAACTCCAGGTGGGAGCTGGGAAAGTGAAAGCTGCTTCCCTGGAAAGCTCAGTCTTTAATTTGGAGTTGGCTTTCCTGCTCCCTATAACAGGTTTTTCAGTAATCCAGGGGTACCTGTGTATAACAATAGTGTGGGTTTTCTTCAGGAAAGAGAAATTTGTTGAAACTATTGCCACTTTATGGAGTAATTTTATTGAACTTTTACATGCTAATCTAACTCTAGGAACAACCAGCAACTATTTTACTTCTTCTTTTTTTCTTTAAATTGTCTGCATTTTTATCATTTTCCAGCAAAAGCCAAGATATGGCATGTGAAAAATCAGAGCTTGTTAGCAGAACTATTATTATGATGCGATTAGAAAATAACCTGATCCAACAAACACTTTTACTTTATTCAAATTCCTACCGTTATTATGTTTTTTGATCTGTTTAGAATGTTTTCACTGTACACCCCTCAAGTTTAAGATCTATGTCCTATATTCCTTTGTGTCCTTCATTCTTCTGTGCTATGCAAATAGTAGACATTTGGAAGTATTTGTTACACAATTGTATGGGTCGGTAAATGAGAAAGTAAGTAAGAGAATGCATGCATGAATGAAACAACGACACAATGAAGGGAAATTCATACCAGGTGGGCAGGGATGGAAGTGAATTCCTGAGGTCAGTGTTGGAGGGTAAGAACTAAGGACTTCCCATGGAGTTCATATAGCACATTTAAAGGAATTGGCTAATATCTTTAGAGACATGAAATAATATGTGACTGTTTCAGAAGCTGATTTTCTCATTGAGAAAATGAAGATTGTTATGTGTCACATCTGTTTAAAGGCAGCCTTTAAAAAAAAATCCTCACCCAAAGATATGTTTTTTAGTTTTTAGAGAGAGAGGTAAGGGGAAAGAGAGAGAGAGAGAGAGAGAGAGAGAGAGAGAGAGAGAGAGAGAGAGAAAACATTGATGTGAGAGAGAAACATCAATCCTGGACACACCATGACCAGAGATAGAATCTGCAGCCTAGGTATGTGCCCTGACCAGTAGTAACGCACAGCCTTTTGGTGTACGGGATGACGGACACTCCAACCAACAGAGCCACCCAAACAGGGCAAAGGGAGCTTTCTTTTTAAATACAGTAGAATGCAAAGAAAACAAAAATAATAATAATCTTGAGTAAATTTTAAATTTTACAGAATAAATGTACCAAGATGTGGTTTCAATAGAAACTTATGTGATTAACCTGACTTTTAGATATATCGTTTTTTTAAGTCCTCAAGATAAATATATGCATTTTTTTTGTCCTTTGTATTCAAAATTTCCTGTTGGTTAACCAATAATGATTCAGGAAGCACTAGAACTGATGATATTTCATTTCATAAAATAAATTACATAGGCACTATCTTAGAAAGACTAAATTTAATCCTGCTTTGCCAGCCGTGTAAATGATAAACATGGAGGCTCAGAAACACTAATTCTTACCATTCTTACTAACCAATATCTTGTATGCATCAACAAAGAAGACTAATATTATTTATGCAACAAAAATTTTAATAATTAGTTTAAAACCAAGGTGCTAAAAAGCATGTGTTAATGTGTTTTTCATCCTAAAAAGGGTGTGTTCATTGAGGTAAAAACCAAAGTAATCTCTTTTGACAGATGGGCAGTATGGAAAACCCATAACCACCTGATTAAAGAAAATGTATGTGGGAGTTTTCAAGTTTAATACTTCAATTTGACAAGATATATCAATATTTTGAGTATGCAATATATAATGTAATTTTTCTTGTCAGCAAAAGTAAATAAATGAATGAATACCTTTTTTTAATTGATTTTGAGAGACTAGTAAAATCGAAAACCCATTCCTCTCTGTATTATTACTGTAATGGTTCTGTTATTCAAGAACTATTTTTTAAGCTCTGCTCTGTCCCAGTCAGGGTGCTTAAATCATGTTGATAGTCTAATGATGCAAAAAGCAGAGATTTTCCTCACATTATGGAGTTTGTAATCTCAGGAGCTTGGGAGACTGACCTTAAATAATCACATAAATAAATAAAGAGTAGATCTATGAAAAGGAGAGGCACCTGGTGCAAAAAATAAAAATTCCACACACATTTGGGAGACTTTTCTCCTCTGAAGTTGAGTGAAAACTTCCCTGATGGAGGAAAGTAATACAAGGATGTCTTAGGAAAAAGAGAAGCAGAGCCCTGACTGGTTTGGCTCAGTGGATAGAGTGTTGGCCTATGGACTGAAGGGTCCCGGGTTCGATTCCAGTCAAGGGCATGTACCTTGGTTTCGGGCACATCCCCAGTAGGGGGTGTGCAGGAGGCAGCTGATTGATGTTTATCTCATCAATGTTTCTAAATCTCTATCCCTCTCCCTTCCTCTCTGCAAAAAAATCAATAAAATATATTAAAAAAAATAGAGAGAGAGAGAGAAGCAGCGTGGTGGGGTGCTGAGTGAGGAACTGCATGGTACGTGCAAAAGGGATCTAGATCTGGATCTGTAGGCAGAGGCCAGAACTGAGGGGCCCAGTTTGAAGGACCCAGCTAAGGCCTTGTTCAAGATGTTTGACTTTATCCTGAGGGCAACTGGAAGCTGTTTAAAGATCTTAAGTAGAAAGGCTAACATGATTACATTTGTGATTTGAAAAGGTCACCCTCCTCCCAGTGTGGAGAATGGATTTTAGGGACTAGAGTGAACCTTGGAAGGTCATTTGGAGGTGATGGTAGCCTTCAACAGGAGGAGATGAGACATGGAGAGTCATGAATGGATTTGAGATTTGAATAAATTTTATGTAATAAAAACAATGTTGTTGTTTTTTAAAAAAAATTCAGAATCGTAAAATACTGGCTGAAAGCATGGTAGTACCCAGACAGAGAGGCTGGGTGTCATACTTACCTGATGACGTCCTTTCTTAAACCCATTATGCCACTCACAGGCAAGACTTCCTACGTCTCCAGGCCATCTTCATTCTATCCCGTAACCACTTTTCAGAATCCCATCTTGACATGAAGAACTGCAATCTTAAATGCAATACTGGCATAACATGTCACTAATCTAACTTTTTCCCCCAAATATAAAGATCCTAAAATGTATCCCCCTATTTTTGGCCCACAAACGGACATGTTCTTATTTCATATGAGATATAAATTAAGTCGCTATGGTCCTGCTTAGCAACGCAGACTGCTGAAAAAAAAGATGCAATGGAAATATATTCAAACATTTTATGACTTCTTTAATGACAATTATGTTTTCTAACTTTACCCCTTTCTTGGCATTTCTACATTTGGAAGGCTCCATCAGGTTCCTTCTTCTGTTCTCATAGTTCCCCATCGTGACCTTTTATAAACAAAATAAAATCGGCCCACAAGAGAACAGTTGAAGAGCCAAGATTTAAGGCACATGCTTTTACTAGATGCTAAAATAAAAAGAAAGTTACTGGAGGGTAGTTTGAAAAAATCACAGCACTATATCAAAATCCCTATTTCACAGGAGGAACTTTAAAAATATTAGTCTTTTTCTTTTCATTTGTTTTCTTTATCTACTCATTGTTTTTGTGAAAATTGGAAAACAGGTAAAACATAATTTTTTAAATTAGCTATAATTTCATCATTCAGAAATGTTCACTGTTAACCTCTTGTTATATAGTTTTTCTAATCAAATTTATTTTTAAAAAAATAGAATAAAGTTTGGTTACAGTTAAGGGTATAGTGTAGTAATGAAGAAAAGAAGCAGGGCTGGAATCCCATCTCTCTTTTACTACCTAAGGTTGTTTAAATCTTAAATGTACCTATTTCATAGAACTGTTACAAGGATTAAATTAGTTAATATTTTTAAAGAGCTTAAACTAATGACTAGTACATATCAAGCAATTATTATACAGTATTGTAATCCATTTCTGAATATTTTAATTTAGAAATGCCTTGGCAGGTTGCTCAGTGATTAGAGCGCTGAGCCAGGGGACTGAAGGATCACAAGTTCCATTCCCAGTCAAGAGCACAGACCTTGGTTGCGCGCTCGGTCACCAGCCTGGTCAGGGTAGGTATGGGAGGCAGCCAATTAATGTATCTCTCTCACATTGATGTCTCTCTCTGTCTCTCTCCTTTCCAGTCTCTCTCTAAAAAAAGAAAGAAAGAAAGAAAGAAAAATCAATGGAAAAAGTATCTTCAGGTGAGGATTAACAACAAAATTAATATATACTTACTGTAAATGAATTAAATACCTTAGTATATTAAGAAGTAAACGCTGCCCTCTCTTCCTCATATCCCACCACCTATATAACCTATTCTTACACATGAATAGAAGACTATGAACATCTTTCCATGTCATTAAACATCTTTCTATAGCTCTATATACTATAACTTTCATGAAAAGAAGTGCTATGGATGTTACAAGTTCAGAATATCCAACAGTCCATAATTCCATTTCAAATACCGTACACATAGTACAATCATAGAGATTATTTTTAAAAATGCTCCTTAAGAATTCAGTAGTCCTAAAACATATTAAGAAAATTTTTCTGATATTCATATTAATGGGAATGATTGAGTTGTTTTTTTGTGAGACCAAAATATTTGCATGTCATTTATTGTTAGTTTATTAATTCCCCACTCTTTTTTTTTTTTTTGAGGCATGAGCAATATTCTAAAAAACAAATGGAGGAATTTACATTTTGGTAGCTGCAGTCAGTTTTTGGTTATTTATACTGCTTACATAACCAAAAAAGTAAACAAGTAAGCTGAGAGTTCGTTGAGAACTGGTGACTCATTGATACACCAATTGTTGATATAACATGTATTTGCATACTTCAGAGCTGTCAAGAATATATAATGGGCCCCAATCTATAGCATTCATTTGACAACAGGAGGTTTAAGAAGTGATGGCAATAACATGGGAAAGTTGTAGAATTTAAGGAAGGGCTGATGTAAGAATTTTTTGGAACTTGGCAGTTCTTTGGCAAATTGTATGGCTGTTGCTTCTCCACCACCCGGATATGAAGTATATGGAAGTGTATATGACCAGTGTTTATTTTAAAAGATATGCACATCAAAACTATATCGTCTGTGGTAATCCTCACCCTGCAATATGTGCACAGGTTAATCTAGGTATATAAATATAAGCGTGTTTGGGGCCAAGGGGTTGGCCTGGTGGATTCTAAGATTTTCATTTTAGAAATGGCTGCCCTAGGAGAAAAATGTGTCCCACAGCAGCTAGTATCTGCCATCTGAATTTGCTGTTGGCGAACTGGTCCTTGCATGTCTTCGAAACATATGGAAATTGATGATGAAAGTGGCTGGTGTAACTAGAAATATAATTTGATGAAAACTGAAGCAGTGAACTGTGAGAAACTGTTAAACCAGTGTCATCCAACAGTGCTTCAAAAATAATGAAACAGAACCACCAGCCCTTTATGAGTAATACTGGGCCAAAATGAGAAAAGCACATGGTAGATACAAAAAGTTGAAATATATGAGGTAATGCTCTTTTTAATTACTATTATTACAAAGACCACTCCAAAAGTCTCCACCCAGACTCCTTCCCATTTATCTCTAAGTAGACAATGACATCACGTCTCCTCCAAATCATTCAGACTCAGGGGCCAGAATTGGCTCATTCAATCCGCAATGCCATGTTGGGTGTTGGCACGACACTTAAAGCCTCTCTCCACATTATCCTCAAACTGAAAAGAGCATTTGATGGTGGCCAAATGATTTTAAATTTTTTCCTCTAGACTTGAAACACTCAGAAAATCTGAAGACCCAAAATAGGGATAATTATAAAACGTCACAGAAGGAGAAAACTTAAAAAGTGAAAAACGCTCCCGTCACCTGAAGGCTAGCAGTTCGTGAAGTCCTTAGAAGTCATTCCGTACGGGCTGAGCTGGAGGAAAAGTCAGAGGTTGCTTTGTTCTTGACTCTGAGTGAAATCAAAACCTACCCCGACTCTATACAAAGGCAACCGTGGGCCGCCTTTTCCTTGCTTGGTAGATGCCACTAAGCACACGTAAATGACTTACATCCAGAGGAGCCTGTGATTCTGTTCAGATTAATCCATGTCTCGGGCTGGCAAAATGCCTAAGTACAATCAAAGAGGGGGGTAGAAGGCTGCCTTTTCAAACAGGCTAGAAAATCTGTACCAAAAGATCACAGGGCGACAGAGACAGCTGGAAAAATTGGAGCTGGGGCTCTGATTTTCGTGCCAGTGGGACACCTAATGCAAAGGGAATGTGGAGGATAGATGGAGAGTTATGTATGTTGTGTAGTTCCACGATACTGTACTTACACAGAGGTAAAAATGTAACCATTTAGAAGTAATACTGTAACATAACACAAAAAAGCTTTGCTGTTGCAATGAATGAATACATCAGAATCCAGCAACAAGTGGCTAATAAAATAAGATGAACACATACAAAGAAAAAACAGGGAAGCAGTAACTCCAAACTTAGTCAATAAAAAGGTGAGGTGTCTCATGCATGCTCCTTAATAATCATTTCTTTGGAAAAGTAGTCATAACCAGTGTTTAAACACACATAGAATTTTCTGCAAAGCTCAATATACTTAGGGCATGAGGGGTTTTCAAATTAAAGATTTTAGGACATTTGTACTTCTTAAGGAATGTGTATGATTTTTCTTGGGGTTTAGTAGTGATTTTCCTCAAAATGGAGACTAAAAAAAGCAAGGTATGCAATTAATTCTCTGTATGATCTCTTTTTGAAGGAATCTTTTCACTTAAGGTGCTGTTCCCTATAATTTTGGTCAGATGCAGGGTGTCATCCACAGCTGCAATGCTGTGTGGAAAATGAAGATCACTGCAAGTTTTATTGAGATGTGATGAAAGTCTCTGGGGTCCATGTTGATTCAGGCTATTTTTTCAGTCTCTAACACTCTGTAGCAGGAAGACAAGGAAGACCAAAACAGTTCCTATGAGAGAGAGAGAGAGAGGAGAGAGAGAGAGAGAGAGAGAGAGAGAGAGAGAGAATATTTGAACACTGAAGGTAAAAGTTAAATCCTTAGATATATCAGTAGCTGGACTCACAGGCATATACTTTCCTCTTCTCTTTGATCTCCAACAACTTTATCAATAAAAGAGTTTAAAAGTAGAGATGGCCAATCAGGCAATTACATTAAAAAAAAGTCCTTCTGGCATCTTAGAGAAATTGGCTAATAAGTTCCAGGAGGAGAAACGGAATATTCCTAAAAACAACAAACATATTCCCTTCCTTTATTATTTATTTTACAAATTTTCATCTTTAATAAGGCAACCTCATATTTTACATACTAATTATATCATTTGCTATTTTTCTAACATATTTTTCTGACATTCATGTGCTCTCACGTTAAAATTCGATGACTAATAATAGACTGATAATACTTATTGGAACTGCATTTTAATTTTAAATGTATACACATTCACTGAAGCTTTTTAAAAAAAACAGGATTCAAGTACTCTAAACACATATATACATAAACTCATGCACATCTACTACGTAAATTCTCTAAGCAAGCCTGGTGAAGATAAAACCCTAAAGCTAATACCTAGTGAGGCCTCTATCCTGCCTTTCTCTCGTCACTTTCCCCACCCCCTGGTTTTCCAAATAAGCAGCAGGCCCTCAGGGCTCTTTGAACTCACTGGAGTGTTTAGCGCCAGCAATCACTGGTTCATGTAGCTTATCTTTTCCTGGTATTTCTATGGGATTTAATAGTTCCAGGCTGGCGGAGGGAATGAAAACTTCTGGGTCTGTTTCTGGAAGCACTGCACTCCCCATTGCCATTTGTGATAAACCAAATAACCTTTCTGAGCCTCAGCTATTCTCTTCCAATCGAGTTTGTTTTACAGCAATAGAGGGAGACTTGATAAAACAGCTGGAGGTGTTCACCAGTGAAGCGAAGTCTTCTTCTGAGCTGGGTAGGTGTGTCCAGTAATTAAGTAATGAGTAAGGACCAACCTCTTGATGGTGATATTAATTAAATATCCAACATTAAAGTGGCATTTACTTGCCAAGGGATTAATAAAACAGATCCTTAATCTATCAGGTTGGGATTCTTTAGTTATAAGTAATAGAATCTGACCCTGGCAACAGGGAGTTTATTGAAAAGTAACAGGATTCCATCAATGGGAAGGCTCAGGGTTGGGGATTAAATTTTCCAAAAATGATTGCACCAATATCTATATAGTTTGTCCCAAATGTCCTTCTTACAATGTGATGTTGACTAGACTCTGTGGAGAGGTGGGAGGGTCCGCGTTCTTTCCCCTTGAACGTGGGTGGATTTTTTATGAAGTTTCAACCAAGAGCACAGCAGAAGTGACCTCGCAGGACTTGAAAGGAGAGGTTAGTAAAAGAGATAGGGTTTCTTGTGAATCTTTCTAGAGGGGTGGAACTTTGGATCCCTGAGCTGCCACGTAAGAAGTCTGGCCGCCACTCTAAAGCTACCAGGCTGGATAGGCCATATAAAGATTTTGAGAGATGCCCAAGGAGCCCCATCTGTTCTGGTCCCCAGCTGTCCCAGCCTTCCCTGCCAGGCGCCAGACATGTGAGCAAGCCTTCAAGCCCTGCCTGCAAGCCACCCCAGGCAAGAATGAGTAGAGGTGAAACTAGCTGACCCTGCTGAGGTCTGCCCAGACTGCAGTCTGCAGCAAAATAGATGTTGTTATGTTCTTGTTTTAAACCACTCAATTGGGGTGGACTGTAACAGCTATAGTAACTGCAACTCTTCAGAGGAAGCAGGAATTGAGGAGCGAAGAGTTGGGAACTAAGAACTAGAGAAACATCCCGCAACACTGGAAGTATGGTTGTAGCATTGCCACCAGGAAGACTCGACTTGATGTCTCTTCAATCCTGTATCACTTGCTTAAGAGTCTAAGTCCTGGAGGGTACATCCACGGACCCAAATGTGACTGTAAATGCACCTTCTGCCTGTACCTGAGAGATGCTGGAATGGTTTGGTAAGAAAGAGCCCCCAGCGGCTGCTCAGACTCACCTCCCAGTAGGGAAGCAAGCACCTGGGTTTGTCATCCCCACCAAGACTATAACATGGGGGGAAAGAAATTGGTGTGTGTTTTCAGAACAGCAAATGGATGACAGATGTCAAACAACAGTGAGTCCAGTCAGACCACATTTCATCCTACTACAATATATAATTGTCTTTAGTTATAACACCCTTAGATACAAATTAATTGCAAGTAAAATGTATGTCTTGTCTGCTAATTGTGTTTTGGGAATAACATTATTGAAATAGTCTTCCAGATAAAGTCATTTACTGGGTGTTAGAAGATATTAGGCTTCTTCTTTCCTTTTTAAGTGATCTTTAATAATTTAGTATTTAGCACTCAGTCCACAAAATATTCACAAATGTAAAACAAGAGCCTGCAGATTATAAAATTACTCAGAGCTGCCTCAAACCTTTTTTTGCTGTAATTAAATTATAATCGTTAAGTATAGTGCCTTCCTGAGTTCTATGAGTTGTTCTAACGAATTACCAAACCTGAGTGGGTGATGGGTAATTTTGAATTGTAGCCAGCAGCTCAGAAATCAGGGTGCCTGGGAACTCCCCAGTCTTGTGGAAGACTGTGCTCTTAACCTGAGAGGTTTGGCTTAATTCTAGGTGGCTGGTGTCAGAAGGCATAACAGGCACTCCGAGGCATCTGCAGTACCATGTTGAACAAAACATCGTTTCCTAGCCTCATGGAATTTAGAGAGAGATAAAAATGAAAATATCATCAGAAAGTCAAACATAGAAACTCCTCTGGGTACAGATGAGGTAAATTTCCAAAGACTATTTACAAGGCTATTTGTTCCAAAGTCCAAAATGATTCCCTACAAGGGTTGAACATATGCTCATCAATTAATGGTATGTTTCACTGTGTTTCCGTCATAATTCTAGGCCACTAATTAGCAGTTTTCATCATTCTCACTGCTTGTACATTCACTGGACATAAGGAGATTAATAATACTCCCAAAACACCTCAAAATTAAGCACAAACATAGCAGGCACAAGAGAACTAAGGAAATTAAAAAAAAGGACCAAGATTAAAATGACTGGATGACCACTTCCCTCTTCTGTCGTTGGTGAGCAAAACTGACTTGGCCTTGTTCCAGGGCAAAGCTCTGTTTATACCAACGTCTACGAATTTAAGTGGGGCTTCACCGGGAGAGGATATACATCCACCCATATAGATGGATCAGTGAGTGGCTTACTTAGGTGGAAGCATAAGGAAAGCTTCTCAATGGCCTGGAAGGTGAATACAAATGAGTCAGAGTGGGGACAGCACCACTGAAGGAAGAAGGTTTAACAGCTACAAAGATCCTAAGGCAGGAAAGACCTGGGCACATTGAAGGCAAAGGGTAGTCTCCCTTGGGAGTGTGTCTGAGAGTGAGGAAGCAGATAGGGGAAGGCATCTGCCTCTGCAAGCTGGCACCAAGGCTCAAGTATGAGATCTAAGTGCTTTACTTGACACACACATCTAATCCTCTTAACCCAATCCTATACATGCCATTCTTATACCCATTTTATTGACAAGTGAACTGGAGCCCAGAAGACAAACAACTCATTTAAGATGAATGAAGTGTAATTAGGATTTGGACCCAGGCATGGGACACCATACAGGGCATCAGCTAACATACTGCGCTACCTGCCTGAGTAGAGGTGGACACAGGGATTTCTCTAGAAGCTCCTTGTCATGACCTGAGTCTTTTTGTTGCCCCCCCCCCTCCCCTCGTAATACCTTTCTTCTTCATGCCTCTCCTCCAGTTGACTTTCTGTGCTGCTAAATTCCAATTCCTTTTCTCCTCTGCTGATTTTTACTATTGAGATACTTACATAACATTAGGAAGTATGTGGGCTTTATGCCAAAACAAAAGAAAAAAATCTTTATTGGCCGAATAGTGAACTTTCGAAGCACCTGGAAAAGAAAATTGTTATGTGAATTCAATAAGCAAACAATCCCAAATCTCAGTTTCTCCTTTATTTTTGCCAGTACAGTTTTGAAGTGGTAACAGAGAAAGCAGCAATGTTGCACTGAAGCTCTAATATTATAATTTCTGTTAAGAGAGTTTGGTTTTTTTTTTAAAAAAAAAATCCATTGTAACTTTCTGCTTCTAGAAAAACTGTAGTTCTCAGAACTCCAATATTTAAGGATATTAATGAGAAATATCCAAGGGAAACACTAATCATTTGAGGGGGGAGATACATTTTCTGTGTCCAAAAAAAAAAGATATTCCTGCGTTGTAAGTGGGCCAAGTTATGAGAATTATTCACAGACTTTTTTTAATAGCACTTAGCAGAGCCGTTAGGATAATCTATGCTCTATTGCATCATGTGGTACGTTCAGAATTTGGCATTTAAGTATGATACATGTTAAATTGAAAATATCCACTTGTTAAAAAGAAAGAGTAAGAGAATTCTATGAGTGATTTTTCACCTGTCAGAGGTTATCGGAAGCTGTAAGTCAGGAAAAAAATGAAAGAAAAAGATGTAGGTTGCCCAATAGATTAATACTACTCAGTGAACCTCCAGCCTCCTCGGTAGGTTTTCCATTTGACTAGCAAAGAAGTGAGACTTTGACAATGACAGTCATGGGCATCTGCTGCAAAAGTGGTCAAGTAATATGCAGAATCTGTGCAGAATTTACAACATTTGTAGACTATGTACAGAATATGATGTCAACTTTATAAGAAATACATTGATTTTAATAGGGGGAACCATATGAAATTGTCAATATTTAACTGTGTGTTTTTTTTAATCTACAAAATGTCAGTTTTATAGGGTTCAAGTTAATATTTTAAGATGTGAGTAAAACACAAAGCCATGATATTATTTTTGGATTCTGACAATAACTGCAGTTGCCCTGGTATTTGTTCCAGTTTTCAGAAGCTATGGTGATTTGAACATTTTTACTTCCTGCTTGTATTTTGAAGTGATGGCCTGAAGAATAAATAGGGTTTAAAATGTCCTTTCACTTTCTTACATATTATATCAGATTCGTTTGACAGAGCAGACACTTTCAGAATTATTGTGGACCCAAACAAATAAATCATAAATAGATAATGCACAACATCTATTGATTGGGTTGAGTAATTTCTGTGTCAACCCAAATAGCAATTAAATGGCAAAGAGAAGCAAAGGCAGCTTTGCCTCCTAGGAAACTCAACAGCCACAGCAAGGGTCCCTTGTTTATATAATAACTAGAGGCCCAGTGCACAAAATTCATACACTGGTGTGGCAGGTTGCCAGCTCAGCCTGACCTGTGCCCTCTCACAGTCTGGAACCCCTTGGGGGATGTCCAACTGTCAGCTTAGGTCCGATCCACAGGAGCAGGGCTAAGCTTGCAGTCAGACATCCCTCTTGCAGTCTGGGACCCCTTGCTCCTTATCGCCCACCTGCTCGCTGCTCCTTAGCGCTCCTTGGAGGTGGGAGAGGCTGCTGCCACTGCCACTGCACTCACCAGCTGTGAGCCTGGATTCTGGCTGAGTGGTGCTCCCCCTGTGGGAGCACACTGACCACCACGGGGCAGCTCCTGCTTGAGTGTCTGCCCCCTGGTGGTTAGTGTGCATCATAGCGACTGGTTGTTCTGGTCATTCTATCATAACGGTCACTTAGGCTTTTATTATATAGATAATTACAGAAATTAAAACAAGAAGAATTAAGGAAGTACTTAAGACCTTGGACCCATGATTTAGACATATGGGATTTACTTTATCATTAAACTGTACAGAGAGTCCTCTCCAAGACTGAAAATAAAGTGACTCATTCAAATGTCAACTAGTTGACAGATTATTTCCCCCTATATTTTATTTTGAAATATTTTAAACCTACAGAGAAGTTTCAAAACAATACAGTGATTATGCATGTGCTAGCCTAGATTCACCAATTGTTTAATTTTTTATATACATTTAAAAATATATTTTTATTGATTTCAGGGAGGAAGGGAGAAGAAAATAGATAGAAACATTAATGAGGAGAGAGAATCACTGATGGGCTGCCTCCTGCATGTCCCACACTGGGGATCAAGCTTACAACCTGGTCATATGCCCTGACTGGGAATCAAACCATGGCCTCCAGGTTCATAGGTGGATGCTCAACCACTGAGCCACATAGGCCAGGCTAATTGTTACTATTTTGTTCTCCCTCCCCAAACCTTTCTTTCCTGTGAATGGTTCTATCTCTGACAGTCAGAAAGAAGCACAGATATATTTTAAGGTGGTTTTCAAGGATCTTTTCATGCTCTTCATATCAGGTGTGAATGTCTCCCTTTTCTCAGTTTAAAAAACATGTCAAAGATTCATAGATAGACCTGTCTTTGGAAGGTACCAAGTTGCCTCAGGAATTCACTCCTAATCCAGCCCTTTCCATAAAGTTCTAAAGTTCATTCCTTCAAGAAAGAGGAAGCAGGGATGGTAATTTTATCATTTAATCCACAGGGCATGTCAGTGACAGTGATATATTCACTTGTTACCCTCGGTGACAAAACAGAATTCCAACAAATCAATTTAAAAGGGGGAGGGATTTTATTATCTTCCACCTATCAAGGTAAAGTCTAACTCCCACAGCTAAATCCTTTGGGGAATTTGTGTGTGCTTCTCACCTGATCTTGTGCCTCTTCTGGAATAACCTGCTAATGGAGCTCCCTGCATCCAGTTTCTCCCTCACTCTCCAACTCCTCCTGCACACAGCTGCCAGGCCAACATTCTGGTAAGCCTACTTTGATCATGTCATTCCCCTGGCCAGAAATTGTCACTGATGTTCTATGTCTAACAGGTTAGATTTCAAACTTTTTACTCTAAGACTGACATTTAGCTGGTGTGACCTGATATGTCTGTTAAAATATTAAAATACTGGCTGCTGTTGCTCAGTGGTTGAGTGTTGACCTATGAACCAGGAGATCACCATTCTCTTCCCTGGTCTGGGCAAATGCCCAGGTTTTGGGCTTGATCCACAGTAGAGGGTGTGCTGGAGGCAGCCAATCAGTGATTCCATCTCATCATTGATGTTTCTCTCTCTCCCTCTCCCTCTCCCTTCCTCTCTGAAATCAATAAAAATATATTTAAATATATATTTAAATATATTTTTATTTATTAATATATATATTAAAATACTTCCATACTGGTTGGTAAAGAAGATCACTCTACTGACTGTAAATTACTTACTGATCTAGCCCAGCAGCAGCTACAGCAGAGAGCAGGGGGGCTTGGTAACAGTACTGGTGTGAAGGGTGTGGTTGATGGTGATCGCTAAGGAGTAAAGCTAATGGAGGTGGTGCCAATGGTGGTGGCCTGCACAGCTCCTGTCAGCTCCAAACCAATATGTCATCCTTGTTTTAGGTCTTGCCTTCAGACCACACATTCAGTCCATTAAATATAAATAAGTAGATTAAAAAATCTGTCCGTGTCTTACCATCAGCCCCACCACAATCTAGTCCAGCCCTCCATCAGCTCAGTCTTCACATCAGTACATCCTCCTCCATTGACCAGCCAGAGTGACCTTAATGCTTCAATCAAACATACAGGGCACTGCTTAAAATTCCCAGTGTGCCACACTGGTGTGACTCAGTGGTTGAGCGTCAACCCATAAGCCAGGAGGTCACGGTTTGATTCCTGGTCAGGGCACATGCCTGGGTGGTGGGCTTGATCCCCAGTAGGGGGCTTACAGGAGGTAGCTGGTCAATGATTCTCTCTGATCATTTATGTTTTTTTCTCTCTCTCTCCATCTCCCTTTCTCTCTCTGGAAGCAATACAAACATAAAAGAAAAAATTCCCAGTGTCTTCCTTGCACATAGTAGATGAATCTTCCACTATGATGCCATAAGGATCCCGCCTACTCTCTGAGCTCATCTTCTCCCACTCTTCCCTGGCTCTACTCACCCTGGCCTAATCTCCATCCCTTGAATATGCCAAATTTGTAGCCAGCTCAGAACCATTAGTGTTTGCGCTTTCCACTTGGAGCAAACTACATACATTTTGCTTCATGATTGCCTTCTCTCCCAAGTCATGTCTTTAATCAAAGACACTTCCTCAGAGAGGTCTTCCTGGACCACTTTTGAAAACTCTCTCTCCCCTATTCTAGTCACTCTCTACTTCATTATCTCATTTACTTTATTGTATCACAGAGCACTTGAAATCCTCTTCTCTCTCTCTCTCTCTCTCTCTCTCATAGTTTACAATTTTATTTTCCATCTCCCTCTATTGGACTCTAAGTTTCTAGAAGGCAGGGTTCTGCTTTATCATTGCTGTACTTCAGCACATAGAACAGTGCCTGGCCTAACACGTGTTTGTTCACTGATTGTCTGAGTGACAAAAGCACAATGCCTGGCACATAGTAAGTACTCAATATCTATTTTATCATTACAGTATTCTATTTATTTATATATTTTTTGGCCTCCCTCACTTTTTTGGCCTCATCTTTCTCACTTTTATATACCAGTATCAGTACTATGCTTGGCACTAAGCTGTTTTTGTTGAACCTATTTTTTATTATAATAAATTAGAGGCCTGATGCACGAAGATTTGTGCAAGAGTGGGCCTTCCTTCCCCTGGTTGCCAGCATTGTCTTTGCTCTGGCCAGAGCCACCTTTCCGCCTTCCCATGCTGCCCAGAGGCCCAGAGTGGCTGGGGTGGTGTGGAACACCTGTGTCATCGCCATGGCGACGATGCAAGCATCCCACCCTGCCCTCCAACACTCGGTGCCTGTGTATGCAAACTAACCTGCCATCTTTGTTGTGTTAATTTGCATACTCACTCCTGATTGGCTGGTGGGTGTCATGAAGGTATGGTCAATTTGCATCTTTCTATTTTATTAGTGTAGATAATTATCAACCTCTTATAAAGTTCAAACAGAGACTTCTTGGGGTAACTGTGTCCTTTTCTTTCTTTCAGTTTTGACTTTGGAAAAATAAAGACCAGATTTCTTTAAAAAAATTTAGTTATAAATTCCTCAAGTTATACATATTTCCCATAAAACAAATGTAAACTGGCAGCTTAGGGGTTCAATATAGCACTTGCGTATGATTTGTATTTTCAATGTACATTTAAAAATAAAAAGAGTGCGTTTCACTTGGGAAAAAAGTATATTTTCAATTTATCTCTCTCTCTCTCAGAAAAAGAAGAAGATCTGGATTTAGTGAACCCAACATCATGCCACGCTTGGGTGGAGATGAGTAACAGCTGCTTACTTCAACCTAAGTATGAGTCCTAGGGGTTGTTCTGGTCTTCACCCATCCTTTCTCATTCATGTTCACCTGCTTGGATCCCTGGAATAATTTGAGTTTGTGATTCTTATTGTAAAGAAAGTTTCCATAAGGGGAATAGTTTATTTATTTTCACTTCTGGCTAGATGGAATTAGAATCTTCCCAGCTCATCTTATCCAGGATCCTGACTTCATTTGATGAACTCAGAGTTAAACAAGGAAATTTGAGAAAGGAAGCTAACTTGGATATAATGGGAGAGAAAGGGGAGCAGGTAGAAAACAAAGAGATTTTATGGGACAAGGTTTTTAAAATAGAATATACAATTACAAATCATGCAACCAAAGGTTTTACTCATTGATAATGTGCCATGATTATGAATAATTATAATTAAAAATAACATGATGAAGACATCAAGTTCTATGTGAGGTAATTTGATAAGCTATGAGATTAGCAGTATCTCAAAAAATTCCTGGAAATATCTCAAATTCTGGGAAATTATCAAAAGTAAACTAATGTTCATTCATCACTACTTCAAGACAGAACTATTCAAAGCATGTGTGTTGACCTGAAAGGCTAACACAGCCATGGGCAAACTACGGCCCGCGGGCCGTCCGGCCCGTTTGAAATGAATAAAACTAAAAAAAAAAAAAAAGACCGTACCCTTTTATGTAATGATGTTTACTTTGAATTTATATTAGTTCACACAAACACTCCATGCTTTTGTTCCGGCCCTCCGGTCCAGTTTAAGAACCCATTGTGGCCCTCGAGTCAAAAAGTTTGCCCACCCCTGGACATGTCACTTCTGGGTTTACTAGATGAAATATGCAGATATTGTT
Organism: Myotis nattereri; assembly: GCF_964212035.1. Lineage (NCBI taxonomy): Eukaryota > Metazoa > Chordata > Mammalia > Chiroptera > Vespertilionidae > Myotis > Myotis nattereri. Next base: position 22,219,533 of record NC_138084.1, on the reverse strand, counting down.
TTAGCCACTAGCCAAGTCTTGTGACATGAAAACTAAGTTTGGATAAGTGCTATGCTCAAGACACCAGAAAATCATTTCCTGTTGTGTCTCAAGAGGAAAAATAATGTTTCAGGTTATAAGAGGGACACAATTATGTCCTTGGTTAAAAACAAAAAAGAAGTAAACAAAACAACAACACATTCCAATCATAGAATAGCAAGAACAATAATAAAGCAAAGTAAAATATGAACAAATATTCAAAAGTATTTTGGCCACTACTTGATGCACTGCCAGAGTTCTAGCATACCTGACGATATTGATGCTTCCTAACAAATGCTTGTGTTTCAGAAACTTGCTTCTAGGGCAGTTGTGGGCAATCAGAAATAACTTTCCTAATTTAAGCAAGTTTGTAAATAGTGTTTGAGTTTTACGTTTAAGCCAGAGAAAACCTAGAAATATATTTTCCATAATTGAGGAAGAGGCTTAGCAGTCTTTTATGGTTAGGGAGCAACGCAGAACAGGTCTCAAACTTGGGAACAGAGGGAAGTAGAGGCAGGAAATTGCAGAAGCTAGGACTCTGGTAGGGGCAATAAAAAGTCCAAACATGAATGTGAACAGAATTTCTTTGGTGGTTTTTCCAGAAAAGCTCTTTAGAGGGGACTAACTCAGCAGATAGGAACAATCTGTTTGGCCTTCTTTGTTTTTCCTGCCCAGAGTGCAGACGTGATGGCTGGAGCAGCAGTGGCCATCTTGGAGTTGTGAGCTGACTTTAAGCATGAAAATCATGTAGAAGAAAGACAGAATGACACTGGTAAATTTGTGAATTCAGGAGCTCTTTTACTAGCCTGAGTCTACCTGTCTTTACACTTCATTTACATGAGATAAACATGGATCTTGTTTAACTTGTTCATATTTTAGGTCTTTGTTCCTAGTAACTAACACTATTTGTAAGTGATATAAGGGACATAAAGAAAATTTATTGGGACTCTTTTCTTTGCCAGGCACATTCTGAGGATAATAAATGAAAGATATTACTCTTACTTTCATAGGACTTAATTTCTAGCAAGCAAAGGGGTGACTATAATAATGTTATGAATGCCTGTATGTTAGAACACTTAGGAGGGACACTCAATCACACTTTGGGCATTCTTTTAGTCCAATAAAAATTTTTATTATTTGGTCATGATGCTGATTTAGCTAAAAAATGTTAATATTATGCAACTGTATAATACTGTACTGAAGGGATTAGATTCTTACATCTGATCAATCCCCCCACACCCCCAGTTTTCTTCAACCCAGTGAATGGCATCCCTCCCCCAATTAGGACTCTCATTTTGTCTTTGGTGATGTGTCTAGCTGTGAAGTATTTTCATTTACCTTCTTAGGAATAGTTGGGCTTTTTGAATCTGTGGATTGACATCTTTCATCAGATTGAAAAATCTGTAGTTATTTTCTCTTCAAATGTTGCTTCTGCTTATTATCTCTTTCCTATGCTCCTGACAGCATTAAGTGCATATTAAACCTCTCCCTGCCTACTCTTATGTCACTTTTGCTCTCTTCTGCAGTTTCCATCCTTTTGTCTTTTCCTGCTTCATTATGGTTATTTTCTTCTAGATCAGTAATTATCCCTTCAGCTATGTCAACTGCTCATTGAATTCTTAATTTTGAAGTTGTAGTTTTTAATTATTGAATTTCTATTTGGTTTCTTCTTAAGCCTGTTTTGTCACTTTTTTAGAGTTTCTGATTCCCTATTTAAAATTATTAAGACTGAATTTCATAGTCAACTTATAGTGTGTGATTTAAAATGCCAGGCTTGAGATTGTTAGTTGGTCTATTTCTTTTGGCTCTTATGTCTACTAGGTTTGTATTATTATTTATCTAATCTCTTTGATTCTATGCTGGGCTTGAAACAGTATTGTAAAAAAAAAAATTGTGGAGGACATTTTCTTCCTCTAGAGAAGATTTTCTTTTGTCTTAGGCACCTGTGCATTTGCAATTAAAGATCATTCTAATCCAATTTCCATGCCTGAAAATTTTCTGGGTCTCCCAGATGACTAGTAGCTGATGCCATCTGTGCAAGGGTTGATTTGCTTCCAATTCACCTAACTTTAATAATGCAGCCCTTCAGGGTCCCAGGCTGAGGTAGAAATGGCTCAGTAGAGTTCCCACTTTTGCCAAACTTTAGACTCTGATTTTTATTCTCTCCCCCCACCCCCCCCACCCCCCAACACAAGTCAATTTCTGGACCTCCTGTCCTAGATGGACAAATACAAGACAAAAATAAGCTCAAATACTCCGCTCACATCTTTGGCTTTTCATCCTCATTTGACCTTAGTCTATTAATTTCTCACTTATTTGTTAGCTGCTTGGTTATCTCTAAAAGGTTAAAACAAAACATGTATCCCACCAGCATTAGTAGTCTTCAGTAATGACTTGAATGATCTAATCTGCTAGTACCAAAAGTAGAAGTCTAGTTCCATATGTTTCTCTCCAAATTATATCTGGAATCCATCTAATTATTTCCATTTCACTATCAACATCCTAAACACCATTATCTCTTACCTAGATCACTGAAATAGTCACCAGTTTTCTGGAGACTTTGGTTGCTTCCTTGAATCTAAGGTATCTCAACTCAGACTATGAGTTTTAGGCAGACTACATTTTTTGTTGTGGATTGCAGCAGGGGAGGAAGGAGCTATCTTGTGCATTGCACAGAATGTTTAGTAGCATCCCTGGACTCTACCCACGGATGCTAATAGCACCCCTCCGCCTTGATTCCCTGTTACATGAATGAAAAATGTCTGTAGACATTGCCAAATGCCCCTCAGGGACTAAGTTGGGAAACACTGCTTAAATCTACCCAAATGCACAGCAACAAAAGTAAAATTTAAAAATATGTAAGTTGTTCACCCTCCCATTATTAAAAGCCCTTTAATGGCTCTAAAAATTATTCAAACTTCTTGTAAAGGCTTTCAAGGCCTTACACGCAAGGGTTTCTGCTTATAGTCCTAACCACATCTTATGTCAATTTTCTGTTCAGACTTTATATTGTAGCCACATTGATCGTTTTCCTCCACAAATTTTTCCCACCTATCAGGCTACTAAACATTTTGTGTAATGCACAATATTTCCTTTGCCTGGAATGCTTGTACTTTTGCTTTTCATCCTGTAGAACTCAGTTTAATTGCCATTGCCTTAAATAGGCATTTTGTGCATGAGTGAATGAATGAATGAAGCAATTTTAATTCTAGGCCAGATGAAACATCTTACTCAAGACCCCCTTAACAAGACAAGACAAGCCAAAACACACAAAATGAAATATAAAACCTACCAACTACTCTTACCCCCTCTAACAAGGTAACCTATGATATTCTGATTTGCTGAGTCTCAGAAAAGGAAGTTCAGAAAACACAACTGGCCAGTCCTCAGGACTTTTTTTCTGCTCATTCCCACCCCCCCCCCAATTGTTCCTCAGATGGTTTCACAATTCTATGCTTTATGACCAAACTAATGGTTTCTGAACAAGTTAAAAACAAACCATATTTTTTATTTTTGTATTTCCTTTACTCTTTCTTCATATGTCTTCATAAACTTCCATTTTAAAGTACATGCTGAAATTATATAGGTCATATTTCTCAAAGGGAATGATATCAAACGGATTTTACTACATGCTTTCTTAATAAAAAGCATTAATTCAACTTCAAAATTCTTTCTTTTGTATTTAGATCTGAAGAATGTTAAGTGACGGAATTTCTATTTAGCCCATTATCTCAAGTTTCAACATAATGATGCTTCTGCCTTGAGGTACAGGTTAGTTTAATTCTTTAAATCTCGGTTGAAAGAATTCTGGAGCACTCTATTATAATAACCAGACATTTACATTAACTAACTTCCTGATGGAGGATAAACAGTCTGCAGATGCTGAATATGGAAGGTAGGAAATAATACTCATTCACAATATTTTCCACTATTCCTTCTGCAACTGGGATTATAAAAGATAGAGTGTTAACTTCTATAAAAGAGGGTTTGAATTGACAAGACTTGTCCAAAAAATATTTTGAAACAGTATCCTGTCTTTTCATATGTACAGTTTATCATCGTTACTTACACCAGACTATGAGAAACAGATGTAAGATGTCTGTAGTTGTCTCTTGGGAGAAATAAGTAATACTAATGAAATACAGATTACGCTTAAACAGATAATCAAGAAATTAAAATTTATGGCACTGAGGAACTCTTGGCATGGGAATGATCTACTTGAAGCTTCTGAAAACAATATGCACCTGAGAAGAAGCATCAGATATGCTGACAAGAAAAAAAAGTAGTTGATCTATACACTCCTGAGCTATTAAGATACAGCCCTAGGAATATTCTGAAGTATAAATAGTCTAATTTGCATGTTCTCAATATGAATAATATATACAGCATTAATCAGGATGTAACTATAGGAACATTTGGGAAATTATGATTCACTTATGAAAGAGTAAATTACATTCTACAAAGGAGAAGGCACATGACAAATAAATATTTTCTCTATATTCTCAGGATAGGAAACCAAAATAAAAATTGGCAGAAAAAAATGGGAGCTTGGTGCAATGGGAAGATGCTGGGCTGAGAAAAAGGAGTTCTAGCTTCAAATATTTGCTCTGGCTCTGTGACCTTGGGGATGAGGCATTTACTTTTTTTTCTTTTAAACTAATAAGGTTTAGTTTTTGGAGAAATTTTAGATTTGTGATGAAATTGAGCAGAATGCACAGAGAGTTCCCATATACCCACTGTTCCCACAGACAATCTCCTGACAACCAACATCCCACACCCGAGTAGTACACTTGTTACAATCGAAAAACCTTCACACATCATTATTCCCGAACACCCCTGGTTTACATTGAGGTTCACTCTTGATCTTGTATGTTCTATAGGTTTTGATTAATGTGAGATGATGTGTGTCCACCATTGTAGTATCTGTATATATAAAAGTCTAAGCGACTGTTATGGCCGGACAACCGGCAGTAGCTATGACATGCACTGACCACCAGGGAGCAGACACGCAACGCAGGAGCTGCCCCCTGGTGGTCAGTGTGCTCCCACAGCCAACCTCCTGCGGCTGGCCAACCTCCAGCAGTCCCTCCCCGCCCTGCCGGCTGTGGTCCATCCCCCTAGCCAGCCGGCTCCTATCAACCCTAATTGCCAGCCAGGTTGAGGGATCCCACCTGTGCACAAATTCATGCACTGGGCTTCTAGTAGAAGTATAATACAGACTAGATTCACTGCCGTAAATTTCCTCTGTTCTCTGCCGGTCCATCCCTCCTTTTCTCCTAACTCCTGGCAACCACTAATTTTTCATTGTCTCCATGGTTTTGCCTTTTCCAAAAAGTCATATAGTTAGAATCATACAATATGGAGCCTTTTCACATTGGCTTCTTTCACTTAGGAATATACATTTAAGTTTCCTCTGTGTCTTTTTTATTGCTTAATAATTTTTTTTAAATTTTTATTTAAGTGCTGAATAATATTCATTGTCTACCTCATTTAGCCATTCACCTACTGGTGAATTACTTCCATTCCATGTTTTGGCTATCTGGACTAAAACTGTTATAAATATCTATACTGGAATACAAGTTTTCGTATGGACATATGCTTTCTACTTTTTTAGGTAAATACCAAGGAGTATGATTACTAGATCAATGGTTATTAAAAATTGATTCAACTTCTTTAATAGTATAGGATTATTCAGATTGTCTATTTCTTCTTGTGTAAGTTTTTAGAAATAGTGCTTTTCAAGGAATTGGCCTATTTCATCTAGAATATCAAATTTGTGGGCATAGAGTTTTTTATAATATTACTTTTATTGTCCTTTTAATGTCCATGAATTCTATGTTAATGTTCTCTCTTTTATCCCTGATTTTGGTAATTTGTGTCTTCTCTTTTCGTAGTTAGCTTGCCTAGAGGATTACCAATTTTATTGATTTTTTTTTTTTCAAAGAACCAGCTTTTGGTTTCATTGATTTTCTCTATTGATTTCCATTTTTTAAATTAATTTATGTTCTAATTTTATTTTTTTTCTGCTTACTTTGAATTTAATTCATTTTCTTATTTTCCTATAATGAAAACTTAGATTATTGATTTTAGATCTTTCTTCCTTTCTAATATAGAAATTGAATGTTATAAATTTCCCTTGAAACACTGCATCACACATAAATTTAATAAATTATATTTTTCATTTCATTTAGTTAAATATATTTTTAAATTTCTCTTGATGTTTTATTCTTTGACCCGTGTATGATTACAAGTGTGTTGTTTAAACTCCAAATATTTTGGAGCAGGTTTTGTATAATTTATCTCTCTTTAAGTTTGATAACATGTGTTTTATGTCCTACAATGTGGTCTTAATTGATGAATGGTTCATGAGAGCTTGAAAAGAATCTGTCTTCTGCTGTTGTTAGATGAAGTAGCCTAGAGATTTCAATTACATCCTGTTGATTGATGGTGCTGGTAAGTTTAACTATGCCCTTACTGATTTTCTTTCTATTGGATCTGTTTATTTCTGATAGAGGGGTGTTGAAGTCTCTAAATATAATAGTGAATTTATTTATTTTTTCTTTGCAGTTCTATCAATTTTTGCCTCATGCATTGTGACACTCTATTGTTAGGCATATACACATTAAGGATTGTTACGTCTTTGTGGAGTATTGATTTCTTTATTAATATGAAATGCCCCTCTTTATCTTTGATATCTTCCCTGTTCTAAAGTCTGACCTGTCTAAAATTAATATAGATACTCCTGATTTCTTTAATTAGTGTTAGCATGGTATATCTCTCTCTATCCATTTACTTTTAATTTACTTGTGTCTTTTTATTTTTAAGTGAGTTTTTATAAACAAGATATAGTGGGGTATTTCTTAATATACTCTGACAATCTGTGTCTTTTAACTGGTGAATTTAGACAATTGCCATTTAAGGAAATTATTGATATAGTTGGGTTAATATCTACCATATTTGCTACTCTTTTCTATTTATTGCTATTGTTCTTTGTTTCTATTTTTGTCTTTCTCTACTTTTCTACCTTTTATGGCTTTAATTAAATATTTAATATGATTCCATTTTCTTTCCTTTTTTGGTATATCAATTATATTTTTATTTTTTCAATGGTTGTACTAGGTTTGTAATATATGTTTATAATTAATTCAAGTCCACTTTCAGATGATACTACATTGCCTCATATATAGTGTAAGTACTTTATAGTAAGAAAATGTTTCTTATTTCCTCTTCCTATCTCTTATATCCTTGTCTTTCTCTACACATATATGTAAGCATACATAAACATATATACATACATAAACATACATAAATTAACACATTGTTGCTATTATTTTGAACACATGTTTACCTGATCAAGTGATAATTTAAAAAGTTTTATTTACCTTCACTTATTCATTCTCCAGTGTTCTTCTGTTACTTATATCGATCTAAGTTTCTGACTGGTATCATTTTCATTTTCTCTGAAGAACTTCTAACATTTCTTTCAAGGCAGGTCTACTGGCAACCAATTTCCTCAATTTTTGTTTGTTGAGAAAATCTTTATTTCTCCTTTACTTTTGAAGGATAATTTTGCAGGGTACAAGATTCTAGCTATATATATATATTTTATCACTCAACACTTTAAATATTCCACTCTCTTTTCCTCTTTTTGCTTTCTTGTTTTCTGAGACATCAGATGTAATTGTTTTTTTTGCTCCTCTATAGGTAAGGTATATTTTTCCTCTGCCTTTTTTCAAAATTATGTTTTATTTTTTTTATTTTCTGAAGTTTTAATGTGATATGCTTACATGTTTTTTGTTTGTTTTTGTTTTGTTTTGTTTTGTTTTTTTAGCATTTGTCCTGTGTGATGTTCTCTGAGCTGCCTGAATCTTTGGTTTGGTGTCTGACATTATTTCTTATTCATTATTGCTTTAAGTAACACTTCTTTTTCTTTCTATCTTTCTTCTCCTTCTGGTATTCCAGTTACACATATTGTTATACCTTTTGTAGTTGTCTCCCAGTTGTTAAATATTGCTTTTATGTTTCAGTTTTCTTTCTTTTTCACTTTTGGTAGTTTCTAATGTCACATCCTCAAACTCAGCTGTGTCCTCAGCTGTGTCCAGTCTACTAATGAGCCCATAAAAGGCATTTTTAAATTTCTGCTGCAGGGTTTTTGACATTTAGCATTCTCTTTTGATTCTTTCTTTCAATTTCCATCTCTCTGTTTATATAATCCATTTGTTCTTGCATATTGTCTACTTTCTCCATTAAAGCTGTTAATATATTAATCATAGTTTCAAAAAAAATTCTGGTCTGATATCTCCAACATTCCTGCCATTTTGACTTTAGTTTTGATACTTGTTTGGACTCCTTAAACTGTGGGGGGTTTTGTCACTGGGTAAGACTATTAGACCAAAAGATGCTCCTACAGCTCTTATATTTAGGTAATTACAAGGGTTTTAGGAGCTTTGTGCCAGAACCTGGGACAGAGATTAAGACATATATTTGCTTTTATTTCACAGGAGGCTAGCAAGCTTTCTGGGACTCTTTTATAAAGCGCGATCCCATTCCAAAGGGCTCCACCCTGTGACCTAAGCACCTTCCTATCGCCTCCAAATACCATCACATGAGACATTAGGATTTCAACCTAAGAATTTTGAAGGGAAACATTCAGACCACAGCAGTGAGACAGATAGGAAAGAGTGTGTTGCCTTCTTTATACTAGTACAGTATTTGGCTTCCTGACAAGCCAACAGGGCTGACTTTATTTTTTGGCCTAAACCCTCCTCAAAGATGTACTTTTATTGTTAGAATCAAGGGGTTCCCCGGCCTAGTGGGGAATAAAATATAAGATCCTTTTCAGTCTGATGACCATCTATACTAATAAAAGGGTAATATGCTAATTAGACCAGATGTCTTTGGGACATCCATCTGGACATCTTTCCGGACAAAGCCACGGTGGCAGGGGCTGAGGTAGAGGTGGTTAGGAGCAATCAGGCTGGCAGGGGAGGGCAGTTAGGGTTGACCAGGCAGGCAGGCAGAGGTGGTTAGGGACTATCAGGCAGGCAGGGGAACAGTTAGGGGCAATCAGGCAGGCAGGCAGAGTGGTTAGGGGTGATCAGGCAGGCAGGCGAGCAGTTAGGAGCCAGGGGTCCTGGATTGTGAGAGGGATCGAACCTAAACTGGCAGGCGGACATCCCCTGAGGGGACCTGGATTAGAGCGGGTGCAGGCCTGACTGAGGGACACCCTCCCCACCCCTCCCCACCCTGTGCATGAATTTCGTGCACTGGGCCTTTAGTATTATATAAAAGATGGCACATGAACATGTAGCAAGGCTTGCTAATTTAGATGTTGTTGAGGAATTGCTGTTTAAGCTGAGAATTGAAAAGTCAGTAGAATTTAGCTAAGCAAAGAGTATAGGAGTGGGGATGGGTTGGTGCAACTTTTATGGAAAGCAAACTGAATACATAGTGGAGTGACTTTGAGGAAGAAAGCCTAATTTGTAACAAAAGCTGAAAAACCAGTATGACTGGATCCCTAGAGAATGATGGGAGATAGGCTGGGAAGATAAGCAGAGGTTAGACCAAGGAGAACCTTACAAGTCACTGAAGTTTTAAGCTGAGTGACCAGGCACTTAGCAAATATTGTGATTGACCATCACAATAATCTCAAAGTTGAGAAACAATCTCAAAGTTCATACATTTCCTTGAACTTTGATATGGCAGACGCTATTTCCATGGTAACAGAACTGCAGTTGGTTTGAGGCTAGCAACATACCCCCAGGGGATAAAGCAAAATAGATTTAATACAATCATGTCTATTTTCTTCCTGTTTGCCAGTTACTTATTATCTCAGCTTCCTCTGTGTTGAGGAGTAGCCTATATATAGCCTGTATTTGGCCAATCGGATGTAAAGGAAGTATCGTGAGGGCTTGTATTAGTTTCCTATTACTGTATCACTGCAGCAAATTACCACAAACTTAGTGCCTCACCACAAAAATGTGTTGTTTTTTTTTTGAAGTTCTGGAAGCCAGAAGTACAAAAGCAGTCTCATTGGGCTAAAGTTGAGATTTCAGCAGGGCTGCTACCTCTGGTAACTCGACAGAATCAGTGCCTTTTCTAGCTTCTGGAAGCCACCTGCATCCTTGGTTTGTGATTCCTTCCTTACTTCATTTCAACCTCCTGCCAGTCATTATATCACCTACTTCCCTTCTGTGTCAAGTCTCCCTCCAGACTCCCGCTCATAAAAACAACTGTGATTGCCGAAACCGGTTTGGCTCAGTGGATAGAGCGTCGGCCTGTGGACTGAAGGGTTCCGGGTTCGATTCCGGTCAAGGGCATGTACCTGGGTTGCGGGCACATCCCCAGTAGGGGATGTGCAGGAGGCAGCTGATCGATGTTTCTCTCTCATCGATGTTTCTGACTCTCTATCTCTCTCCCTTCCTCTCTGTAAAAACTCAATAAAATATATTTAAAAAAAAACAAAAACAAAAAACAACAACTGTGATTATATTCAGAGCCCACCCAGGTAAGCCAAGTTAATCTCCCTTCTTAAAATTCTTAACTTAATCACACATGCAAAGTCCTTTTCCCATGGAAGGTAACATTCACAGGTTCTGGAGACTAAGATGTGGACGTGGTGACCATTATCCAGCCCACCAGTTGGCCTCTGGGTAAGTTTTACTTCCTGGCAATTGGAGAGTCCTCTTTTCAGTCTTCCCTTCCATGCTAGAAATTTTTTGGAGAAACTTACTTTTTTGTAGCTGTGCCTTTTCATGAAAACTTTTTAATTTTTCAGCATTATTGAAATATGATTGCCAGGTAAAAATTGTATGTTTTTAGGTGGTAAAATACGATTTTTTTAAAATATATTTTTATTGATTTCAGAGAGGAAGGAAGAGGGAGAGAGAGATAGAAACAGTAATGATGAGAGAGAATCATTGATCGACTGCCTCCTACATGCCTTCTACTAGGGACTGAGCCCACATATCAGGTATGTGCCTTGACCGGGAATCAAACTTGGACCTTCTGGTTCATGGCTTGATGGTCAACCACTGAGCCACACTGGCTGGGATAGAATATGATTTTTTAAAAATATGTTTTTATTTAGTTCAGAGAGAGGAAGGGAGAGGAAAAGAGGAATAGAAACATCAACGATGAGAGAGAATCATTGATCAGCTGCCTTCTGCTGATGTTGTTTTTTAAGGTGTACAATGTGATGATTTGATCTACATATACATTGTGAAATGATTATCACAATCAAGTTAACACAGAACACTTAAGATCTATTCTCTTAGCAAATTTTAAGTATACAATACAGTATTATTAACTGTAATTATCAGAATTTAATCATCTTATAACTGAAAATGTGTACACTTTGACTAGCGTCTCCTCATTTTCTCCATCCTCCAGCCACCAGCAACCGCCATTCTATTCTACGGTTATTTCAAGTGTGCATTTTTAGATTCCACATGGAGGTGAGATCATACAGTACTTTTCTTTTTCTGCCTGGTTTCTTTCACTTAGCACAATGTCCTTCAGGTTCATCCTTGCTGACATTTAGATGCCTGGAGGTTCTGTAGCCATTTTATAAGCAGTATGTGATCTCAAAGAATGAAAACCCCACACACTGAAGACAAAAAGAACCTGTGTCCTTGAGAGCAATGCCTCCAGATTTCCTGTTAGGTGAGATGGTTGTCTTTTCTGTTTATGCCAAAGTTAGTAGGTATTGTTCCTTGCATCTGAATACTTGCATCCTCAGGGCTCCACTTGACAAATGAGTTTTGGTGCAGTTTGAAGCCAGGAAAATGTTATGATCAAGATCTTAATATTAATATAGAAACAAAGACTTCCAGGGATAGAAGTAAATAAAGAGTACATTGGAATCGGCCTCTTTGTTTTAGAGATTACTAATTTGAGGCTCTGAGAGGTGATAGAGTTCTGCCAAGTCAACTAGTTCACAACTGGATTGTACTTTTATATCCTGGCTCCTGATTCAATAATCGCTCCTATGAAGCCTTAGGAAATTGAAATGGTAGATTTGAGGGGGAAAAGGCAAAGAACAAATATGTTAGGCTTCCCCCGGGGTGCAGGCTTTAACCAGGTTTCGAGTTCTTCTAACATGATACAATTTAAGGAGAGCTCTTGACATTCAGTGACAAAATTTATATTTAAAAGGCTAAGGTCGTGACATAGTAAAGCACTCTAAGGATGTAGGCAGCGAATAGCACGAGTAACTGATGGTTGTTGTTATACAAGAACAAATAAGTTGAATCTCTGCAATTAAAGGTGGTCCCATGTCATTGTTGCTTCATGGGGAGGAGTAGGCACCTGGATTTCTTTTTTTCTCAGGACAGCGCTATCCAAACAAAACACGGTGTGTTTCATCGCCCATAATGGAAAGTGCCCGTCACTCCTTGAACATCATCATATAGTTGGTGGCCGGTGGATAATGGAGCTCTGAGTGTCAAGGTGACTGGCTTTCAATGCACACAAAACTAAAAATTATAGACCTGTCATTCCAGAGGCAGGCCACAATTAGCCGTCTGTGCAACTTGAAATTTCCATTTTGCCAGCTGAGTAATCAGTTGAAGGGAGGTTTTCATTTTGGGTGCATTTCTGAGTCTTTTGTGTGCCCATCTTTTAAAATGTGGATTTTAAAGTAAATAAACAATGCACTTAATCAGATGGAATTCTTTCTAGAAACACCCCTTTCCTAAACATACTGGCAAACTCCAATATTGTTATAATAGTAATAACAATAATGTGACAAAACAATGTAAGCCTTGGCTATTTTATTTAGGTTTAGTAAAAGTTCAAGCTAAAAAATAAGAGTCACGCCTTAGTACTAGAAATCAAAACTTGGGAATTTCAGTCTTAGAAACGCTCACGGACTCAAAACTGTCCATTTACCTGTTTTTTATTTAGATCTGGTTTCTCGTTCTACATCTGAATTCTATCTTTCCTCTATCCCAGGCTTTTAGAGCTAGAGAAAATGATACCAAAGTGAGGTCTATTGGAAAATTGTATTGCAATTTCCATTCAATTGCTGTGAATACAGTAAAATCCAGTATTCTGCAATCTCAGATCAGACTCTGGACCATTTAGTTGAACCTGGATCTTCTCTGCCCTCCTTGTCTCAGGCCCCTAGTCCACATTACTCTCTTACTTGGATGATCCCTGTCTAAATTTAAGTTGCCAAACCACAAGGACATAAGTGAAGTTGACAATTAGTATGAACTAAGAGCAGGTCAAAAGTCTGAGATCAGAAGTCTTTTAGGGAAATTCTCTCTACAAGTCTTGGAAATCTCATGATTTTATTGAACTTCCATCCTAGTTTTGATTATTGGGAATGTTAGGAAAGGTTACAAGGAATAGAAAAGATTTGCCTGACATAGTAAAAGAACTAAATTTATATTGTATTGAAATAGGTCCTAACTAGACTGTTGATAATGAAATATTGACCATTCTATTGTTTTGAATGACCAAGTGTCATATATTTTACTGCGAATTGATTTCTGAGCCTCAGTCAAGGAGTGATTGAATTTACAAATAGAGTCACTGCATTGTGTAACTCAGATTATGCAAAGATCATCCTACAACAGCAACTGAGATATAACCTAGAATTTGGTGCATGGTTTCTCTTTTATTTCTCTGTTTTTGTCAGTGTATGTATTTAGTTTTTAAAGGACCAAAAGACTTTCCTTTTCATCTCTCTAGAAAAAAGGATATAACATAGGACTATAGGCGCTTTGACAATCTATTTTACAAGACTCTAAACCCATCAATCGGTTAATATTCTGTTTTTTGCTTAGGAAAATAGTAAGCTTTATCGTTGATTCCTAATGATTAGCACAAAAAGGGGAAAGCTTTTCAAAACCAAGATAGAATCTCTTTAATTCCAAAAGTATCCATTTAAGGAATATAAACTGTGAAGATAAGCAAAGGGGATTTTCTCTAAAGAAAATCATTTTCAAATGAACAGAACAAGCAAATGTGGACTTAATTAGGTGGAGTCAGATGGCTATTAATTATTCACCTTTCCAGGCGAGAATGGCGTTGTTGCCAAAGAAATGAAATAAGGCATGCTGCTGGCTTCTTTCCCTTTCTTTCTGTTGCTGCTGCTCTGCTCTGGCATTGGTGGAAGAGGAGATAGCAGGAGGCAGAATGAAAATCTGCCTTTCCCTTCACAACTGGGGCAGATTGCCTTTGGAAAAGGCAGTTCCCTCCATTTGAATGAAATGTTACTATCTGCTTTGAAACATATGTTTGGAGCATACACATACTCACATGTTATACTCTCTTTAATACTTTAAAAACAGCTAAATAAAGGTTGTCTTCATTTTCATATATTCTAGACTTGGGGATACTAGCCAAAGTGGCCAATCATTCAAATGGATGATAATCACACCAGGATTAAATCTGTTTACTTTGCACAATCTCTTTTAAAAGCATTTGTTAAGCATCTGCTCCCAGGTAACATTTGCATGGTGCATACGGACCCTATAAATGAAATATACTTAAAACCAGCACAATAAATGATCAACATTTATCTGAGTACCAATATGGTGTTAGTTCCAAGTGGCAGAAAGTGGGGTTTGAAAAAACCTAGGGATAAAACTTAGCAAATTTGGTTTCTAGTCCTGATGGTGATAGTGACTCCTTGCTACCTACCTCTCAATATTGGTCAAATTATTTGGCAGGGTGTATATGTATGCTGGATGCTGAGGAAGTGTATGACAGAATGGGGCTGGAGGGAGTACAGGCAGAGAAAAAGTCACCAAACCTGAATAGTGTTTCTAAGAAGTGAAATGACTATGTTAACATGCCTACATTCGAATTATACTCGTACTGTGCACCCTTTTAAGTCTTTAGGTCAGCGGTTCTCAACCTGTGGGTCGTGACCCCTTTGGGGGTCAAACGACCCTTTCACAGGGGGTCACCTAAGACCATCGGAAAACACATATATAATTACATATTGTTTTGTGATTAATCACTATGCTTTAATTATGTTCAATTTGTAACAATGAAAATACATCCTGCATATCAGATATTTACATTACAATTCATAACAGTAGCAAAATTACAGTTATGAAGTAGCGACGAAAATAATTTTATGGTTGGGGGTCACCACAACATGAGGAACTGTATTAAAGGGTCGTGGCATTAGGAAGGTTGAGAACCACTGCTCTAGGTAACCAAATGTTAACTGCCTTCTATCGCCAAGGCAACCAGTACCCATGAAGACAAAGTGACTTGGCCCACATTGGACAGCTTGTCAATAGCAAAGCTGGAACTAGATCCTAGCTAGACTCTAAGCCTCTGATTTCCTGGGTCAGATACATTTTTTCCTAAATGAGTTGTTTTAACCCTGGGACTCTGAAAATAAGCAACCTTTTCAAAGTAGCACCAAGTCCTTGTGTGTTGTTTCAAAGAGCTCCTTTAAGAGTTGAAATAACTATATCATCTTAACAAGACCATTATAAATTTTAATCCAGTATAGAAAAATGTGATTTAGTTATATGTTAATTAAACCATCTTTTAAATTCCATGACTATAAAGGAAAAGAACTGAAGATATGTAGTTTAAAAATCCATTCTTTATTCAAAAACAAGTTGCTGGGGAAGAGCTTATGTAAAGAATAGGAGTCAAAAACAGTGAATCAACTTGTGCAATGGCTATCTAGGGAAGATTCCTTGGCAGAGCTGGAAACTGCTCAAAGAAATACGTATTTGTAGATATGTGCCAGAAGTTTGCATTAAATTTAAATCAGCTGATATTATTTTAAAAAACAATATTCCTTTTGGTAAAGTTTAGTAATCATGTAAGAAGTGTCTCTTTCTTAGGGAAAGGAGTCAAATTAGACAACAGGTTTCTTAAAAGATGAAAAGATCTATAAAAAATATTGCGTCATACTAAACTTTCTATTTCTATTAAATATAAGAGACTTTAGCCTCTAAATTAAGAGAATTCCAATGCACCTCTGCAAATATATATTTTTTCTTATTAGTTCCTGCATTTTTAAGAAAGGTAGGTGAGTCAGAAACAAAAGAAATGCTATGGGGAAGGTTATTTGTAGACAAATGTAATGAATAAATTAAACTACAAATTAGTTCAGTACTAATAATGCATTCTACTTCTCTTCCAAATCTCAATTTATTACTATTTTGTAACAGGCTCTCTGCATATTATAACTCACTGATGCTGTGGTATTGTTTTTCAGGGGAAAAGTGCCATTTTTTTTTTCCCAGTGGACTAGAGGTTAACCGAATTTTACAGCTTAAACTATTCCTTTTGTAGTTCCAGAATTATGCCATTACTATAAATTTTCTTAAAATTATGTGTACATGAAGATTGGCCATTTAATGAATGTATTATTCTTTCTTAAGATTATAGGTGGGCTTATATCCCATACTGAAGTGGTCATAAAATAATATAGTGATTGCTTAGTCACGCTAATATTGAAAGCAGAGGTTTGTGGTGCATCTTAAATACCAGCATTCTTAGTCCTCTAGTTAAAAACAAAAAGTCATGTAGTAGTGGTTTATCTCTCCCTCCAACCCCCCCCCCCCCCCCCGCCCCAATTCATCTGGCTAAGTTTTGTGGGGCTCTTTCTTTTCATGAAAAGTACTGTCACATTATGTGCGTGTATCTGTCACTGGATCTGAATTGCCTGTGAATTCTACCTTGAACAGATACCCCAAACTGGAGAAGGGAAAATGTCCCCCTCCTGAATATTTTAGACTCGTATGAGTTCTCTAATATTTTTGTTTTTGTGCAAGGCCGCTCGTAAGGCAGCCTGGAGCCTTAGACGCTGACAGGCACCATTAGCATTAATGCTGTTCTCTTATCTCCCCTCTGCTCCCCCCTCGCCCTTTCTTGTCTGACGGTTCCCTAACATCGTTGACAAGGCTGACACCACCAATCAGCTTCGACGCAGCAAGGTCACTGCTCAGACTTGACTCGTGATTGGCTGCTGCGCTTCAGCGTGTTATTACTGTCTGATTTGATCGGAGGCAGGGGGTGGTCTCCAATCAAACAGAGAAAAGGTCCTAGAGAAGGTAATTAAATCCTGTCAGAGGCAATTATCGGTTCCAGGGCCATGACTCTGGCCCTGAATGCAGATGATCTGAAACTGTATTCTTGTAGAAATTCAAGAGGGCTCCTGGCAGGGTTCAGCTAGGCATAAAGGAAGCAGCAGGCTTTCTGCAAACAATGCTGCTCTGTATTTTGAATCTTCCTGCCTTTTCCCCCCTTTCCCCGAAGCCTTCTGTTTTCATGATCAAAAATATTCCTTCTCAGGTCACATTCTCATTAATTTAGTAGACAAGGTTTTCCTTTCTTGTACGTAAATAATGACAAGTTTTACCAAAGAACTTCTGCCCCCAACACGGGCTGTAACAAACAGCCTTTATCAAGGCAAACCAAAGCATTCAAGGGAAGGCGCCAATCTGTAGTTTAGGGCAAGGGAGAGAAACATTTAAAGCCTCGAACACGGATGTCCTGTCCGAGGTGGACCCTGCCCTGTCTGTTTACACCTTACCAAAGGGCATGATGGAGTTTGCTGCTGTGACAAACCTAGAAGTTTCTCCAAGGTAGTCTGGTGATGGCAGCATGCATTTAATGGCTAGAGTTTTTTAAGGATAGAAAAAAGGCTGCAGCAGATTTCAGTATGTGAAAATAATGCCCTCCCACTCCCCCCTGCCCCCCAAATTTTAAACTGTCGCCTGGAAAATGGAAACGGAAAGAAAGGAGCACAGCATTTTTTATTGGAAAGGGAAAGCAAAGACAAACACTTAAGTGCACTTTTGTTCATATATAAACAGAAGACTTCAGTTTTGTTCCCAGTGTGATTCCTCTTAAACTGTCATCAAAGATGCTTTGAGCTCTTCTGGCAAAACTCAGTGATTGAGCATCGACCTATGAACCAGGAGGTCATGGTTGGATCCCGGGTCAGGGTCTATAACCGGGTTGCAGACGAATCCCCAGGGTGGGGCCTGCAGGAGGCAGGCATTCAATGAGTCTCCCTCATCATTAATGTTTCTATCTCTCACTCCCTCTTCCTTCCTCTCTGAAATCAATAAAGATACATATATATATATATTTTAAAAAGGTGGTTTTTAATGTGCTTTTTGTCCAAGAACCCAGCACTAGAATGTAAACCTCTCTCCAGAGTCTGAAAAATATTAATTGTCCTAAATAGTATCAACCAGTTTAGCATGTGTGAAGGTGCATAATAAAATTTCCATATCCTCACTCTGTTGGCTTTAACAGACTTTCTGAATTATTGCACTCAATAAATGTCCACTTTCCAAATGGAGAGCCATGATTCCACTCTTTGTGTTTTGTAAGCATGCATATTTTTTTTCAAGAATTAAGATGGTCCAAACACCATTAAAACAATTTCTGCATTGTTGCTGATGAAACAGTTTCAACACTAGTGTTTCTCCCTAGGGAACAGTTAACTTTCCTCTAATCTTGCTTGTTTTCTTTCTTTCTAAAACACCATATTCCTTAATATGTCTGACTTTGTTTTCTTGAAGCATAAACAGATGCTTTAAGCAAAACATTTTTAAAAAGTAGTCCCTGCTACTAGTCCATTACTCAGGATGAGGTATCAGGCTGGGAAAGAAATTAGAGGAGAAGATGTTAAAAACAATGAAAACTGCTTTGGACACTGGAGACCTTAAAAAAAGGTCTCAAATCCAAAACTGCACACATGACTGTGAAAATGATGTGCAATTCATCCCATATTGTGTTTTGGGAACATCAAAGGTTTCATCAACTTTTCTAATAAAGATAAAATAGATATGTAGATGGGAGCAAACTGCTCAGGAACCTGGCAGCATATTTTAGAACCAAGGTTCGCTGCTGTTTCAGAACCATTTTGCTTTTCCTCTGTTGGAGTGACAACTCTGTTACATTTTGAGCTGGGGTGTATATTTTTCTTTGGCCAACCATTGTATATTATTGCGGAGTTAGTTTATTTGGTTTAGTTTGGTTTTGTATTGAAGGGGCAGCTGTTTTAATGAAGACACCTCTTCTGAAAGAAATCCTTATCTGTGAAGAAAAGAAACAGCTTTTGTAAGTAACATTTTAAAAAGATTCAAATATTTCCCCCTGATGATTAAGATCAGTGGTTCTAAAAGAAAAAAGGATCACATGTGCTTACCTACTGAGGAGCTCTCTCTGCTCAACTGTCATGATTGCCTTTGCCCCAGATACATCTTTCGAGCTCCCCCACTAGAGTGGGAGCTACTGGAGGGCAGGGATGGTGTCCTACTCCATCTGGTATACCCAGAAAAACCAATAAATAGAAGATAGTATCAATCCACAGACCTTTACAGGACACCCATAAGGGCCTCTGTGAGATGGGAACCACTTCCAAGTTGAAATCCTGGTAATGATCAGTAACTATATATTTAATAAAATAATTAAACAGGATTCAATCAGAGAAAGGGGCTAACTAAAATATCCTGTTGTGGAGTGGGCCCTGACCTGAGCTGTTACCTAGTTTAATTGTTGCTCTAAATAAAGGTGGAAGCTTCTTTGTGCTATTACTTAATCCTGTGGCCATTTAAGCCCCGGCCATTACAATAGTCTTCCTGCAAAATAGCTGAGGCCATTAGAATCATAAAGGTGGGCTGTCTGCATGATGTGCCTTTAAAAGGTTTGTAAACAGAACTCTCCAGGAAACAGTGTGTTGTATTCAATATTCAAATACATCTTAAAGTTGACAATGTTTATGCAAAACCAAGAAAATAAGTTACATTTACAGTATCTCCTGTTTGGTTGCTTGGTTCAGTATTATTGGAATGGGAGGAGAGGATTCACCTTTTAGCTAGTCTTTTTGAGATTTCTGGTGAGGTTCCTACTAACACCACCACAGGAAGCCCATAGGGGTACATTTTCAGGATGGTGCATAAGGGAAGAATAATTTATGAACAGTGATAAGAGCTGGGTATGCAATATCCCCACCCAACACCAGGGTAAGTGTACCCCACTGATTGCTGAGTGAACTGAAAATACTTGAGTAAATAAGATAAAAGCCATCTGCAGTTCCTTATTTGTAAGTTGGAATTCCTCAAAAGCAATTGGAAAAAAAAAAAAAAAAGACGTGACATGAAAATCACTATGAAGCAATGTGTACTAGAACTGTATATTTTTTAAAACGGGGGTTGGCAGTGAAAAATTAGCTGGGCCTTCTACATAGGAAATGAAAAAATTAACTTTCACTGTTCTGTGATGTTGCTATAAATTCACTATGTTGCAAGCTGCATACGGACCCCTCAAGGGATCTGAAAAGTTATCAGATTTTATTAATTTATTGGCTCTGCACTGAGGTATATTGTAAACCAATTTTAAGTACTTCATTTCGGTATTTATTCACTGCTTACTGAAAGGAGCAGCCTTTCCTACAAACCCTGAGGGTTTCCACAACCAGTTATATTATGGCTTTCCTTATCCTCAGGATAAGGAAATATAAATATAAATACATTTAAATGTTTTATTTGATGTTTCTTAAAGGGTACTACCTTCATTCTGATTTGCAAAATTAAGGACACATTCTCTCAGGGGTAGCATCAGGGTTGTGGATTGCGGGTGTCATTGATGAAGGATCCCCTTTTCCTATTTATAATAGATGCCAATTTTACTTCCTTCTTCTGGAGAAAAAAAATCAGAAAATGTTGATGGCAGAAATAGTAATTTTAGAATGAGAGTGAGGTTAACTAAAAAATATTATTCCATTTTTATGTGACATTCAAATTTTATTGGTATTTTCTATGCTAAATCTGGTAACTCTGCTGCCTGACCCACAGTGATACCTGGAGCCACAAAGCATCGGCAGATAGAGAGGTTCTCCAAACATGACGGCCACGCTGAGTGTCAATATGAAAACTGTCCCTCGTTCAAATTTCTACTAAGAATTTAGAAGTTAGTTTTGTGCTTCTTACCTTTTGTCATCTCTTTTTTAAAAATTCTTTATTGTTTAAAATATTACATGTAGTATTACATAAGTCGCCTTTCCCCCATTGACCTCTGCCCAGCCATCCCCACCCCCAGCACATGCCCTCACCTTCCTAGTGTCTGTGTCCATTGGTAATGCTTATATGCATGCATACAAGTCCTTTGGTTGATCTCATACCCCCTTCCCCCCTTCCTTCCCTCTGAAGTTTGATGGTCTGTTCAATGCTTTTCTGTCTCTGGATCTTTTTTTTTTTAATTGATTAAGGTATTACATATGTGTTCTTATCCCCCCATTGCCCACCCCCCACCCCACCTTCTGCCATTCATGCCCTCACCTCCCTGGTGTCTGTGTCCATTGATTATGCTTATATGCATGCATGCAAGTTCTTTGGATGAACTGTCCCCCTTACCCCCACCCTCCCCTACCTTTCCTCTGAGTTTTGAGCATCTGATCGATGCTTCTCTGTGTCTGGATCTATTTTTGTTTATCAGTTTATGTTGTTCATTATCTTCCACAAATGAGTGAGATCATGTGGTAGTTTTCTTTCATTGACTGGCTTATTTCGCTTAGCATAATGCTCTCCAGTTCCATCCATGCTGTTTCGAATGGTAAGAGTTCTTTCTTTTTTACAGCAGCATAGTATTCCATTGTGTAGATGTAGCACAGTTTTCTAATCCACTCATCTGCTGATGGGCATTGCACGACAGTTCCTTTTTCTCCACATCCTTCCCAGCACTTGTCATTTGTTGATTTGTTGGTGATAGCCATTCTGACAGGTGTGAGATGGTACCTCATTGTCATTTTGATATGCATCCCTAGGATGATTAGTGACTTAGAGCATGTTTTCATATGTCTCTTGGCCTTCTGTATGTCCACTTTCGAAAAGCGTCTATTTAAGTCCTTCGCCCATTTTTTGATTGGATTGTTTATCTTCCTTTTGTTAAGATGTATGAGTTTCCTATAAATTTTAGAGATTAGGTCCTTATCGAATAGAACATTGGCAAATATGTTCTCCCCTGCAGTAGGCTTTCTTGTTTTGTTGATGGTTTATTTTGCTGTGCAGAAACTTTTTTTTTTTTTATGTAGTCCCATTTGTCTAATTTCCCCTTAGTTTCCATTGCCCTAGGAGCTGTAACAGTAAAGATATAGCTACAACATATGACTAATATTTTGCTGCCTATAGATGCTTCTAAGATTTTTATGGTTTCCCGTCTTACATTTAAGTCCTTTATCCATTTTGAGTTTATTTTTGAGTATGGTGTAAGTTGGTGGTTTAGTTTCTTTTCTTTTTTTTCATGTATCTTTGTCGTCTTTAGATACCACTGCAAATATTTTCTCTCTCATGTTCTAATCCCTAAACTTGTTTGTCCATCTGCTGACCCAATGAATCATTCCCCTTCCTTTCCTTCTCCTAACTCCTTGCACAATATCCCCAGGAGTCCACTATACATTACTGACAAAGTCCTCTTTATCTAAAGAGGATTGAGTCTTCTTGTTTTACCAGAAATCTTGCTTTTCCTTGAGGATATTATTTCCTTTGTAGCTTGAGTGGAGGCCACTCTTTATGGATGACCAAAAACTATGGAGCAAGGAAGCAGGGAGTTAAGGTGTGGTTTCATTGTTATTTCCAAATTCCATGCAAAAATTCATGGCGGTCTTGTTATTTGGAAGAATATTCCATCTGTCTATACCAGTGGTTCTCAACCTGTGGGTCGCAACCCCTTTGGTGGTCGAACGACCCTTTCACAGTGGTCGCCTAAGACCATCCTGCATATCAGATACTTACATTACAATTTATAACAGTAGCAACATTACAGTTATAAAGTGGCAACGAAAATAATGTTATGGTTGGGTCACAACATGAGGAACTGTATTTAAAGGCCAGAAGGTTGAGAACCACTGGATACCATCCTCTTCCTGGCAACTTTGCTGGCAACTTCTCATCTCCTGTCCATTCTCCACAGGTAATAAACTGTCAGGTGATAAATTGCCAACTCTCTCACCCCCTTCCATATCTATCTGATTATCTATCTATCTATCTATCTATCTATCTATCTATCTATCTATGTACCTGGGACTTCCATCGTTATCCATGAGAATTTTAACATCCACATACAAAGTCTACTGACATTCTTGCTTACATAAAGAGGTGGAATCCACTTTTTCATCCTTTTGAAGTATAGTAGCAATCATCTCAGATAGAAACGATAGCTTAACTTTAACCCTGCTATTTGGCTCCTGTACTTATTTGCTTTGTTTAACAATAGAAAAGTTATTGTGATTTTCTGAATTGTATAAATCATCCCATTTGATTGAATACCTTATTAACTGTAATGTGAATATCCCATTGATTATGATCTTACTGCTTATCAAAGCACATTCTTCTGTACCTGGGCAACAGGACAGCACAATTATCCTAAATTGTCTTAAGTGGCCACAGATAATGTGTTCCCGGTTGACTCAGTGGTCCCAAGACCAGGACAGCACAATTACTCTAAATTGCCTTGATGGCTCCAGATAATGTGTTCCTGTCAACTCAGTGGTCTCAAGACCAGAGGGCTCTAGATAATGTGTTCCTGGCAACTCAGTAGTTTCAGGACCTGAGGGCTCTAGATAATGTGTTCCTGTCAACCCAGCAATCCCAGATAACGTGTTTCTGTCAACTCAGTGATCCGGAGACCCAAGACTATAATTAACATGCTTAATTTTGCTTCTGTAAACTGCTTTTTTTGTGAACCAGGTTCCTCATTCCAAAACCTGGGATGTAATCAATACCTTTGTGATCTTTGCCTATAAATCTGGTGGTGGGCATGGGGAGGGCACTTCAAGATTTGGAGTGCATGACTCCCTCGTAGTCCCGGATTGCAATAAATGTGACTCTTTAATTCGGCTTCTTGAGACGTCCTTCTATGATTCGTGGAGTACATTATAACACTTTTAAACTTGCTGAGCCTTGAGATGTTTTTGTCTGATTGAATGTGGAATGTGTCAGAAAGAACATTGAGTTACTTCTGAGCCAGGATTTTAAGAAGTCTTACGCAGTGGTTCTCAACCTTCCTAATGACCCGACCCTTTTAATACAGTTCCTCATGTTGTGGTGACCCCCAATTTCATTGTTACAAATTGAACATAATTAAAGCATAGTGATTAATCATAAAAACAATATGTAATTATATACGTGTTTTCCAATGGTCTTATGTGACTTCTGTGAAAGGGTCGTTCAACCCCCAAAGGGGTCGCGACCCACAGGTTGAGAACTGCTGCCTATGGCCTTCAACCTCTCTCTCTCTCTCTTTGCCTTTATCTCCATCTGTCCCTCAGTCTCTGTCTTGCTCTTCATTAGAACATCTCCACTTTGTAAATAAGCTGGTCTATTATATAGGAAACAGAGACCAGGTGGAGCAGAGACAAGCAGACTCACTGGGATCCAACTCCCAGGCAAGTAAATAAGGCCTTTCTAGAACATCCAGCTCCATCAGAACAGCAAATGGACTACAAGATCAATGGCTTCCACCTAGACCAGAAGAGCTGTCCCAGTCTTTTTTTTTTTTTTTTTAAACTTTTAATATATTTTATTGATTTTTTACAGAGAGAAAGGGAGAGGGATAAAGAGTTAGAAACATCGATGAGAGAGAAACATCGATCAACTGCCTCCTGCACACCCCTACTGGGGATGTGCCCACAACCAAGGTACATGCCCTTGACTGGAATCGAACCCGGGACCCTTGAGTCCGCAGGCTGACGCTCTATCCACTGAGCCAAACTGGCTAGGGCTGTCCCAGTCTTTTTGGCTGTTTCAGTTATCCCAGCAAACTTATAGGATATGAGCTAAATAATAAATATTTATAGTTTCTGCTTCTAAGTTATGGAGTGATTAAGCAGTAAAATTTAGGTGAATGCTTTGGTATCTGGCTCATCATTTTCTTCTTAGTTGTGCATTCCTATCATTATCCTTGAGTAATGTCATCATCCATATAGAAATTCAATTGACATCTTTTCCTTATATGATTTGGCTTCTTCGTCTTTAAAGAAGTTCAGGAGAAAAGGTTAGAGGAAGATAAAGGGGAGTAGGACCAAGTCTCTAGCTGTGATCTAAAGAGGAGATATCCTTTTTTGGATTGACAGCAGAGCTGATGACAAGCAAGTGAGAAACCTTCTGTTAAAGGAAGGACACGTCTAGGCACTTTAATTAAACTTTTCTGTCTAAAAAAATATCCTTCCCCAAATCTGCATGGCTCATACTTTTCTAAATAAAATTACTGAGCAAAAAAACTGGACAATTGTGGTTAAGATTTGGTTCAAATAAGTTATAATTCAAGAGAGTCTATAATTATGGGGTTTCAAATAATCTAACAATTGTGTGATAACAATGATTTTTAAAAATTTTAATAGTCACCTTGAGGTCTGAGGAGATGAGGTGCCAATAGATATATTTCAATGGCTTCCAGGGATTTGGTGAGAATGATGAGCCCTGAGTGGTGTTAGATATAAAAAGTAGAAAATAATTTGAGGATGGGAATATGGAGGTAAATTTTGTGAGCTAGTGACCTGATAAAGAATAGACATTCACAGTGTCCATCTGCTGACCCAATGAATCCTGAAGGAGAATGGGCACTGCTGAGCACTGGGCTAATCTCATGAAACAGCAAATTCAACCTTTTCTCCATTGTAAAATCAGTGGGTTGGATTAAAATCAGGACAGCAAATTTTTGACATGCTTACCACCACTTCCCCTATCCGTGGCCAACCAGACTTTTATAATCAATAAAAGTCCTGTTAAGCATAGAGATGGCTCCTGCACCTCTTTCAGCCCAGCAATCCAGGCAACATAATTAATACATTAGCAGTTACAGACCAGATGAAAACCTATTCTTCCATCCTAGACTAGATGATCTCAAAAAACTTTTGCAGTATTAAATGTTATGTGGAAAAATTTCAATGCTTCCTTTTATCTCTGCTTTAGGAGATGCTACAAACTGTGGCATATTATATAACCTGACCACTCACATCACATTACCTGAGGTTCCAGAAAAATCAGAATAGATATTTGTTCTCTTCAACCTATTTTTCAAAACTCTAAACATAGAAAACCAAAAGAGACATTTAAATTTAATTTTATCAAGATGAAGGGGAAAATTGATTTTTGACATGCCTAACCACCATATTATCAGATATATAAATTTCAAGGACCCAACATTCAATTTTGTGAGCTTTTTTTTCCTTTCTCATATATGTCATATCATAAATCCATTTTGAAGATACAACAGGTTTGGTTTTGTATTTTTTGCTGTTGTTGTTTCATTGGATTTTTCTTAAAGCAGAACCCAAATCTAGCCTTGAAAACAGAACAAAAGTCTCCTCGAAACAGAAAACCAACCCTTCTCTCAAATATCATCTGCATTTCTCCTCTCTGTTCTGACAGAAAGTGGCACTTCCAAATTACACGTGTTGGGAAATTGTAGAGCAGGGGTGACACTCAGTTTTTAATGGAAGCTTATTAACATATCTTGACTAATCTTACCCTCTGTCTATGACACCAAAGGTTGCAGAAATGTAGGATGTCTTGTTTCGAATTTTATTCCACCAAACAACCTTGAGAAAAACCAATATTGAATATACAGTATATTGCATGTATAGATGAATTACATGAAGAACCTGCCTTCTTAAACTAACAACTTTTGGGGTTATTTTACACTTTTAAAAATATGTGTTGCTGTCTTCACAAGTATAGTTAAGGCTTAATGTTTAACAGTTGGTACACACAGAAAACACAAAGGAAAAAATGACAGATTTCTTCCACCCCAAAGTTGACATGTTTATCATACTTTATGTCTTTTAGTCCTTCCTTCTCCCTCTTTCTTCCTACCCTCTCCCTCCTTCCCTCCCTCCCTCCTCCTTTTCCTCCCTTCTCTGGCATCATGAAGCTTCTATTATCACCTTTAACAACAGTCTATAAAACACTTCAACATAAATGCATATTCCTTCTCAATAATTTTTTATTGAGGTAAATCTTACAGTGAAATACACTGTAAAATTTTATGAGTTTTACAAATGTGTATAACCATGCAGCCAATACTACAATGCAGTATTTAGTCAATTCCTTACCCTCACATAATTTCCAACACTAACCCTAATATAACTATGTCTAGTTTTGCTGTCTTGAACATATTCAAATGGAACTACATAATATATAATCTTTCAGAATTTGTTTGTTTTGCTCAGCATGTTTTTGATATTTGTTCATGTTGCTGCACAAAGTTGTTTAAAAAAATTTTTTTTAAACCACTGAGTAGAAGTTTATTGTATGAATACACCACAATTTTGGTTGGTTTATCTATCCTTCTGTTGCTAAACATTTGATTTCTTTCAAAAAGAATTTTTTTTTTACTATTTTGAGTAAAGGGGCTGGAAACATTTTTATTTACATGTTGTTGTTTTTCCTATGCGTACACTATTTTCAGTGGTTGCATAGTATACCATTGAACTTATATAATACATATACCTTAAATCAACCCTTATGTTGGTCAGTAATTTATTCTCTGTTTTCACTATTATAAAGAATGTAATGGTGTAAATATTTGTAATAAAGCTAGAGAGGCACCTGAAGGCCAAACCATGTAGGGGATGGCTGGCTGTGTTAAAGTGCTGGGAGCCGGTCCATCCTTGCTGCTTGACACAGTCGCTGCAGGGAAGAAACATCTGCACAGCATACGTTTCAAGGGACCTGGCGTATATGTCATACTGTTCTTAATATGTTTGCTCACCCTCTTGGCGCTATGTGTTTTAACCAAGGTCACCTCTCAGAGAAAGGTTGTTTCCCCAGGTAGGGATTTTCCCCTGAAGTTAGGGTGGGAATAAAACCCTTTAACTAAGTGCCAGGCGGGTAGTTAATCACTTTAACTATGAACAATCACGCTTAAGCTACATAATCTTTACTTCCTGGAATGGAGATAAGAAACGCCCTAACCTTTGGAATAGAGATTGATAGGATTGGAATTAACTGGTATAAATACGGATGTAACAAGACAACAGGACACAGAACCTAGAGACAGAACCTAGCGAGAGAACATGGTGAAAGATCCTGGACAGAACCTGGCTACAGAACTTGGCTGGAGAACCTAGACAGAACCTGGCTGAAGAACCTGGCTACAGAATCTGGCGACCGAACCTGGCTGGAGAACCTGCAGAACCTGACTGAAGAGCCTAGAGACAGAACCTAGAGACAGAACCTAGCGAGAGAACCTGGCTGAAGAACCTAGAGACAGAACCTGGCTACAGAACCTGGATAGAACATGGCAAGAGAACCTGACTAGAACCTGGTGAGTGAACCTGGCTGGAGAACCTGGAGAACCTGGCTGGAGAACCTAGCAAGAGAACATGGACACAGAACTTGGCTGGAGATCCTAACCAGAACTTGGTTGGAGATCCTAACCAGAACTTGGCTAGAGATCCTGGCTAGGCTGCTGATCAACTGAACACTGTCTCCGTGTCATTCCTTCTTGGCCGACTCCGTCCACACCTTTGGGGACCCCTGGACCTGCTGGGGATGGACCCCAGCATTAAAGAATATTGCCATCGTCATAAGAATAACAGGATAGCTTTGAGTATAAGTGGCATGACTCCATTTGCACTGTAAGATCATTTTGTTGTGGTTTATAGAGGACTTTGGGGAGTGGACTGGAAGTGAGTGTGAGTAGACAAGTCAGTATAGCCTTGTGCTATGATCTAGGCAGAAGACAAGAGGATTAGTGGAAGAAATGTGGAGGGGTGGATGGATTAATCATTGAGAAGTAAAATTTGCAGGACTGAGAGGATATCAGGGAAGAGTTGTGAGGGGGAGTTAGATATTAAGAGCAGGTTTCTGGCTGGTTTATAGGTAATAAATACAACTGATGGGGGTTGGTATGCATTCATTTAGAGTAGAGGTCAGCAAACTATGGCCTGTGGGCCAAATCCTGCCTGCTGCCTATTTTTGAAAGTAAACTTTTAGTGTAACACAGCCATGCTTATTTGTTTATGTGGCATGTACAGCTGTTTTTGTGCTATAAATGCCAAGTTTAGTAGTTTTGACAGAGACTGGCTCACAAAGCCTAAAATATTTATTCTCTAGGCCTTTGCAGAAAAAGTTTGCTGACCCTGGATTACTGGAAAAACAAAACAAGCCTTGAGATTGGGAGAGAGATAATAAATTTGATTTGAGACACATGTATTTGAAGTGCTTTAAGAAAGCTAAGAGATGAAGTTACATACGGGACTTTAGAGATGATATAAATGTATGAGTCACTGTATGAAGGTGAAACCAGACAAAGGATGGGTCTGGGCTGTGTGTCACTATTTGAGCCAATTAAGCAGAGTCAGCGTTGAATCATATGTGAGCATTTTATTTTCCAATATTTCCAGCAACATGGAAGAGCAGTAGGTCATTATATTGGGTAGAAGGACAAGCATTACATGGGGAAGTAGACAAAAGGAATAAGAAATGGTAAAATGGTTACAGATTACAGGCAATGAGGGCTGAGGGGGTTGCAAAGGGCAGGCACCTCTTAGACTCCATTGTTTTGGCAAAAAAAATTGTTAATCTTTCCATGATGATAGGCAGTTCTCAGATAAGGAGAATGGACCCCATTTTGAGGCTAACTCCCAAGTCCCGGCGTATTCAACTCCCAGCCAGGTCAGAATGTACTTTCTTTAATCAGGGCAAAACAATCACAGTTAACAGAGCATGATTAATATTTCTTGTAACTGTGGCTACTCCCCACTATTCTATTTTTCCCTCCCGCCCTAGGTTGTAATGGAAGTCAGGAATAGGAGTGAGGTCAGCCAGGGGAAAATTAGAATGAGAAAAAGGAGACCTCTAGGATAGAGCCTGAAGAAACTGCATCATTTGAGGGCCAGGTAGAATAGTGGTTAGACTGTGGCATTACAGAAGTTACGTCTATTAATTTCCTAGGTGTTAGGACTGTAGGGCAATACAACCCTTAATGGCCATTTGTAAGCTTCCCGCCACAGGAGAACAAAAGATCAGGGAAAACTCATTGGATCCCAGAAGTCAGACCATACAAGGAATGGAAACTCTCCTGAAGGCACCTGATTGGACACCTGGATTCCATCTGCATTACAAGCCCACCAGCTTAGCCCCCAGACCCACTAATGACAGTTTCCCACCAGCAACTGCATGTAAGAGTGAAACTCCAGCTCCTGGGGGCTGCCATCATTGCCCCAATATCCCCTTGGCTCGGTGCTGTGCAGCCCTTCCCTTTGGATATTTCATCCCCCATCCCCTTCCCTCAAATAAATTCAATTTTCTTTAATCACCATCTGAAATCAAGGTTTCTGCAGCATTGATTGGTTCCTTCTTAGATGCTCCATGAGAAAATCTGTTCTTGCCTGTTTCTTAGTTTATAGCATTGCCAGCAATCCATGGCATCCTTTGGCTTATAGACACATCACTCCTTTTCTGCCTTTGTTGTTATAGGAGTTCTCCTATATGCCTTTATCTTTGTGTGTCTTTTCTTCGTATAAGGACACCAGTCATTTTTAATTAAGGAACCACCCTATTCCAGTACAACTTTATCTTAATTAATTGCATCTGTAAAGACCCTATTTTCAAATAAGGCCATATTTTGAGGTCTGGTGTGTACATGAATTTTAGGGGGACATGATCCAACCTAGAATACCAGGAAAAAAAATAAGTTCCAAAGGAAACAGTGTCAATAGCAGCTGATGCTGCAGAGAGAGAGGTCCAGAGAATGGTCTCAGAATTATTGGGATGAAAAAGGAGTCACATACTAAACCTGACAAGCTCAAAGGAGGCCTGCATAGTGGGCCTTACAAACTCACAGACTGAAAGTAACCACATAGGATGGTCTGAAATTAAAATTTTCTAACTGAAAGTGAGTCATGGCAGGTGGTCATGTCCTAGGCCGATATCTTCCCAAAGGGAAGATAGCTTAACTGAGCCTGTCTTTGTCTTTTTGCATCTAAGATAACATACCTTTGGAATATCAAGGTAATTTGCTTTTCCAGACCCCCCAGGATGCAATCTCCCACCAGAGTAAGAGACCACAGAATCCCTCATTGTTCATTGTTAACTGTTAACTATCCAATATTCACCAATGTAAAAGGAATATGTGTCTATATCTTTTGCTTTTTTTTTCTTTTAATTAAATCTTTATTGTTCAGATTATTACATTTGTTCCTCATTTTTCCCCCCCATAACTCCCCTCCTCCCAGTTCCCGCCCCACCTTCCGCCCTCACTCCCCACCCACTGTCCTCATCTATAGGTGCACGATTTTTGTCCAGTCTCTTCCCGCATCTCCCACACCCCTTCCCCCCCCCCCCGCCCCCCAAGAATAGTCAGTCCATCCCCTTTCTATGTCCCTGATTCTATTATAATCAACAGTTCATTCTGTTCATCAGATTATTTATTCACTTGATTCTTAGATTCACTTGTTGATAGATGCATATTTGTTGTTCATAATTTGTATCTTTACCTTTTTCTCCCTCTTCCTCTTCTTAAAGGATACCTTTCACCATTTCATATAATCCTGGTTTGGTGGTGATGAACTCCTTTAGCTTTTCCTTATCTGTGAAGCACTTTATCTGACCTTCAATTCTGAATGATAGCTTTGCTGGATAAAGTAATCTTGGTTGTAGGTTCTTGGTATTCATCACTTTGAATATTTCTTGCCACTCCCTTCTGGCCTGCAAAGTTTCTGTTGAGAAATCAGCTGACAGTCGTATGGGTATTCCCTTGTAGGTAACTGAGTTTCTTTCTCTTGCTGTTTTTAAGATTCTCTCTTTATCTTTTGCTCTTGGCATTTTAATTATGATGTGTCTTGGTGTGGTCCTCTTTGGATTCCTTTTGTTTGGGGTTCTCCGCGCTTCTTGGACCTGTAAGTCCATTTCTTTCACCAGGTGGGAAGTTTTCTGTCATTATTTCTTCAAATAGGTTTTCAATATCTTACTCTCTCTCATCTTCTGGCACCCCTATAATCTGATGTTGGTACGCTTGAAGCTGTCCCAGAGGCTCCTTACACTATCCTCGCATTTTTGGATTCTTTTTTCATTTTGCTTTTCCGGTTGGGTGTTTTTTGCTTCCTCTCATTTCAAATCATTGACTTGATTCTTGCGCTCCTCTGGTCTGCTGTCGGGAGTCTGTATAATATTCGTTATTTCAGTCTGTGTATGCTTAATTTCTAGGTGGTTCCCCAATATAACATCGAGGGTCTCATTAGTTTTCTTGTAGATCTCATTAAGTTTATCGGCGGCTTCTAAACAGTTCTTGAGAGACCTTAAAAGTGTGGTTCTGAACTCTATATCTTCCATTGACAATTTTGTCCTGTTTCTTTGTCTCCGCATTTTGTTATGCTTCCTTGGTGCACCCCCTAGTGGTCTTTGTGCACAGTCTTATAGTTAAACCTTGATTGCTGTAGCTAATACCAGGGAGGGTTTGACCTCCAGGCCAAGTGGCTATGAGAATCAGCTGTGTCTGCAGTGAGAGAACTTCTGTCCTCTAGGGAGGTTCTAATCTAGCCTTTGCCTGAGGCTATCCGGCAAATGCCTCTGTGCAGGGCTTGGGCGGGGCGGGTTGCACAGGATCAACAGGGTGGGCCGGAGAGAGCAGTTATGGCAGCTCTCAGTCCTGTCCCCAGGGGCTCTGCCTCTCTGAGTCCCAGCAATGGCTGCAAACCTCGGAGAGAAAGCTGCACTCACTCTGACCGAAGCCAGACAGTCCCGCTTCTCCCGTTTGAGTCTGGGTCCCTAAAGACTGGCCTGTATCTGGAGCTCAGAGTCTGCGACTCCCTCCCGATTGAAAACGCCAACCACGCCCTCCGCCGCCAGCCCGCTCCACGCACTCCGCACCTCAGAATTTGACTTCAGCACTGCGCCTCCTCTGAGTGTCCGTATGCGTTTCTCTTTCCTCCTAGTTGTAGGATCTCCACTCAGCCAGCGTTCCTGTGGTTCTGGGTGATGTCCCTTCCGTTTTCTGGTTTCACTTTTGAAGTAGTTGTTCAAAGCAGCAAACTCTGGCGTTAACCTATGCCGCCATCTTGGTTCTCTCTATCTTTTGCTTTTTATCCAATCTTAGAGATTTCCCCACTTTGGTATCTCCTGCTCCCCTACTTTATCACCAGTAGATTTCATGTAACTCCCTTATGCCTCCTCTTTTGACTCTAATGTCTAAAATAAGGTGCAAAACTGCCATTCTCCAGAGCATTTTCTTAATTCTTTGAGATTTTGCTTCCCGGCAACTGTCGTCAGTATGGCTCAAATAAATTCATAAAAATTCTCTGCAGGTTTGGACGTTTCTTACGTCCACAGACCCAAAGATAGAATTTAAGTAGATTAGTTTTAAATCTGAATGTGCTGGTCCCCTTCTTACCAGTCATCCTGGAGTTTTATTGATGGCTGGTCCTGGAGAGTTCATCTTTATCTTTGAGAGATGGCCCGATTGGTGTCCCTCGTGTGGCACAGGGGTCCTTGCTCTGGGCGATGTGAGTGTACAGATGCCACCTTTGGCATTTCTCTTTTTGATTTCTGCAGTGACTCCATTTCCCTTGGAGATTTTTCCTTAAGTAATATCCAAGCCCTCGCCTATTTAGAGTGCACAAGGGCTAATGGAATCACTAGCTGAGGTGAAATGGTTGCAGATGGTAATGTGAAGACTAATTTATTTTCAGAGGCTTTTAGGAATTCATGTGCTTTTAATGATAGCTTACTATAACCACAAATTCCTCATTTTCATTCTTTAAAGAGAGAGGATATTGGCCATTATTAACAACAGAGGAAGATAGAGTAGGCAGCTAATTGACCCAGCGAAGCTAACACCGTCGTGGTGGGTTATGAAAGCTGAAGAGTTTTACTGTGCTCCTAGGACTATTGTCTCATTTTTCATATCGACTTTTTTGACCTCTTTGCAAGCCATTTTCACCTGCTCGTCTCTCTTCTTCAGTCAAGCTTCTATCTGGCAGGCCCACAGTGAGATCGGCTTTCTAGGATCCTTTTTCCCATTAAACAGTTATTGACTTGTGCCCCTACCAATGTGATAGCGACTTCCTTGGAGAGGACAAAAATGGGTGGGATTACATCCTGTCCATCACTCTGCTTTGGGATGTATGGGTCCTATTAAATGCTTCGTCTAAGCCACAGGCTGGGGATGATATGTTGGATGTCCAGTAGGAAAAAAGAGGAACTATGGGGGATGGGTAGGAATGGAAATATATATTTTCTTTCAATCTTGATGCGACGGAAGAAACAAAAGTCTTTCAGAGTCATAAATCATTAATTTCAAGAGGAAAATACTCATTCATACTGAGAGAAGTGTGGGTTTTGAAGTCAGGCCCACTAGGGATTGAATGTTGGGCTCTGCCCACTTTTATTTCTACATTTTGGAAAACATTCCATTAAGTATGTTCTAAACACAACACAACAATATTTGTACCTACAATGCATGTGTGAAAAAAATAGACTGGAGTATACTTACACATTCATGGTTCTATTTCTCTGAAGTGAGGGAACATGAGTATGAGCAAGGGAACAAAGGGAATTTTAGGTTTATCAATAATAGCTTAGGTTTTTATATTTCTTAAAAAATGAAGCAACTATGACAAAAGGTTAACATTGAAAAAATTCTGATGGTGGGTTACATTATTCTCCCTATTTTCTACATTGAACATCTTTCATGAGTTTATTTGTCATTTTATTATTTTTTTTCTATGAACAGTTTATTCATAATTGCCTCCTATATTTTCCATTGAGTTGTTTTCCACATTTCTTGGAAGTGATTTGTATACTCTGATTTCAATTCATGGTTATTTATATGCATTGTATTGTCTCCCTGTCTGTAATTTATCATTGTCTTTTGTTTTTGACATCTTTTGACAGATTAAGTGACAGAAACAATAGACAGAAGTTGACTAATCAAACTTTTTCCTTGGGCCTTTAGTTTTTTTGTGTGTCCTGCTTTACCTTGGGTTGATAAAGTTAGTTATGTTTATATATTTTCTTATAATAGACAAAGTTACATTTTTTTTTCTTGTAGGTTTAGTCAATCTGGAATTATTATTTTTGGCATGGGTAATTTAAATATTTAATTTAATTTTCTTCTATAGGAAAATCCTATTGTTTGAAACTACTTAATGATTGGTTACTGGAATGCTATAGATTTTTGTCTCCAGAAAACCTTTCTGCATTCTCATACATTTTAATGATCATAGCTTTTATTCAAGTTTCTATGTAAACAAATTGATAGTATTGCAAATAATGACTATTGTGTGTATTTCTTTTTTAGTCATATGTCATATTTCTTTTTCTTGCCTTATTGTACTGTCAGAGTTTCTAGTACAATGCTGACTCATAGTGAATCTAGTGGGTATCCTTTTTTCGTTTTTGACATTAATGAGAGTGCTTGTCAATTTTTACTGTTAAGTAGGAAATGTGCTATAGGCTTTGTTAGGCTGAGAAGGCTAAAAAGGGCTAATTCAAATGTAATCCTGATAGTTGGAGGGCTAGCAATTGGAATCCATGTCAGGAAGCTAACCTATAATTAAGTCTTTACCTCTTTCCCAGAAACTGGCCTTGCAGAATCTGTTACAGAGGCCGTAAACCTGTGTACAGTGCACTGCCCGGAGGAGGGTTGTTACCGCTGGCGCCAGGCCAGGCCATCAGATATGGCCTGAAGACCCCCAGCACCTGAGGGCCTCTTGCAAAGCCCGTGAAAAGGACCTGAAGCATAATCCACATTTGCGGGACAAAGACCACAGGGAGATATAAAATGAAGGCCCCTGCATGTTTCGGGACTCTGATTTGGAAATTATTTCCAGGAGTCCGCCTGTGTAATTAAAACAGTGTCTCTCCACTTCTTCAAAGCGTCGCTTGGTTTTTCTGGGGTCTTCTGCAACAAGATATTCCTTTATCATGTGAAGAGAGTTTCTTTCTATTTCTAGTTTGCTGCAAATGCATTTTTAAAACCATAACCTAAAGGAACATTGTTAATTTCTCTCTCATGTAAGAGTTACCATATGAATGGGGGTTGAAGGCTGCTTCTCCAGGGATTACAGGAAATATCCAATAGAGTGAATTTCTCTATTAAGGAAATATTACGCTGCTGGAGTAATTTTGTACAAAACTGAAATCTAAAGTAAAATTAGCATATTCAACAAAGTGTTAAAAAGATCCTTTTTTCTCTTTTAAATTTTTGTTGCTTTTGGAAAGGAGCTGAACTTTTGTAATTGCTCTCACATATTGTTTGCTTAGTTAAAATTATGAGGAAAATAAGACATTTTTTGGGGGGGAGACCAGCAGCCTGACTCTGTACCTAGTTAATTAGTATCCCTAATGCACATTTCTGTTAGCCTATAGAGCAGTCACTGCCCCTTCCTTAATTATCTGATTTTGCAAGACCTGTTCACCTAAATACTCACATTTTACAGAGGCCATAAACCATGAACAATTCACAACCCCCAGAGGGGGTTATCAGCTCTGGCGCCAGGCAAGGCAAAGCCTTTAGGTGTGGTCTCACGGCCCCCATCCCAACACAGGGGGCTTTCTGCAAAGTGCGCCAAAGATCTGGAAGTCTGATCATTATTTGAGGGACAAAGAAACCTAAGGGGTATAAAGAGAGAGCTTCCTCCATATTGGTTTGCTCAGGATTTGGAAACAGGCTCTCCCGAGTCACGGTACTAGTACATCTGGAAATAAATGGTTTTTTCCTGTATCTCTGAGTATTCCTGTGTGTGTATTTTCTGGTAAATTCTGTAACAAAATCTCTGTGACAAAAATATTTATTTATCTTTGAATATGTAGCTATAACTCAGAGAATAGAAGCCATATTTTGTTCCCAAGCAGTTATCAACTCAGGAATAGTGATCTCCCCTTAGACTATTGTGTACAATCATCATGGTTCATAACAGAATGCCATTGGCTAGCATAATTTAAGGTCATTCACATCTTTAATGCCAGAAATCAGGTTGATTCAATCATGGAAGTTTTGACAGACCTTTAGAAATTAGATGAATCTTTTGGATTACTTGGTTTACCTCCCTCTCATCCCCCTTTGAAGGAATGCTCTCTATAAGAAATCCTAAAAGATAATTTTCCAGTTTATAAATTCATAAATCAAGGAAACAAGAACTTTCTAGGATCCTATAACATTCCTGAATTCCTGATCTGTAAGTCTCACCTTTTCCAAAATAGACTTTTCCATCTCTTTTATCATTATTTCTATATTACACTACTTTACTCCAATCATAGAGCTATATTCAATTTTTTAAAATAGTGCTCCAAGTTATCTGGTTTCCAAATGATCAGAAGCCAGGATATGGCAATGCAGAATGGAGCAGTGAATGAAAACTCTATTTATCTAGGTCAGCATTTGCTAGAGAGGGTAGAAAAACAGTTCAGATGCTAGGCTTGGTTCAACCTAATATATTTACCTGGATGGGCCCATGTGCTTGACTTTGTATCACCATGTTATATAAAGTATGTACTAATTTTATGCCGATTTTACAGATATGGAAATCAGTTTGTTTCCTATGAATAGGTAATGTTAACGTAAAAAAACCCCATTGAAACCTGTAAAGAATTTTTGTGAGTTTATTTGAGCCAAACTGTTAACATATGCCGGGAAGCAGAACTTCAACGGATTGAGATAATGCTCCGAAGAATGGTGGGGTTACATCTGCATTTATACATTGCAATCAAAGGAAGGACATAGGTGGGTTACATGAAATTCATTGGTGATAGATTAAGGAGGAGGGATAAGCAAAGCAGGGAAACCCCTGGGACTGGATAAAAAGTAAAATGATGGACCCATACTTAGGTGGGTGCAGGAACAATTAACATGATGATGAAGGAATTTGTGGTATCTGTCCTGGGGCCCAGCACTTTTGGTTGTGCCCCAGGGGCTCCAGATAAAGGAAAGTCACAAGTTACCTAGACATTTCAAGGGTATGTTATCATAGATGCAAAAAGAGAGATAGGCTCAGTTAAGGTATAGGTTGACCTGGTCAGTGAAGATACTGGCCTAGGACGTAAGTGCCCACCATAACTGCTTTTAGTTAAAGTTTAATTTCAGACCATCCTTTGTGGTTACTTTAGGTCTCCGAGTTTGCAAGACTGCCATGCAGGCCTCCCCTGAGCTTGTCAGGTCAGCATGTGGCCACTTTCGTCCACAATAGGTACAACCAAAATGCAGTCCTAAATTTGTCACATTTCAACTAATGTTTCTCAAGAGAGTAGAGAGAAGAAAAACTGTTCCCAGAGGGTAGGTTTTGAAATGAATGTGGGAATCCATTTGTTTTTGATTGTCACAATGGTTGGGGAATGATATTGGTGGCCAAGGGTGTCCACACAGTAGTGCACAATTAAGAAAACACTGACCTATAACACTAAAATAAGGCAGAACACTGAAATTGTTTATGTTCTAGAAGTGACAATTAGGATATCCACACATTTATTATTTTATACTTTTTTGGCTATGTCTTTGCTTTTTAAAGAAATGTGGTGGAGGAAGAAGTTAGATATTTATAAAATATATCTTATGGATTTGGGTGAGAAGAAGTGGAAAACCAAAGGAAACTGTCACACTCTAAAACAAGTAGAAAACCCAGTGACTGCAAGGGCTGCTGAATTCTGGAAGCCTCATATACATCATGGTTAAAGCTGGTAAAGATGTAGTGTATGGATTGCCAGGATTTATTAGCGATTCAGGCAGTACTTTTTAAGCAGCTGAACTGGTGCTTGAAAAATGTTTCTGGGAAACCTTATTGTTAAGCTCATCTCCTCTCTGATAGTGGATGAGTTATAGCCCAGCCATTGGCTCAGATGCTTTCTTGTTTATGTCAGATCATGTAAATTGGCTGGGGGGAAGAGCAAGTGTTTTGAACTTGCAGGCTTCCTTTGCTCTGATGTGAGAGGTACGGACAAGAAGCATTGTCTCTGATGATTCAATCACTATATTAATCTCCCCATTTCCAGGCCCTTCCTACTTTATTTTCTACTCCACACACAGGAGTTCTCTACCACACTGGCTTTTAATTTGTGCTCAAATTACACAAGGTGTAATTTGTGTGTTTGTGGTTACAAATCATTTCCTTGGGGTTCACTGTAAAAGGGAGTGGGGTAGGGATTAGGGTGTAAATGAGGTGAGGGTGGGGGTGCAGGCTCCAGACAGTCTGACTCCAGAGCACGTGCTCTTAATCACTACAGTGTAGACCAGGTTCAATCCTAGCTCTACCCCTTATTAGCTATGTGACCTTGAGCAGGTTACTTATCCTCATATGTAAAATAGGAGGAAATAGTAGCACTCATGGAGTGTGAAAATTAAATGATGGTAGTAAGAGTACCAGATCTCTAGTAAGCATCTAGTAAATCAAACTATTATTATCATCATTCAAGTGCCTCTATCCTTTCTCCCTTACTCCTACTGTTTCGTGGCAATTTCACACTGTACACTCAAGTTATATCAGACTCACTAGTTGGTATTTCCAAACTACCTTCTTGCTGGGATTCATGTTGCACCTCTTCTATGAAAGAACACCCAAATACTCTTTGGGATAAAATTCCACTGTTTTTTCAATTCCAGCTAAAATGTCCACCTAGTTCACCCATCAGAATGAATTGTATTCTCTTTTGGCTTCTGTAGTGGACACATTGCCAATGACCAGTCCCTACCTCCTCTTCGCTAACATAGCCCCGACTTTATTTAACACAGAAATATGCTAAACCCCAGGAAAGATCATGTTTGCTCTAAGGTAATCACAGTACCACTCCCTGTTTTCTCAAATCTCACTGTATCTGGAAGTGATCATGTGACTCATTTCTGGTCAATGGATATAAGTTAAAGTGGGGGCTGGAGTGGTTCTGGGGAAGCATTTACTTTTCTGATAAAGGGACTGCTCTGCTTTTCTTACCTCCTTTTCCTCTTTCCTTCATTGAAGATATTAGGCATCTGTGACAGCCATCTGTGACAATGGGCTGTAAATACAAGAGAAAAGTCAAGAAGTTGACACTAACATAACTGAGCTGCTAAGCTAATGCTTGTAGCCACTTAACGTCATATTTCTTATTATATGAGAGAATATCCTTTATTTATTAAGCCATTGGAAGCCAGATTTTCTATTATCCCAGCTAAATGCATGTCTAGCTAAAGAAAGGAAAAATTACTTTAAAAATCAACATCTCTGATTTTTTTTAATAAATATAATATGCTCTCATTCCAAAAATTTGGAAGGATAGATGGGCCTGTGGTAGACTGCTTTATTTTTCTAAATATTTGAGGCCTCTCCTTATAGGAAGAATGTCGTTCTTCCCCCATGAACAGAGGGCATGGCCATGAGGGTTGGTTAGACCAACCAATACAAGGTGAGGAAAGTGGCAGGCGCCACTTTAAAAAACAGGTAACTTTTTTTTTTTTGCCTCCGACAATGAAACTGCAGTATCCTAAAGAGAGGCTTATCCTTCAGCCATGGATAGGAAAGAAGAGACTGTGGAACAGAGCTGTGTCTATCCCCATGGTGAATATGAAGATGAGAGACAAATGAGATTTCTTCTTGAAGTGTAACCTGAAACTAAGGTGATTGATTTAGAACAAGGGGTAGGAGAAAAAGAAGGAAAAGAAAGAATTGTAATTCCACTGACAGGAAGCAAATCCTGTTAGTAATTTCCTTCATTGAAATTACTATTAGTAATTTTCAATGCATATTTTTGATATTTGAGATGTCACGTTTTCTCAAAAACTTTTATGGTATAACTAGAGGCCCAGCACATGAAATTTGTGTGTGGTACAGTCCCCAGGCCTGGACTGCGATCAGGACCATCTTCCCCAGCTCGCTGCCCCCCCCACCCCACCCCTCCACCCCGCCCCCATTCCCTGTTTGCCATTGGGTATTCGGTGCCTGACAGCTGGGAGAAGGAACTGAGAGGTAGGGAGAAGGAACGGAGAGGTCGGCTGTTCCCGCCTGCTCTCTGGCCTTGCCCCCCCATGGGTGGCCATCAGGCTATGAGAGCCTGTCGGCCAGGGAAAGGGACCAAGAGGTGGTCAGTGTGCCTCATAATGACTGGTCCAACGGTCATTCTGGTCTTAGGGTCAATTTGCATATTACCCTTTTATTATATAGGATAGAGGCCTGGTGCATGGGTGGGGGAGTCCCCACTGGGGGCTGGGGTTGGCCTGGGTGAGGGGCTGCTGAGGGTTTGTAGACCAGCCATGCCCCCAATCAGGGTGGAGGGTCCCTGCTGGGGGGCAGGGCCAGCCTGGGCGAGAGGCCACGGGCACTTTGCAGGCTGGCCACACCCCTGGCTTTGTCAGGAAGGACATCCAGAATGACGTCCAGAAGATGTCCGATCTAATTAGCATATTATCCTTTTATTAGTATAGATTATTTTGCCTCTTATTAAAAAGTCTATTGATCTTTCTTAATGATTACTTAATTTCCCATTGTTCAAAAATACTTTATAAAAACCACAAAGAGGGAATTTGTATTATAATTATTTATGTGAACATATAGAGAACTCATTAGAATTCCTCAGGCATTTATGTAGCCAAGTCCCTAACACAGTACCTGATAGATGAGCTCTCAAAATATTTTTGTTCAAGAGAAGAGAAGAACATAAATGACAAAGTACTGTGGCAGAGATACAATCGGAGGCATGGGAAACGTGTCAACAACATAAACCACATTTTGTCTGGCTCTCTGTGTCTTTTTGGAGTTAATCGTTGATAGCTTCTCTGTCTATATCCCTGTTATTTCCTATTTCTCACTACCTTACTGATATTGACAGAAGGACTCCAGAGAATTAAGTCTTTAAAGATGATTGTTTTTTGTCATGCTGTTAATTAACGAATTATTCATGTTCCTATTAAAGAAAAAATTTTTTATATGCCAAGTCATGTTCTAGAGTTTAGACCCAGCAGATACAGCAGTGAATGTGACAGATAAGGTATCTGGTTTATGGTACTTTTCACTGTGCTAGTGATAGCAGGGAGGCAGAGAGCAAAGAAGTTAACAAATAAAAGGACACATGATTTGGTATAAAGAGGTGTGACAAAAAAAGTAAAATGGAGTCATGTAGACAGAAAATGGGGAAGCAGAGAAAGGAGTGGATGACTTTAGTGATAGTGATGAGGAAAGGGCTCTCTGGAGAGGTGACATTTGAAATGATGGCCCAGATGACAAGAAGTATTCAGCTGTGTAAAGATGTAAGGCATGAGTGTGCCAAGCAGATGGGATGGTGGGTGCAAAGGCCCTAAAGAAAGAATGGGATTGAAATACTTGAGAGGAAAAGAAGGACAAAGTGATGAGTGAGGAGAGGAGGGGAAAAGGAGGTGAGGAGGCCAACAGAACTCAGACTATGTGCAGTTTGTTTGTTTATTTTATTTTTTTAAATTAATCCTCATCCAAGGATACTTTTCCATGGATTTTTAGAGAGAGTGGAAGGGAAAGCTAGAGACAGAGAGAAACATCAATGTGAGACACATTGATTGGCTGCCTCCTGCATGTGCCCCCACCAGGGTCAGAGAACCTGCAACCAAGGTACATGCCCTTGGCCGGAATTGAACCTGGGATCCTTCAGTCTGCAGTCTGATGCTCTATCCACTGAGCAAAACTGGCTAAGGCTATGTGCAGTTTAAAAGACTATGGTAAGGACTTTGGATTTATTCTAAGAGGGATGCATTGGAGCAAAATTGGAGCAAAGTTCAATTTATATTCTATAATGTTCACATGGCTGCTGTATGGAACAGAGTTTGCAGGAGAACAGGAATGGAAGCAAAGAGACTAGTTGGAAACTTACAATTATCCAGACAATAAATGGTGGTGGCTTAGACTACGGGGGTGTTGGTGAAGATGGGGAAAATGCTAAGCTAGAAGCATGTTTTAGAGGTAGAGCCAGAAGGACTTGTTAGTAGATTGTACATGTGTTGTGTCTCCTTTGCATTTGATGCACTGTTTTGGGCTTGGGCACTGGTGTCAAAATGTCTCTCTTGGAATA
Source organism: Myotis nattereri (assembly GCF_964212035.1). Classification (NCBI taxonomy): domain Eukaryota; kingdom Metazoa; phylum Chordata; class Mammalia; order Chiroptera; family Vespertilionidae; genus Myotis; species Myotis nattereri. The sequence goes on along the minus strand of NC_138084.1, from coordinate 22,176,574 downwards.
CTGGTTCTGCCACTTCCCAGCTGTATGATTTTGGGAAAGTTACTGACCTTCTGTAGTTCCATCCCTGCATCTGTCAGATACCTCATAGGACTAAATAAATGAACTAATGTATGTGATATACTAGTATAATATTTGGCAACCCTTGAATGAATTTTGGCTATTATTATTGTTAGAACGTGCACCTAATAACATTTCATTCAAAGGCAATTGTACTTAAGCTACTTGGCTTAAAGTGGGTAGTGAAAAGCAGATGTGAATCAGGAAGTTTATTTCAGGAGACTTTTGTCTCTCAGAGTGCTTGCTTCTGATCTGGTTCTAGACCCAATGGTGGGATGTAGTTTCTTGGCCACTGAAAATTCAGTACAGGTTATAAAAGACTGTTCAGGAAGAAGCATAATATTTTTTTTTCATCTCTGGTAATTCCTCCTAAGATCCCCCTTTTTATTCTAGCACATTATTCATCTGTAATAGAAAGCAGATAATGTGAAAATTAAAGTGATAATTTCAGCTGCTGTGGGAATCAGGCCACAGTGTGGGGATTAAGAGACAAAAGAACAGAAAGACCTCCCCAAACTTCCCAGTCAGGTTGCTTTAAGCTGGTGGATTTTTATGAACAATTTGCCCAGCATTGAATGGAAACTGCCCCTTTTATTGGTAAATTCCTGAACGCTGTAAAGTTTAGTGGCATGCACAGTAATTCATGGTTCCATATAGGGGTTTCAAATGTTTCTTAACTATAGATAGACTGTAAGAAGTGTCAGAGGCAAGGTGGACACTATGCAAACCGCCTTATTGTTAGGTTTTTGTTTACTAATAGTAAACGTTGCCATTTACTGAGCATTAACCATGTACCAGGCACTGTTGCTAACATACCCTATCTTATTTAATTCTGACTACACCCTTTTCAGATAGTTGTTGTTATCTCCATTTCAGAGAAGACAAAATGAAGCTGAAAGAGGTGAAATGATTGATTGTCTCAAAGTTACACACACTAAGTGGTAAAGTGGAATTTGAACCCAGATATATCTCTAAATATTGTGTTTTTAACTACTATGCTATATTATAATTCTGCCAAATATTGTATTAGACTTTATATAAATGACATTGCTTTATGAGAAATATAAACCCATGAAAATAAAAATATAGTTTTTATAGGATTAAGGACAAACAAATGTACATTTTATAATTTAGGGGGAATAGGATACCTCACTTTTAGAATCATATATCATACATAATATATCATATATTGTAATTATTCTAATATATAAAAAGCCAGGGGCCATCACGACTGAAACAACTGGACGGATGACCGAACAGCAGGCTGCATGGGGTGACCAGGCCAGCAGGGGGGTTAGTGAGGGACGAACAAACGACTGAACAGCAGGCTGCGTGGGGCGACCAGGCCAGCGGGGGGGGGGGGGCAGTTGGGGGTGACCAGGCTGGCAGGGGGGCAGTTAGGGGTGACCAGGCAGGCAGGCAGGTGAGCAGTTAGGAGCCAGTGGTTTGGATTATGAGAGGGATGTCTGACTGGCAGTTGGAGATCCCCCAAGGGGTCCTGGATTGGAGAGCGTGCAGGCTGGGCTGAGGGGACCACCTCCCCCCCGCCCCCCGCACGAATTTCATGCACCAGGCCTCTAGTATGTTATAATTCAGGGAGAGTAGGATATCTTGTTTGTAACTCACTTTTAGAATCACTATCTTATATTATTCATGTGTGGTATGCTTGAATATATAAACTTTCTATTTTTTTAAGTTAAAAATTACCATCCTGCAGTTTAAAGACAAGTAAACAGGGGAAATAAGCTCTGAAATATTAGATTCATGCATGGCTTGGTTTTGTCATCAAATTACTGTTCTAATCACTTCTGACCATGAACCTCGTCAGGATGACATTTTGTTTATTTCAGAGATAAATATTGGAGACCAAAGTCATAATGTCAGGAAAATGTATAGCCATCCTCCCTACTCCATCCCATCGAAGGAAAAGTACAATGGTATTGCCTTTCAGTTAACTCTAGAGCTGCACTGTTGAAAGTGGTAACAGTAGTCACATGTGGCTATTTGACACTTGAAGTACAGCTAGTCCAACTGCCCTGTGCTTGTAAGTCTGAAACACATACCAGAGTTTGAAGACTTGGTATGAGTGTGTGTGTGTATATATACACAATGTATATATAAAATTGGCTGCCTCCTGCACACCCCATTACCACACTGGGGATTGAGCCTGCAACCTGGGCATGTGCCCTGGCCAGGAATTGAACCATGACCTCCTGGTTCATAGGTTGATGCTCAACCATTGAGCTACACTGGATGGGCTCACTTGCTTCTTATTTCATTTTTCTATGTGGCTACTAAGAAATTTAAAATCTCACATATAACTCACATTTTTCTGCTTGATAGCACTGTTCTAGAGCCCTATATTTAGCATATTTATTTTCAGACCCATTTTGGAGGTTAATGGGGGATGAATTCATGCCCTCAGATATACAAAGAGTGAGTATATAATGGTCCATTTCTGATATAGTGTAAAATCAATACCAGATCCTCATCTAATTGCCAAGGATAATAAACTCATGCCTCAGTTCCACAAAGCCAGATATCTTCCTGGGAACTCATCTGAATTATGGAAGGCACCCAGGCCTTACGGTCATGTGGGCCTGATTTTAAATATTGAATAGCCATATGACCTTGGGTAGTAGCCACTTCTGGTATCATTTCACTTCCTTCCAGCTCTGTGTCGTGTACAGGCACTGCTGCTGTGGACACTTCTGCACAGGCCTCAGCCAGCTGTGCACAGGAGAAATAGGGCAGTGCCTTGCCACTCTCCACCCAGATCACTAGCTTCTTGCCCCAGAGCTTAGATGTGGGACACCTATGGGAAAACTGTTGGCATTGTATGTACAAAACTGGAAAGGCCACAGAGTAGGCACCTGAGGAGAGCCACCTTGACCAGTCAGAGTAGAAGAACAAAGGTAAAGTCTTCTCCCTTTTCTAACCTAGATGCACAGTTCTATGACACACTTTACAAAGCTCCTTGGAAGGGCATGGCCATGTCAAAATCTGCCACCTTCAGAACTGGCTATGTTATAATGCATCCTTTATAGTGTATTTTACTTTCTTCCCTATGTTCCTAAGTCCTGCTCCTGAGCCCTCTTCTCAGATAAACTACCTGCATACAAGCCTTTGTGTCAGCCTCTGCTTTGTCAGGGGTGGGGTTGGGGTGGGGGTACAGTGGGTCATAGGTTAAGTTACTTTGGGAAAGTTTGGTGTCTTTATGGATCTCAATTTTCTCACAGGTAAATTGGAGATAATAATATATATTTTAAAGAGTTGTGGGAATTAGAGAGAATGTATAAAGTTTCTGGAAGAAACCTCTGATAGCCATTATTACCTTCTCCACTGACATTTCTTAAGGCAAAATTCCATGTGGATGGTAAAATGGGATCCTCTAAAGAAGTGACTTCACATGAGCCCTGGGAAAGGCCATGGTTTTGAAAAGTTTTTTTCTGAGGTAAGGGTCTCAACTTTACCATAAGATAACCCGAGTGGAATAGAAATAAAAATATATGTTGAAGGAAAAAGTCTCTTCCTTGGTAAAGTAATCCATCTTGAAATGAAAGGGGGAAGGAGATGATGAATCCAAGGACACAGGGCTCTGGTCTGGTTCACCACCCTCTCCTTTATCTCTAATGCTTGCAAATGAGAAGCACAAGTACAGATGTGATCACACACACCCCATGGGTTTTTGAAAAGCAAAGGGCTCATTATAGTCTTAATAAAAAAGTGTTGAGAGTTTAATTTGTGTGAAATATCAGACAATAAACTCAAATATTGAAATATGCTTTTTATCCCCCTGTAAATGTACCTAATTTCTATGCAGAGCCCCAATCTATTGATATTGGAAGATAAGTCATAGTTAATTTCAGAGAAACTCAGTTGATTTGAGGTTTCCCATTTCATTTTCTCCCTAAAGTTGCATCTAAGTTTACAGGGGGATGGGAGAGGCATCAGGGGACTAAGTATCATAATGTCTCTGGGGTCAGGAGAAAAGAGGCTGTCTGGTCCTTGGTCGCTATCTTTCCATGATGGTAGCTACTGAAATGTACATCAGCCTGGATTGGTACCTGGATTTACGTTTCTGCTCACTGGTCCATTTTATAAATCACCTGTCATATTCTCCTGTGTTTGATAGTACGACCTCCCTGGAATCGCCAGTCCATGTTATTGTCCATGTTGTTCTCAGCTGCATGAGGAAAAAAACATTTTGCTGTTCCCTGTAGTACCTTACACTATGAAGTTGTGTCAGTGATCACAAACAGCACAGCTGTGATAGGAACAATGGCTTTCTGAAGATTTCCTGGTCTTAATCCCCAGAATCTGTATATATGGTATGTTCTATGGCAACAGGAATTAAGGTTGCAGAAGGAATAAGGTTATCAATCACTTGAACTTAAACTAGGGAGATTATCCTGGATTATTCAGATGGGCCCAAGGTGACTATAAGATTCATTAAATGTGGAATAGGGTGGCAGGAAAGTCAGTGTCAGAGTGATTCAGTGTGAAGAAGACTTGACTGGCCATTGCTGGCTTTGAACATGAAGGAATAAAGCCACAAGCAAAGCAATGTGGGCAGCCTCGAGAAGCTGAAAGCCTGAGAGAGCCCTCAGAAAGGAATGCAGCCCTGCAGACATCTGGATTTTAGCCTGTTGAAACCCATTTTGGACTTCTGACCTCTATAATTACAAGAGAATACATTTGTGTTGTTTTAAGTCACTAAGTTTGTGGTAGTTTTTATGAAGGCAGCAGTAGGAAACTAATGTTCTCAACCATTTCTTTTCTATCGGTCCTGCCAATACTAACTAGGAAACTTTTCTATTCATATTGACACTTTGCTGATCTTTACGCTGAAAAGGGGTACACAGGTCTCCTCTGCCCTCAGATCACAACTCTTATCAAGAGAGTCTGTTGTTTTGTCCCCTTGAGGGTATCATGTTGAGACTCTGCCTAAATTGCTTTGCATTTTCCCTCTTACTTTCTTTTCTAACCCTCTTTTAACTTTGGACTGGGGGGGGGGGGAGGGGCAGGGGGAACCCAACCCTGTTTATTGGCTATCCAAGGCCTCTGCAAGAATCAAATCAGTTAGCTGTATTTTCCCTTCACTAAGGCAGGAAGTCTAGAATACCTTAGCAGCTGAATCGATGGAAGACGTATTCAAAAATCTGAAAACAAAACAAAGCAAAACATAAGAACACCAGTTAATAGATAACAACATTATCTTAGCCCTGACTGGTTTGGCTCAGTGGGTAGAGCATCAGCCTGTGAACTAAAGGGTCCCAGGTTTGATTCTGGTTAGGGCATGTACCTTGGTTGCGGACACATCCCCAGTAGGGGGTGTGCAGGAGGCAGCTGATAGATGTTTCTCTCTCATTGATGTTTCTAACTCTCTATCCCTTTCCCTTCCTCTCTTTAAAAAATCAATAAAATATATTAAAAAAAACATTATCTTATTACAATACTAGAGGCCTGATGAACAAAATTCATGCAAGTGTAGGCCTTCATTCCCCGCGCTGCCGGCACCAGCTTCTCTCTGGCTCCTGAGACCTGGGCTTCCCTCGCAGCCCCAGCTTCGTGCAGAAGGTTGTCCAGAAGGACATCTGAAAGGATGTCCTGTCTAATTAGCATATTATGCTTTTATTATTATAGACTAGGGGTCCAGTGCACAAATTTGTGCACCTTAAAAGGAACTGTGGGCTGCGAGTCTGCAGTGAGCACAGGGGCAGGTCTCAGCCCATCCTCTGGATCCCCACCTGGCCACTTCTGCCATAGTCCCTGGTCCCCTGTCTGCTGGCAGCCCTGCTCCCACTGCCGCTGCTCCCACGCACTGACAGTGCCAGCCCCGCTTGCACCCGCTGATGGCGCAGAGCGACTGACACCAGGGCAAACAGCAGGTGCAAGTGCTGGGCAGGACTGCTATATGTGGTAGTAAGGAATTTTTAGTAACCTACAGAGGTGCCCCAATGACAGTGACTGGCACCCCACCTTGGTCTGGCGCCCCCACTCACCTGCTCCACAATCCCGCCTGCTGCCGATGCCCTCCATGTTCCTCATGTGCCCCCTGGTGGTCAGTGCACGTCATAGCGACTGGTTGTTCACTTGTTCCATCATTGGGTCTATTTGCATATTAGCCCTTTATTATATAGGACTAGAGGCCTGGTGCACAAAATTCGTGCACAGGGGTGGTCCCTCAGCCTGGCCTTCACCCTCTCCAACCCAGGACCCCTCGGGGGATGTCGGACTGCCGGTTTAGGCCAGATCCCAGGAGTCGGACATCCCTCTTACAATTCAGGACCACTGGCTCCTAACTGCTCGCCTTCCTGTTTACCTGATCACCCCTAACCTCCTCTGTCTGCTGGCCTGATCACTCCCTAACTGCTCCCCCCTGCTGGCCTGATTGCCTCCTAACTCCCCTCCCCTACTGGCCTGATTGCCCCTAATAGCCTCTGCCTTGGCCCCCGCCACCATGGCTTTGTCCGGAAGATGTCTGGTCTAATTAGCATATTATCCTTTTATTAGTATAGATTAGTCAGCTATTCTTTAAAATGAAGTTTTGGTTGAATTCAGAAGTTTTCATTTTCAATATAGTTTGAGTGTGTGTGTGTGTGTGTGTGTGTGTCCCTATATAACATACAGAGACTCACCATGCACACAGTCATAAACAATGAAGGAAAAAGAGAGAGAAAGGACAGATAAGAGGAAGGCAGGAGGAAAAAGAGAAATGCGAACTAAACATGACAGAGAGAGGGAAGCAATGACCTGCTGAGAAGCTGATTTTTTGCCTCCCTTTTCCACTTTTAGTGACACCTATGGCCACATTGGGCCCATCTGAATAATCCAGGATAATCTCCCTATTTTATGTTCAACTGTCACACTCAAGAAAGTGCTTGTGTCAGAGCAGGAGGAAATCAGAGTCAGAGAGCCTTCTCTTGGCTCTCCCCTGGGGAGGAGTGGCTCCCTCTTCCTGCCAAATCTCATGAATGTCTTGATTTTCATTCAGATTTTCTAACTTTCTTCATTACTGTCTTTCCCACAAGTTTCTCATATTTATTCACATCACTAAAATTTTCTGAGTGGTTTGTTGGAATTTCGTAATAGTCAACATTCAGCAAACATTTTTGAGCACGTATCATGTGGAGCTAAGACATGCTAATATGTGAAGTAAAGTGAACAAAGATAATTTTTCTTAATTAATAAATATAAAGGTCAGAAATGATAATATAAATCATCAGAATGGACATTGAACTACCTCAGCATTCTCTCCGTATTCAAGGAATGCATATCTACACTAATAAAAGAGAAACATGGTAATTGGCGTACGACTGCTACCCTTCCCATTGGCTAATCAGGGCAATATGCAAATTAACTGTCAGCCAAGATGGCGGCCATCAGCCAGGCAGCTTGAAACTAACATGAGGCTTGCTTGCTTCAGTGACGGAGGACTCCAACGTTCCCCGCCGGCCGCTGCAGGCCTCTGAGCCTGCAGTTTCAAACATTGTAACAAATATAGAAGCTAAACAAAACCCCAGAAACCAGCTTTCAGCCGGCTGGGATCTCAGAGCTGGAGTTGATACAGAGTTTCGATTGTAGAACTGAAACAAACCAGATACCTGCTTTCAGCAGTGGAGGCCTAAGAGCTGGAGCCTCAGAGCTAAAGCTGGCCCAGAATAAAAACAAAAGAAAGAAAACAAGGAGCAGTTGGGAGCTTCAGTCCCAGCCTGAAAACAGCCCTCAGCCCCTCACCCAGACTGGCCAGGCACCCCAGTGGGGACCCCCACCCTGAAGGGTGTGTGACCAGCTGCAAATAGCTATCATCCCCTCATCCAGGCTGGCCAGGCACCCCAGTGAGGACCCCCACCCTGATCCAGGACACCCTTCAGGCCAAACCAGCCGGCCCCCACCCATGCACCAGGCCTCTATTCTATATAGTAAAAGGGTAATATGCCTCCCAGCACTGGGATCAGCGGAGCTGAGAGGCCTCCCGGCACCGGGATCAGTGTGACAGGGGGCAGCGCCCAAACCCCCTGATTGCCCTGCAGCTCTGTGTGACAGGGGGCAGGGCCACAACCTCCCTATCGGCCCTGCTCTGTTCGTGACAGGTGAAGGCGTCCCAACCCCCTGATCGGCCCTGCTCTGTGGGTGATAGAGGGAGGCGCCCCAACCCCTGCCCCCCTCCCAGGGACCCTGCTCTGTGTGTGATGGGGTAGAGCCATAACCTCCCCATCAGCCCTGCCCTGAGTGTGAGAGTGGCGGCGCCCCAACCCCCTGATCGGCCCTGCTCTGTGGGTGATAGAGGGCGGCGCCCCAACCCCCTGATCCGCCCTGCTCTGTGTGTGACAGGGGGCGGTGTGCCAACTCCCCTATTGGCCCTACTCTGTGAGTGACAGTGGGGAGCTCCTCAACCCCCTGATGGGCCCTGCTCTGTGCATGACAGGGGGGAGCTCCTCAACCCCCTGATGGGCCCTGCTCTGTGCGTGACAGGGGGCAGCGCCCCAACCCCCTGATTGGCCCTGCTCTGTGCATGACATGGGGTGGCGCCACAACCTCCCCATCGACTTTGCTTTGAGTGTGACAGGGGGCGGTGCCCCAACCTCCCAATCGGCCCTACCCTGAGCGTGACTGAGGGTGGCGCCCCAACTCCCCAATCGGCCCTGCTCTGAGCCCGACCAGGGGCTGCACCTAGGGATTGGGCCTGCCCTCTGCCACCCGGGAGCAGGCCTAAGCCAGCAGGTCGTTATCTCCTGAGGGGTCCCAGACTGCGAGAGGGCACAGGCTGGGCTGAGGGACCCCCCCCCTCCCCCCGAGTGCACAGATTTTTGTGCACTGGGCCTCTAGTCTTTTTAATAAAGAAAATTACTAATACAAAATAATTGAATGTAAACTGTAATTGAAAAAAATTAAAAGGGGAAAATAAGAAAAAAGAAATTATAAAAATGTAAAACAATGTGATTCTTCTCACTGAATATTTTTGTTTTAGGAACTATAGTTATTTTTCATGAATATGTTATATTTACATGTAACACATTTTTATTATTTTTAAGTGAATTATAAATTCACATTTAACAGTTAAAATATGAAGAAAATTATAAGCTATTTATGCAATATGAGCTACAAGGGAAATATTTGCATAACATTGTATATTTAATACCTAAAATGTTCTTTCTTACCAAACTGATGTATTATTATCAACTTTCCAGTTTTGAAAAAAAAAAAAAAAAGAAGTGTTTGAACCCAAGTCATTTGAAGCTGAGGATCAAACCCCGGTCTCCTAATTCCAAATCCCATGATTATTTTACCATACCCTCTTACTGTACCATACAACTGACTATTAAATAAATGAGAATTTTATTACATATTGCATTTTATATTTCATTTTATAAGCTGTTAAAGCTATGCAGCTCATTCGGTAGCCATCCATAATGTGTTAGGTAGCAGTCTTTATAGAGACTTGAGCATTAGAATTGGTTTTATTCCAGAATACTTCACCTTTTCACATTTAATCAATAACAGATGCTGTTTTTCATTCAGTGGAAGGACATTTTCAAAGTCTCCTGATGTAAAATCTTCCATTGTTTAGAAGTGTGGATTATCTTTTGTCAGAATGAATTCCAAACCTATCATTTTTTAAAAAAGTAAAATCTGCTAGTAATTCAGGGACTATCAGCCACCATTCTTAAAATCAAGAATTCCCTAATTTCAGCCTTCACTGATTATATTGAGGAAAGAAACATTTTTAGTAAAAATAATAATTTGTCCTTAAAACATTTGCTTAAGATTGATTGGTAGTTTCATGACACAAAAAATAAAATTTTATATTTCAAAATTTAAAAATGTTAATTTTATTCTAAGACGAGTTCTGAACACTGGTCATCTGCAGACATCCCCCTGACCCTGATGAGGCAAGGGTAACTTGGAAGTTACTCCTCAAAAATGAACAGGATTAAAAAAACAACAACACAAAACACCTGATGAACTCCGCAGTGATAGGGTAGGCACAAGAGAGAAGCTATGAATTATCCTAAGGACCATCAGTCACAGCCTAAGAGGAAAGGTTGAGGGGAAGAGCAAGAAGTGACAATTTGGTGATGATATTCAGTTAGTTGTGAGCTTAGCGACAGCAATAGAATAAAATGGTTGGATCTCAAAGTATCCATTATTTCATCTGACTCTGAAATGTTATGATTCTTACCTAGAAAGAATTCAGACGAAAGCTCCAAATTCATCCAACCCACTTACCAATTTATTGATGTCATTTGAATTTGGGGACAGCGAGTGTAGAAACATAATACTTTGTTCTGAAACCAAGTAGGAAACAAGTTAAGTAAGTTGGAGCTTTTTATTGATAAGAAATCACATCTCAAATTGAGTTTTTCTATGGCTTTCTCCTTTTTAGTAGTGGTAAGTGATCTAGATAGGGACGCGGGGACTCCACTCAGCAGCTCCGATTGTCCCCTTGCTTTTTCTGTGGGAAGGGCATTAGCGGCATCTGCCTCAGTGAGCCTCGGGTGACAGCCTGAGAACACGGGCACAGAGCGAGGCCGCAGTTCTCTGGATCCCCTCGGATTGAAGACCTTGCCTCCAGAGCCCTTGGGGATGCAGAATAAACTTGGAAGATTTTTTTTTTTTTTTAATAAGGTAAAACCAGGCAAGTTTGGATGAATTGAAAGAAAGACATAAAACCTTTCGTTAAAATAATTATTGCTTTTGTTGTATAACATACCATTAATTTTGGGTTTGAACTACAAACTCTTTGCAGGAAGTCTTAGTCTGTTCTGGCTGCTGTAACAAAAATACCATAAACTTGGTGACTCATAAACAACAAACATTTTTTTTTAGTTCTGGAGGCTGGGCATTCCAATCAGTACTATGGCGCTGGCAGATCTGATGTGGGGAGAGCCTGCTTCCTGGAAAGCTGTACCCTCACATGCTGAAAGGTGCTAGGGGGCTCCCTGTTTTGTTTTTGAATAAGGACACTGATTCCATTCATGAGGGCTTCACCTTATGACCTAAGCCCCTCTATAAAGCCCCACCACCCAATACCATCACATTAGGTGGTAGGTTTTAGCATATTAATTTGGTGGCGGTGGGGGGGGGGCATATTTAGTCTAACAACAGAGTGAGGGGCAGGAATTTCTGGGAGAAGTTTCCCCGTTCCCTCTCTGGCAGGGCTGCATTATGACTTATGAGAATATTTGCCTTCCCGAGCTCCTTCTTCCACACACACAAAAATCAGAAATTATATTTTATGGCTGTTAGAGGCAACTATAATCCAGGCTGTGTTGATTTTTATACAGTCTTGGTGATTATATTCATGTTCTCTTCTGATTTTAAAAGAAATTAAAAATAAAAGATTTCATGGGCCCTAGGCACTGTGCTTCCTATGCCCACTGGATGCCAGCCCTCCTGTTGCAAACACCTCCCGCTTTTCCTGGCCAGGCTTTAAGTCCATCACAGGCCATCTTCTTCCATGCAGCCCTGCTGGACTGCTTCTACCTATGGGAACTCCTTTAGTAGTTATCATCTACTTGACTTATTTGTAATTATTTCACATTTTATATCATTAATCTTTTATGTATGGGTCCTGTTATTTTAAGTAGATTTTAGATTGCTCAAAGGGCAGGGACCATGTTTTATGGCATGTTCAGTGATAGCTACCATTTATTGAGCACTAGCTATGTGCCCAGCCTGGTCTGTTATATGTGTGGTATTATTCTCACTTTCCAGATAAGACAAATGAAACACACAGAAGAAAAGCAACTTGCTCTGGCTTTCCAGCCAGTCTCAGAATTTCAATCTAAGTTTCTCTGATTATAAAGCCAACCATCTTTCTACTCAGTTACACTGCCTCCATGTGTGGGTGTTGGTGGTGATGATGGGAAAGATGAAACAGGAGAATGGGAAAAAGGGAAAGAAAATGACATCAAAGAAAAGTTCAGCAGGCATTTAAATTCTGTATATGAAAGCAAATTTAAGGCCATGACTATTTGGGTCTCTTTCTTAGCTTAACTCACTTGAAATCATTATGCTAAGCATTTTTAACAAGAAGAGGTACCTATTTATCATAGTGACAGCAACAGGGTGGGTGACCTACCCCAAGTGTAAAGGAATCCCTCACTTCACCTCGTGAAGATTTCAATGTCACTTCTTCTTTTTAAATCAGAAGAAGAAAGTAATTATTTTCCAATGACAATATGCTCAGATATTAATTCTTCCTTCAATACATCATAACCATACTCCATATTTCAGCCAATGTTGGAGAACGTCAGAGTTAGGTCCAATCACACTTATTAAGATAAAAACAGCTCTTGAACTGATTCATTTGGGCCCTGAGATGGGATGGGCTTTTTATGTTGTCAAAATGGTCAGTGAAATGTAAGCATAAAATCACATTAAAATGTTTCATGCAGGGAAAAATGTGGTCCCCTAATTTGATTTTGCTCATTTATTTTTTCAGCAAGCATTAAACCATAATCAAACCCTTAGAATGGGAATACCTCATGACAATTAGACATTTAGGTGTAATGACTGAAGTCTTTGGGGAAAGAGTTGCTATTAACACACCAGCCCATTCTCTCCACTGGAACCTAAAGTCCCCTTTGTTACAGCAAACATTTGTAACACACCTGTAATATCCTGAAATGAAATTTGTGGATAAAAGACTAGTAACTTGCCTATGCATAGAGTTTTTTCTTAAAGCCCTAACTATAATATAAATAATGTAATATATAATAAAAAAATGAAAAAATTCTTGGACACAACTACACCAGAGGATTTAATGAGGTTGTCAGATGCTTTTGTTTATAAATAGAATCAAGATGATTGTGATAACTGCAAATACAGATTGATACAGGTGTCTGAATTGGCAACTCAGATACCCAAAACTGTATTACATCATTGGTTATTTTTTGAAATGACTCGATAAAGTTCCAAGCAAAGCAAAGAACATTCTTACTTTGATTTACCTAATAATTGCATTCCTGAAAAATTCATTGTATATGAAAACTATGCAAAAATATTTTGTGTTATATGCAATATAAGGCTAGGCTCTGTGTCAATAGAGTTATAACTAAGCTTTTCACTGACATGAATGTCTGAAGGAACATTTCCAACATGTATAGCACTTGGGACAATTTTTCATTGTGCAGGATTGTCTTTCCCATTATAGATTATCTAGCATCCCTGGCCCTTTATAATTTACTAGAGGCCCAGTGCACAGATTTGTGCACTGTTGGGGTCCAGCCAGCTCTGCACCCTGGTTGAACTCCTGGTCAAACTCTGGGTCAAGGGGACAATTTGCATATTACCTTTTATTATACAGGATAGGTCAATAGTACCTACCAATCATTTAGACCAAATAACATATCCCCATTACTTTATTTAAAGCAGTCCCTATGGGGCAGTCTTGTCCCTATTCAGAATATTGCTCCAGTCATAGTAAGTACCTAACTCATGACTATGAAAGATGGATGGGTGGATGTTTGGAAGAATTAATAAATGAATAACTAAGTTTATACCAAATATTTATTATCTACTTTTTAAGGTACCATGACTGGCTCCGGCGGGGAGACAAATTAAAAGTGGATCCTGTACTCAATATGTTTGTAGTCAAGGAGTGGACTTTTACACGCTTATGGCCATTTTCAAGTATAAGCTACAGTATGTTAATTAGGTATGGGTTGAAAGTAATGTACGTGGTGCCATCTATTTTATTTAATTTAAAAAGACTTTTGTAAAACCCCAAGTTTGGAATCATTAGTGTTATTTCAGGTGGGTTAACTAGGTTATTCTGATATGGTACGAAACAGCACAAGATTGTTTTTAAATAGCGGTTTTCATACTTGGGGTATTTTAAAGTACTTTAAAGTGCTTTACAGAGTAATGAGTAAAACACTGGTGGTGAGAAAGTATGTAAGCTAATGGAGAAAGCCATTATGCTCTTGACAGTAGCTCAAACAGAACTGTGGAAATTAGAAGCAGTTTTATTGATATTGGCCTGGATTTGGGATTAATCCTTGCTCTTTTTAAAAATTGCCATGGGATATTTAAATTGCACTTGAATGGCCACTGTGTTTAGTAAGATTGCTTGCTGGACCTGAAACTCAACCAAAAAGTTTTGCATACACATTCTACAAATAAAGCACATTTGGAGATAGCAGTTTTCTCCCATAATGAATTTGGATAATGAAAGATTTTATAGAAGAAGAACCAGGGAAAAAGAATCACCATACCCCTTCCTTAGCTTTTGGAAGTAACCTCATTGGAGGTTCTGAAATATTTAGATAAATGTGTTCCAGTTTTGCCTTTGCACTTCAGGGTTTTGGCTGAGACCAATGCAGAGATGCCAAAAATCTAATGAGAAAGCCTGCCCAAGGACAATTTCCATACCAGTTTTAACAGACTTGTAAGGTTAAGCTTTGAATCAATATGCAAACTTTATAATATCAAATAAAATAATTTCTCATGCCTTTGGCTTTTTAAAAATTTTGTATGCAATTCCATCCAAATTTTATCCAAAGATAAGTGACAATTTAATTGGCAAGAGTAGAACAATTTGAAGTTTAAAATTTATTTTAGTAGATTGTGTCATCTATTAAGTTAATATGAAATTAAAAGTTAATACCATTATTAGCATGCTTGAGAAATTTCCACTATAAGCCTACAATGAAATCTACAATTGAAACAGTAGATGTTAAACTAATCCTATCTAATAAAAAGGGAATATGCTAATTGACTGCCCCACCCTCAAAGATGACAGTGCCCATAGCCAATAAGGGGGAATATGCTAATTGACTGCCCTGCCCTCAAAGATGGCAGCATCCACAGCCACAAGATGGCAGTGCCCAGTCCCTCAGCCCCACCGGAGCTGCAGGCGTGCAGCCGCTCTGTGTGCCTGCCTACGGAGTCCCCCAGTCCCCCAGCCTGAGGTGCAGGTAAGCCTTGGATGGTGGCTGCCCGGCTGCCCAGGGCCACCCGAGGCTCAGGTAACCAGTGCTGGCTGAGGCTTGAGCTGCTGGCAGTGGCAGCAGCAGAGGTGTGATGGGGTGTTGCCTTCCCCTGATCACCGGGTCACCTCCCACCCCTGAGGGCTCCTGGACTGTGAGAGGGGGCAGGCCGGGCTGAGGGACCCCCCCGCCTCCAATGCATAAATTTTCATGCACCGAGCCTCTAGTTATTTAATAAAATTCTTTAAACTTTTGTTTAGGATTTGCTGTAATTCAAAGATGTTACTGTAATTCATTCTTCATTCATCCAAGAGGATTTGATTGGGTACCTAATGCCTCTAATACTGGGATCCATGTTAAGAAGGGAATTTTGGTAAAGACCCGGAAGGTGGGTATTTATTTAGTCTAGACTTCAGAGTTAGCAATAGAGTGAGATTGTATACTAGCCCCAGAATTTAAACAAATCTCCAATTACCAGCTTTTAGTTATGAGCTCTTTTGATTTCTTACAGAGATTTAATATGCCACAATTTTCACTTTGAGATTTGTTTTACTCCCAAACCTTTCAAGTCCATCAACAAAGCCACCTGTCAATGGAAAATAAGGATAAATTGTGTTAATTATGTGTCTGCATGACTTGCTCTATTGAATGCAAAACAAACAAAACAATAACATTTTTATAAGTAAAAGTTATAGAAGTTTGACCACACCAGGGCTTGCCTTCCTCGGCATAAGCAAAAGGATGAGCTTGATGGTAGGACTTAGGGATCACATTGGGTTAGCCCCAATGTGGGTTTGAGAAATTAGAGGTGCGAAAGAGCCAGAAGCCTTCTAGATCTCATCATTTCAACGCAATCCTGAAACTTTCTAGGGGTGTGAGCATGAGGAGATGTAACTATTAGAAGCATAACACATCTTTCAAGAACACAGGAGACATTTGAACAATAAATTTCTTTATTTTAGTGGATGTTATGTCTCTCTCAGTTATTGAGATTATCATGATTACCCAAATTAAAGCAAGAGCTGTACATCATAATGTCAAGAACACTGAGTTGGGATATAACCCAATTCTCATAATCTTACTTCTGACATCACCAGGTCTTCCTCCTAGGGAAGGCCCAAAGCTGGCTAATTTGCCACTGTATTCCCAATGCCTAGTTTGCATTGAGTAATAGTGTCCCTTACATTTGTTTTGAATGAATAAAAATGTTTTTTGAAAATTGCTTTTGGCTATGACTTCTGTCTTGACCTCAGCATCTTCATTTGTACCATGAGTGGGGTTGGCTAGATGAACCTCTTGTCCCCTTAGGACAGTTTCTTAACTACTAGCCCTGGTTAAAAACACAAATTTCAGGACCCAACTGAGTCAAAGTTTTTGGGGATTGAGCCTGGGAATTTGCCCTTTTCATGCTTCACAGGTGCTTCTTATGTACCAAAATTTGTTCTAGAGCCATGCAAGTATCTTAAAACATATTTACAAGTAGGAGCTTTGACCACACCAAGGCATTTACATACAAAGGGTAAGTGTAGAGTGGAGGTAATCATTTGGGTAATTTGGTTATCTAATTCCTAACACTCTTTCCAGAAAATTTTCTTCATTCTTGATATAGACAAGGATATCATATTTTCAGATTTGGTTGAAAGGCTATAACGCAAATAAAACAAACTCTACTTTTTCTTTCTTCATGAAAATGTAATTTTCAAGCTGTTAATTTTTGCAGATACTCTGTTAAACCGGGTTTTAAAATATTATTTAACAAATGCAGAAAAATTATTTAACTGACAGAAGTAAATATCATTGACTTTCTCAGCACTCAAACAAGTCATTCTCGTAAAATGCTGATGGGCATTTACTTTTCTGGATAAGTGTTTTCTTTTATAAAAGTGTAATTTTAAACATACTAAATTTAAGAGGTAGCATTTTAAAATATTAAATATAAATAAAAGTTGTCATTTTAAAGAATTCTTCATACTTACAATTTTCCTCAAATTCTTACTAATCACAGAAAGTACCAAGAAAACGTGATTAAACACACAACTTCAGTCCTTCCGTTGACATCTCCAAAGGCCCAGATTAACAGCTGGTTTTAGGATGCTCAATCGCTTCTTTGTTCTTTCTAACTTCATACTTTTGATGAGGTGTAGATTGATATGACTCAAGGGAAACCACAGCAAAGATATTTGGTTTATGTATCTGAACTCCAGTCAAATTCAAATAGGTAGGCTGTTAAGGTAGATGCAAGAGCCCAGATTTTTCAGACACCATTCAGGCAGAACTCGTGCTGGGCTCGCTCTCGTTGGGATGAACTGTCCAAAACAAACACAGCCAGTCTTTTCCATCAGTTTTTTCCATCAGTGTGCCTGGTTTCCAACCGCAGAAATAGGGAGACAATTTGCTTAACTTCATGTCAGATGTCAGGCCTGCTGACCTTCAAGGAAAGCTGAGTTTGACAATAGCGAACACTGGCCAGAGAACACAAGTCTGGGGTCTGGTTTAGAATATTGGCTCTTCAGCCAGAAATACAGATGGACGTAAAATAGGAACATTTTAAAGGTTTACGTTGAAACAATGTGCTTCAAAGAACACATTATACTAAAACGTATTTTTTCTTTAATTCAGAACTATCGTGTATTTAGGACGTAGGTGCAGAATATTAAGCTGATGGGAGGTGATATGGAATTTTTCACCATATTTTAAAGTACACTGTTCATTTCCAGGGCATACTATTGCATAAAAAGAACAAAATGCCCAAGAATAACTATCATATTATAAGAAAAAAAGGATTTGAAAAAATACACAAGAGTCTTTTCAGTTTCTCAGAAGAAATACAGGAAGGGTAAAGCAGAAACTGAAGAGATTGGTCTCCTAATGGGGTAGGTTGGAAAAAGATGGAAAAATGGGGAAATTGGAACAGGTGAGCAGGGATGAGGAGGGCATGGAATTTCTCTGAGCATATATTTAAGAGTGCTAATTCTTAGAACCATACATAACTATGTTTCATATAACAGTTACATGCCCAAATAATGTGAAGGATATATGAAACATTATTTTAAAAAATTATTAATATTTAAAATGAAGAAATAATTGAAACCAACCAGAAGTGGGGGGAACCCAAAAATGAAACATATTTACACATGACCAAATTGTAGTACAAATAAATAGCATAATCACACTGATGGGATGAGGGAGAAAAGAACTAACCTAAGTAATTTTGGAAAACAGTGCCTTGATTGGATAGTGTAAGACTAAAGACCCAGAATTCATGTGTGCACGAATTCTGCAATATTGTCAATAGGTGTTTTTGTCAAAGGTATGTGGCTTGGCAATTCAAACAATTTTATGAGCATACACAAATTAAACAAATAGGTAAATATATTGTACATAATAAGAATTGTGTTTTTCACTGTTGGAAAAAGAATTTAAAAATAAGGAAAGGGGAAAGGCTAAAGTGAACTTTGAAGTGTTGATTAGAATCTGAGGTGTCAGCACAAACTCGTGGTTTGTACTATATATAAAGAGAGATATATGTATATGTGTAGCTAACACACATAAATGTATTTCCTAGTTCTGTCTGCTAGGAAGGCTGAGAAACAATGGCATCACAATAATAGACATGTAGCATCCAGATCTTAATTTCTAAACATTACTCTGCAATAAAAGGAAGTATTTGATTCCAAGAGAAGTATTTGATTCGAACGCTGAGGTAAGAAAACACAAGATGATCCTGGACATCTTATAGTCCCAGGATAGAAGAAAATGCTTAATAAAAGATTGAATTCTGTTGAAATTGTTCTTTTGTTCAATAGCCAACCGGAGGGAGCTCCTGATGGCCAAAGCTTGAACTGTTGGAGAAATAAAGTAAATGACAGTATTGGGTTTTAACCTATAGAACAAAATGAATAATCATGACTACACACTTATATAAATGAATGTTTGGTTAAGTAAATAAATGAGAAAATAACTCTTTCTTATTGTAAAACTATCCTATATAATAAAAGCCTAATATGCTAAGTGTCTGACCATTTGACCGTTCAACTAGTCGCTATGATGTGCACTGACTACCAGGGGGCAGACGCTCCAACTGGTAGGTTAGCTTGCTGCTGGGGTCTGGCCTATCAGGACTGGGCCAGATAGGCCGGACATGCCCTAGAACCCTCCTGTGGCCCCTGCCCAGTCCAGATTGTGCACTGGTGGGGTCCCTTGGCCTGGCCTGTGCCCTCTCGTAATCTGGGACCCTTCAGGGGATGTCAGAGAGCTGGTTTTGGCCCAATCCTGCGGTCCAGGCCAAGGGATCCCACCGGTGTACGAATCCATGCACGGGGTCTCTAGTAATTAATAAAAGTAGAGGAAGGAAGGAAATAAAAAAACCACAAAAATTTGTTCCTCAAGATATTTACTGACTACAACAGAGAAGATAGTGAGTTTACAGTGGTGGAATGCAATAGACACTAACTTAACCCAGCATTGAACATTACTAGCACCAAAGATATTCAGTATCATGAATTCTTTGCTCTGAGGCACTGAGAAAGATATAGCATCATTTCTGTAACATTCTTCCCAAAAATGCATAACTTTACTTCAATTACAAGAAAATTTTAGACAAACCCAAGTTTTTGACAAAATATTTTATAAAAATATCTGCTGTTGTTGACAGAAGCTGGGTGAGGGCTACAAGGAAACTCTCTGTGTTATTGATGCAATTCTTATGTAAGTATAAAATAAAATAAAAGGTTACAAATAAAACATAATGTGATAATTGAAAATTGTTTTAAAGATAACTTTTAAATGTGCCCTTTACATTTTTTTTTTTTTAAAAAAATCTTATATAGTCCAGACTTTTTACCATGGTCTGCAAAGATTTACACCATCTGGCCTATTCTCACCTTCTTATGTCACCTCTAGTTCTGTGCCACCCACACTGGTTTTCTTTCTGCTCTTTGAACATGCCAAATGAATTCTCAGCCACACACACACACACACACACACACACACACACACTCACTCCTTCTTTCCCTGAGCCTCTCAAAATTGGCTTCTTCTCATTGTTTAGCTCGATGAGTTAGTCAGTTTTTAACAGGTTATACTGTCTCCCAAAACACAAAGTTCTATTTCTTACTTATGTTGCATGGCTGATTCATAAACTGTGAATTAGCTGTAGATCTGCTCCTCAGATCTTCATCTTCGGATCCAGAAGCAAAGAGCAAACTCAGTCTGAAATATGCCAAACTCATGGCAGAGGGAAGAGAATAAGCAAGCTGATGAAATCAATCACCAGTTCTCAGAGCTCCTCCGTGGAGCTGGCACACCGTCGCTTGTGTTAACATTTCATTAATCAGAGCATATCCGATGACCAAGCTTGATTAACACAGTAGGGAAGGAAAATCCTCCTACAGAAGACAGTGAAGTCATATGATGGTGTTGTATAATCTCACAAGGAAGAGGGAGGACATTTGTCAATAATAATATAACCTATCACAAGAATCAGCTCATATGAAATCATCTCAAAGAAACTGTTCTGTAACACCTGCACCTTGAGTCATCCCTCTTCCTCAGGTTACTTGATATTCTATTATTTTCCTTTCTTATCCCTTCCTGAAATTATCTTACTTTGATAAGGTTTGTTTTTATTATTGGTCTCTCCCACTAGAATGTAATTTTATGGAGCAGAAAATGTGTATAAATTGATCATAGTTCTGCCTGACAGTACCTGGCCGTTAGTTACGTACTCAATAAATATTTGTTGGGTAAAGGAAGGCACAGCCTGGAGCTCCTTCATTTTCATGTCTTTTTTTTAAATCCTCACTCGATTATATTTTTTTCATTGATTTTTAGAGAGAGCGAAAAAGAGGGGAAGAGACAGAAGGAAACATTAAGCCAGACAGACCAGGGTTCCATGTTTTTATAAAATCTACCATATACAACATCTCACTAATAGTAGGCACTGATGAATGTTTTTAAATAAATGGGTGCATATTTATAATAAATAAAATTAAAGATGAAAGATATATATGTGCATTTTTAATGGCTATAACTACAATTAAGATAAAAGAATCTTCCTATTAAGGGCGTTTTTATACATTGAATTTTTCTCCAAGTACGTGTGGACAAGATAGATGAGATTTAATTTTTTTCATGTAGCTTCAGCTAACCTCACTTATGAATAAAATGTTTGAGGATTTAGTTTGGCAAATGCAGTGCAGGTCTGCAGAACGGACAAATTAGCAATTTGTCTTGGAAGTGAATAGCAGCAGGATGGGAGATCTGAGGGGCTGGAGGAGAAGAAACAACCTATGTAGACACACTGGCATTTTGATATTTCAAGTGCTTTTTAATTTCTTCTAAAGGTAAGCTAGCAACGGTAAGCCATTTCGATAAATGTTACTTCTCTGAAAAGCTCTGTTCATCTTGCCTTTCCATAATATCTGTGAAAATTTCATCTCATTTTCTTGTTTGTAAAGGTTGTTTGTTCAGCAATGACTCTTTGTAGGCCCAAAGTATTCACAGACCTACTAAGAATTAGACTTATATATAGATGAAATGGGTACTCCGATTGCAGAAACCTTGGGTAAACTTTGCCTTCTCTAATCATAGATTTCCATTATTAATAGTTCATTTCTGTGGCTTTGAACTGGATGACCCAAGATATGAAGGCTGATTTCAGTAATAATTATCTTATTATGGAAAATATTTTGGGTTTTTCTGAAGGAAGTTTTAGTTGGGCTCCAGGAAAGAGTACTAGAGTGGGATGTCATTGTTGAGAAATGGGACATGGCATAGCATGGGAGTAGGAGAACTATGAAGCTGAAAAGTTCATGAAGACAAACGTTTTTATTTTGCAAGTTTACCTTGAGATGGCTTTGACCTCAGACTAAATTACCCACTGCTATAGCTGTAAACCTGCAACCTGTTATTGCACAGACTGAATTAAGATGAGGTCTGCCATGAACCCTGTCAAGAAGGTTCAGTTTTGGGAAGTTGTCAATGGATCTGCTACTCCAGTGGTCCCTCAGGGCTATGCTCTCAAAGTATAAATACTATTGAAGTGAATTTCTGGAGTATTTACTTACTTAAAATCTTTCTCAAATGCAGAGTTTAATGATTCCAGACCATAAACAATACTTATAATGGTACTAATAAATTGTAAAACTTTGTAATAAAGTATTCTGAGATTTAGCCTGTAGTCTGCCATTTGTCAGCTAGGTACAGTTGAGCCTGACACTTAACCTTTCCAAACCTCATTTCTTCCTTTGGAAAATGGATTCATGAATAGTATCTATCCCAGAGCACACTGTAAGGATTCAGTGAAAACATTTTTGTATGCTGCCAGGATCTCATCAGTTGTAAGTCACAAAAATCCAACTCAAACCAACTCAAACATAAAGGGAAATTTATTGGTTCATGCAATAAGTAATTGAAAGTGCAAAACTGGCATTAGGCATGCTTGGATGGAGACATTCAATGAGCGTATTCAAAACCTGCCTCTTCTCCAACTGCTGGCTCTGCTTTTCTTTGGTTTGGCTTTATTCTCAAGTACTCTCTTCATGTGCTGGCAAAGATGACCACCAACAGCAAGCTCCAAACTATATCTTACAGCTTAACAACTACAGTGAAAAAGCGGGTTCTTTTTTCCATGGTTCTAGCAAAATTCCTAGGGCTGAGTCTCATTTCTGGGTCCCGAGTCATGTGCTCCAGACTGAGGCCAGGGTCAAGCATTCTCAAATTGGCATGATCCTGGAGCTAGTAGGTTATACAAGCTCCAACCAACCAACATGGACAGAGAAGTAGGTGAAGGATACCTCCTCTCGCACAGAAAAGGGGGGCTTTGCATTATTACAAAGAAAAATTGGGGGGTATAGACAAAACAACAGATGTTCTCTACAGTGTTTAAGGCATTCAGCATAGTGTTTGACAGAGAGCAAGACATCCATGAGTGTTTGCTGTTATTAATGTCATTAGTGCTCTGGAGAAGAGAAGATACGGTAACCTTAGACAGAGAACCCTTAAACAATGATGTGAAATGTGAGAACATGACCAGTTTTTCTCGAACTTTCTATTCCCAGTAACCAGTACAGTAGCTGGCAGATAACAGGTGCTCATAAATGCCTGTCCAGTGAATGAATACATGCCAGATATCATGCAATGCACTTCTCATCCCAAAGCCATTATAATAGCAATGTAATTAAGCTGCTTCTTGGTCTGTTGTGCCAGTAGTTTTCAACAGGCTCATTGTAGGGTGCTTTAAACTTGAAAGTTCCTGTGAATCATGACTCACCTGGGGATCTTGTTAAAATGCAGATTCTGGTTCAGTGAGTCTGGGGTAGAGCTTGAGATTTTTGCATTTCTAACGAGCTCCAAGGTAGTGCCATTATGGGCTGGTCGGCAGAACACCATTTGAATATCTAGGCTTTAAAGTTTTAAACTATTTCCAAGGTGGAGCTGACATAAAGCTTTTCCCAAGGGTCATTCAATTCCACTGTTCAGTAGAGAACCCACTTTTGGGTGTTCTTGTAGCATGTCCTTTCTTTCATGAGCAAGGATGCACAAGGAGAGCACAGAGAATTAATTCTAAGCGTGTCCTGTCCTCCTAAAAACAGAGAAAACAATGTGAAGACAGAAAACAATCTAAAATGTACATTTGAAGAGGTTAATGAATCAGTTTCCATCTTTTACAATTGTTCCTTTAAGAAAATAGCCCGGGTTGCGGGCTCAGTCCCCAGTAGGGGGCGTGCAGGAGGCAGCCGGTCAATGATTCACTCTCATCATTGATGTTTCTATCTCTCTCTCTCCTTTTCCCTTCCTCCCTGAAGTCAATAATGATATATTAAAAAAGAAAAAAAAGAAAATAGCTGTCCTTTATTGAACATGAACTCTGAACCTGGGCATTGAGCTTTACATCTATGATTTCGCTTAATCATGCAACACTCCTGGGATATTGTAAATAGTGTCCCCAGTTCATAGGTGAGGAAAATCATTCTCAGAAAAGTTAAAGCCAGCCAGGTATGCAATGGGTTCATGCAATAATTTGTACTGCAGTCTCTCTCCTAATATCTTATATAAAATATAATGGGAATGTTAGAGAATGCACGCATGGCTATTATTAATGTGAAGCATCATGATGCTTAATCCTTTACTTATTTCCTTCAGCACTTTATGGTGTGCAAAGTGCTTTGGCATTTATTGCCTTATCTGATTTGGCTGCTCCCGGTTAAAAGCTGACCTTCTTAAATAAAATACTGAAGCGGCTTCTTTTTGGTTTAAATGTTCATGCTTAAGAGAGAGAATAGGCAGTCATTTGGTCTGTAGGGTGCAGAGGAGGAATGGTGTCATCACCATGCTGGCAGCCTTAGGTTGCCTGTGGCACAGATTGTGGGCATTGATGTGAGCAATTCCTGGGGATTCCTGGTTCAACCATTGTCAGACAACTGTGTGGCCACAGGAGAATGATTTACCTTTGTTCTGCCTCTGTTTTCTCATATGTAAAAGGCGGGTGATAACTGCAGTTCTGACCTCACAGGAGGGTGAACATTAAATTTAATTATGCGAGAGAGGAGCTTAGTTCAGTGCCTGGCACATATTAAGCAATGAAATTAAATATATATATGGAGGTTTGAACATCACCAAATATGTCTTATTGAAGATCAGTATTATATACTCTCTCTTTTCTCTTTTGGCTATAGATCTCCTTATAACATACTCATTATCACCAACAATCTTTCCTCCATCAACCCCACTTCTAGGATTTTGAATTTTTGGCTCCACATCTGAGATTCATAATTGTTTCCCTTCTGTTTAGGCAGCTGTAAGAAGTTCACATGAAAATAATCTTCCTCTTTCTGTATGCATGACATTGAACATATATTCTCCCTCCTCGGTTATTACACGGAGGTTACATAACCTACTTGTTAACCTAGAGTAACATATCTAGACTAATAAAATGTTGCCATTGACAGATAGGTAAAATTTATAGGAGATGTGGGTGGTTGAATGAGAAAGGCATATTTGTAAATGCAACACAGCTCAGCAGAAGGATTTGAATGTCTCTAGACAAAGGAATCCAAGGAGGAAAAAAAAGTTGCTCCAAAGCATGTCTGGGGCAGTAGGCTTGCCCACTGGAGGTAATGGCATTCAACAACCTTGACTACACCAATAATAGGCTATAATCATTTTTTAAAGAATTGGTAGATATAAATGTAGTGATCTCACTTTTTTGATTTACTATTTTTAATTTCTATGTTTAAAATGTACCTAAATATTTATTGGATATTTACATCTATGTTTGTGTGCTCAAAATATTTTGTGACAGATAAGAGGATTTTACTGCATGCTACTAGTATGTAATTTTTTTCTTAAAATTGAATGTTAAAAATCAAATTTAAGGGAGACATGTCCAGAGGTTGAACATAAATGGGTAATATTAATGTGGATAAGTACCTATGTAACAATCAAGCATTGGTCCAGTAGTTTAACACACTAAAAGTTTATTTCTCATTGTGACACAGTCCCACATAGGTCTTTGGTGACTGCTTGTTTCCCTGCACATTGAAATTCCACTTGCAGTTGGGAAACCACAGTGTGAAGATCACCTTCTCTTAACTATCTGTTGGAGCCTGAAAGTGACATAGTACCTCTGCTCATGTCCCACCGGTGATAACATCATGTTGCCTCACCTAGGAGAGAAACAGAAATGCAGGTTGATCCCATATCCAGGAGGAGGAAATGGGTTTGGGGAGCATCTAGCCAATCTCAACACATAATGAAAATTTAAACTTCAGATTTCAAGACTTTTTTTTAGTCCTTTTAATGTTTATGGAGAAGACTAGTACTCTTTTATAGAAACTGTTGGCTAAGGAACAGCAATATAAAATGTCTATTTCTATAAGAAGAAAACTGAACCTGTGATACTATAAATATTTTGGTTTTTGGTTTCTTACCCTAAAAATATTAAAGTGTACCTTTGTACTTTTTAACTGGTCCCATGCTATTATAATGGTATGCAAAATTTGCAGCAAGTTTTTTAATTTTCTCAAGAGGAAGAAGATTTAACCATTGGCTTACCTTACTGAGTGCAGCCAAATAGAAAATCAGACGGTTAAGTAGCAAAAAGGGGAGCATCTGTGAAGAGAAAATTTGAATACAATATGTCAAAACAATTTCTGCAACTAATCATGATTAAATAAAAAACAATAACATCACACTGGACATGGTAATACAATCTTCCTAACAATGAAGTTGGGAAAAGAGAAGCACAAAAGAGGAGACCATTAGAGATTTATGCACGAGATCAGCATGAGAAACATTCACATGTTTTTCTTAGGTAAATGGGATTGCCAATGGAGATCATGTGTTTTTTTCTTTGATGCTTATGTATGGAATTCTCATTGAGAAAACTCAAAAGCATCAGATCACTGTATCCCTTCTCATTTTAGGATGTTTATAGGATATAGGATAAGCTGGCCAGAGAAGCACAGGGAAGTGAAGAGGCTGCTGCATGAAGGCACTTTAGACTAGAAATTCCAAAAAATAGATTAACATTTTCTGCCTCTAAACTCTTCAAAGAAGACCATAATTGTGCCTTTTATATCTTACCCCGTGCTCCAACTGCTGAATTTCTCAACTCCCAGGAGGAGCCTCATAGAGATGCTGTGCTGTTTGATTTGGCACTATTCACAAACCTTGGCAGGTGATCAAATAGAGGGCACAGAAGTGCAGGAAAAGCCTTAAGAAACTGTCTTCGCTGTTGTCATTACTGCCTTCATGAATTGAAATCTCAACGGTAAGCATAAAGAAGCCATAGCTATTAACCAAGCGTGCCTAACTCCAACTTAGATGTTTAACACACCTTGGCATGGAGAAAACACCCACATGGACAGCTTTACGTGCTTCCTCTTGAGTTGTATTTGTCTCAACTTTTAAATACACTTAATTTCTTAAAATAATTAAGTATTTTTGCCCTAGCACTTTTGAGCTAAGTGTGTAGACATGATGAATAGGCTAGTCTTGGCTTTGAACTCAAAAGATCTGGTCCCAGTCCTGGTTCTACCAGTTCTTAGCTGTGTAAACCTTGGACAAGTTGCTAAACTCCTCTGAGCCTCGGTCCACATATCCATTAAATAAATACTGCCCAGCATACTTCACTGTTCGGTTAGAAACAAATAAGTATATTTAGGATCTTATAAAAATATGTAGAAAGTATATAGGAAACATTTGGTAAAGTGTAAAGAGCAATACTTTTGTGAGAAATTATCCTATATAATAAAAGGGTCATATGCAAATAGACCAAACAGCAGAACAACCGAAAAACCAATCAAAGTGTAATATGCTAATGATATGCTAAAGCTACTCAATTGCTCGCTATGACGTGCACTGACCACCAGGGGGTAGATGCTCCAACCGGTAGGTTAGCTTGCTGCTGGGGTCCAGCCGATCGAGACTGAGCGAGATGGGCCGGACATGCCCTGGAGCCCTCCCACGGTCCCTCCCGGGCCCTATCGTGCACCCGTGGGGTCCCTCAGCCTGGCCTGTACACTCTCACAATCTGGGACCTCTCGGAAAATGTCAGAGAACTGGTTTCAGCCCTGTCTCACAGGCCACTCCCCTTGGGAGGGCACCAGACACAGGGCTTATGTCTGGTGAGTGCTGTTGCGGCAGCAGGAGCCTCTCCCGATTGGGACTGATTGAGCATGAGCCCGCTGTAGGCACAGTGGGGCTGGGATAAGCAGGAGCGGCAGGTAGGAGCTACAGGCGGCATTGGACTGCGGGTTTCAACCCGATCCCTGCAGGTCACCCAGAGGGACCCCACCTGTGCACGAATTCATGCACCAGGCCTCTAGTTAATATAATGAAATAGAACTTTGCAGGAATGTTGTAAGACAGATATGTCAAGGAACAGATATTTTAATTGATTTATTTGATAGTGAAAGAACATGATCCAAAAGAAAATCTACTAGACTATTTCTGAATTTAAAATACAAATGTAGAGAAAGCCCATTAAAAAGAAAAAAAGAAAAGGAGGAAGGAAGGAAGGAAGGAAATGGACACAAAATTGAGAAAAGTTATGCAACCTATGGAAATGATTATCAAGTAGTGGAAATTCTAAACCAGGCAAGTAGATTAATTATATATTTGGGGGTCCTTTTGGAATGGATTTGTCCAGATTCTCTCAGGTCTTTCTTTCTTCTTTCATTCTTTTTTTCTTTCTTTCTTTCTTTCTTTCTTTCTTTCTTTCTTTCTTTCTTTCATTCTTCCTTTCTCTCTCTCTCTCTCTCTCTCTCCTTCCTTCCTTCCTTCCTTCTTTCCCTCTGTTCTTTCTTTCTTTTATGCATAGAAATTAAACTCTTTTGGTTGTGTTCCCTAATTCATTCTCAGGGCACAGATTCAGTGCTTATAAAATATTTCTGGAATGAATGTGTTGATAAATTAATGAATTTATTAATTCACAATTTCTATGCTATTCATTGTGCTAGTTTCTAAAGGTGAAAGAATTTATAGATAGTTTCTGCTCTCTGGGAACTGCTAGCCTCATGAAAGAAATAGGTACATAAATATATAATAATATAAAACATATGAGTCCCATCATCTTGCACTCACTGATTCTTTTGGAAAATAGTCACAAATAATAATAAATAAGCTATAAATATAATGACATAGAAGTACACATAAGTATATATTTAAATAAAATATAAAATACACATATATAAATACATTAAAATATAATAATAAAGTAAAAATAATCACAAATGTAAGTTTAAGCTGCTCCACAATTTTCAGTTAAATTCTTAAAAAAATTTCTTTTAAAAAATTTCCATTCATCTTACTCAAAATTATAACATTACATATATGGAGAGAGTACTCTGGTAGTTACCCAAGCTTTCTCCCTTGCCCCTTCCCCCACAAGTAGTAATTATTGCTATCATGTAGTCCATATTTTCCCAAAGATTTTGCTTGTACACACACACACACACACACACACACACACTGTTTCAAGTGTATGCTAATTAAAACAAATGTCTATATATTCTTTTGAAACTTTCTTTATCTCAACAATATGTCTTAGAAATCTATCCACATTAGTACATTTAATCTACCTCATTCCTTTAGGATGATGCAATAGTGGCTATGACAGGATTTCCATTCATATGTGGCACCCATGAAGTTGTGTAGTGAACATCCCACACAGATGTTGGTGGCAGCTCTCTGTGCTGCTTACATAACGCACCTATATCATAGCTCATTTAGTTGTTCCTCTGTTGGTGGACACATAGGTTGTTTCCCGTTTATCAGCATTACCAACAATGCTTTACTGAATATCTTCATCCAACCCATAACTGCTAAAATGTCCAGATGAGTCTAAATGTAATCATGTATCCTATTTCAAATCCTAGACATGGCATCAGAAATTCCTTTCTGAATTCTTGTGTGTTGTGTGTACACTGGACAGCAGAGATATTTTTTAAAAAATAAGCTTTTGAAGAAATTGAGAGGGGCAAATACTTTTACTCTTGAAATCAGAAGTATTGAAAGATTAAAACCTTCCTCTTTTATTTCACCAGGTAGTATGCATAGAAATTAAACTTTTCTGAGTCTGTCTTGTTGCCTTGCCCCTAATTTGACTTAGTTGTGGGAATCTGAGGATATTATATGTATGTACTGTTAGAAGCAAGCTGGGGTTTTATGTGTTTTTGAATGGCAGCATTTCTTCTCTACAAAAGATAACTTTGTGACAAGTCGCATTTATATCGCACTGCTTTGACATTGTGCTTTTACAGATCCATAGAGCTTGATGCATTCAGCAGAAGAGATGCTTCTTCGCCATAATGCCTTTGATCTCTTTCTGTACAGAGTGCTTTTGAATATTGAGGGCTGATGTCTGAGGTACAGCCACATGTAAACACACAGAAGCCCCTGAGGAGCTCTGTATTGCTCAGGTCATGGTGTAGGGACCAGTTCTTTCTGGTGTCAAAGATAGCTTTTAGTGCAGGCCTCTTAAGGAGACCTAGGCTAATGAAATTGAGTTAATGAAATTGCTAAGTGTTAAAAATGGCATCCCTAAAAGGGGAGAGAATGAACAAGAGCTTCCTTGTTGTCACTTGGTTGTGATTTGCGGTATTGATTGTGGCCTTTGGCTCGATCTTGAACTAAGTACAGCAGAGGTCCAAGTACCTTGGCCTCCGATAGCATGTTAACTCCATCACAGAAGAAGCTGGCTTTCTGTCTGAGAAGAAAGGATGGTGGCATGGAGGCAGGGAGGAAGAGAAGGCTGGAGAAAGAGTAATAGAAGACACTCTCCCAGCCAGAAAGTCAGAGGCCACATTCAAGGAGCGGGCCAGGCTGCCTCCTAAGAGGGGGCATGATCACCTTACCCCAGCTGCAGTTTTCTGTGTTTTTTCAAGATGTGTTGCAGATGATTCTCAGACGGTAGGCAAGCCTCACAGTGATGTTGTGAGCCCTGCTGGGGCTGGGTTCTGTGGCGGGGCAGCCTCCCTGACTTCCTCAGCAGGGTGGAATTCCTGACTTGACATTTACATAAATACTTATGACCCAGAGTTACTGAGTTTGAAACTGTACAGGAGCATGAAGATTACCTACGACAAACTCTTTAACTTGAAAGATGAGGGCACCAAGCCCCTCAGTGGATAAGTGGCTTCTGAGACTCTTCGTTCAGCAAGTTGATGATTCTATCAGTTGATTTCCTTTTGGGCAATTTGATATTTCCTGACTTTTCCTCCTTCTCAGCCTCATCCTCCTTATAAGTATCACCACCTTCACCACCACCATCGTTGTCATGGGTTTCTTTCAATGTGCTCTCATACCTTCTGCTTCATAGACATAGTTCCATCAGCATTCAGTGGGAAGGACCCAGCAATTTTGTCCTTGTATAATGGCAAGGGCCCTGGATTTGGAAACAGATCTACTTGGATTTAAAAATGGAATCTACCCTTTACTTTTCTCAGAGTGACCTTGAAAACCACTTTATTCCTCTGAGCCTGTTTACTGGCCTATAAAATGGAGAGAATAATCTTTGTGTTAGTGTGCCTCTGAGGCTTAAATCAGGGGTGACACCATTCGTTGCCTAGTGCCTGGTGCGTGGCAGGTCTTCAGTAGAATCTGGGGTCATGACCAATATTGTTATTATTGTTATTGTTTCCAGGAAGCTTGAGTTTGAGCCCTGATTCTGCTCTCAAGGCTTAAGCAAGTCAGTTCCTGTCTAAGAACCTAATGTGCAAACGGGGCAGTTGGATCAGATGCTTCTTAAGCTCCATGCATAGACTCTGTGATCTACCATGAGACAGTCGTTCTCCAGCTTGGATGTACATTCCAAGACCCTGGAGGTCCTGTGCCTAGAGATTCTGACTCATAGGTCTGGGAGGGGCTTAAGAATCTGCATTGGTAACAAGGACTCCAAATCTTAGTTTTCTCTTCTTATAACAGAGAAAAAGAATAATATCCATATGGTAGGATGACGGTGAGGAGCAAATGAAATAATGTCTGGAAAGCACTTAATGACAATTACCCATAAATTGCCAACTGCTGTTATTCTTCTTCCCCTCTGTCACTTTGTATAGTAAATATCCCCAGTTGGTTGGCTAAAATTGGCTCATAAAATAAGACATTACCATATGTGAATTAGATGCAAATATTTAAAAAATTAGAAGATTTCTGGATTCTTCTGAAATCCCAAGAGACCCAGCAACACCAAGCCCACAAGAATTTCTAGTCGCTGACTCTGGACATTGGCTTGGATGAGCTTTAGACATGAGTTCCCTATTTGAACTAGTCCCCGTCACTCCGCTCCATTTATTTACATTTCTTATTTGTCCCCTGTAGGCATTTGGGTTTGTAGATTCCTGCTACAGGATCGAATTTGGCTCCTCTAACTGGAGTTTTAGAAGAGCTAAGAGGCGATTCTTTCATGGTGTCATTCCAGCTATTCTAGATCAATTAAACAGCTGTCCCTGGGTAGAGACACGCCCTGTCACAGCTCCCTCTGAACCTAGTAAAAACAATGAAGAGAGTAGTTGGTCTTTATAACTTCTATGATTTAGTGGCATAATTTAGGATGAGTTCCAAGGGGTAGCAATATGAAAGTCTACTGAAATACTTTGCTAGGGAACCTAACCCAAGCTGAGATGTTGCCTAACAGAATCAAAGCAGGGTTTAAAGTCAGCTGCTGCCTTTATTACATACTCGAAACTTGGCAGAGGAAGTTCTTTGGGTTGGGACCACATAAAAGAAATAAAGGCTAGTGAAGGATGGTTGAAGAGAACAGATGGACTTAGACAACTTACACCATCAGAGCGACGCTGTGACTTCCAAAGATACCTGCTTGGATGCTCTGAAAGTTATCATCTTTGTGGGGGTTTTCCCCTCTAGCTATGAGTGTCACACATGAAAAAAAAAATGAGGCAAGAAAGGGCTTTATACAAAGGTATTGAGGCCACATTTGTCAAACCCAGAATTCTACGCAGATTTGGGAACTATGTTTCAAGCTGAGCTCAAAACTTTCAACTCTCAAAAGTGCTACTTACCCAAGTGAAAGGCAATTTTCCAGCTCAAAGAAAGGCAGCTCGGCAAGGTTCAGGAAAAAAGGTCAGAAGACTCCTTGTACATCAATCAGCTCCTGGAAAACAACATGTCAATGAGTCAAGTGAACACGAATCAGGCACATATGGATTGAATTTCCTTCGAAATACTCCTGGGGTCCAAGTTGAAGGGGTGGCGGGAAGGAGGGGGTGAGAATTCTTAGGAAACTCTAGCATACTTTTCTGCAGACCCCAAACACTTGAAAAATACTTCTAAGATGTGGATTGGCCAGGCAGCAAGTCCTGCTGGCTTGAATCAATGTCAAGGCCAGCTGACCTAGGTTTCTAGAGATGAGCACCCATCTAAGGCTCATATGACAGCCCAGGACTTCCCTGCCTTGATTTAAACTTCATTCCATGGCGTGGAGATAGGGAGATCTGGTAGAGGGTAGCTTTGAAGTTCCAGGGAAGGGAAGTAGATTTATTTCAGAGAAAAAATGAACTGCAAGAAACATTCAAGGTTACCAGTCGTTACTGCCAGTAGCCTATGTTTCTGAGCAAATAAATCAATCCTTTCATTCCTTCTTCCTTCCTGGAATCCTAAGAAAAGCAACTGGGAATTAATAAAAATGTGGGGGGGGGGGGAGAAAAGCAAGTGCAAGAGAATTTTCCTAAGACCATTCCACATGGAAGTGTGAGGCATGGTGGAAATATGCTTCATAAATAGTGGTTCTTATAAAATCGTAAGAAAGAGAACAAATGTAGCATTAAAGTCTGTTCTAACCCAAAACATGGGACAATAAATGGAATGAGTATATAATATTCAAATCGTGCATTTCATGTAAGGTCCATATATGTCGGGACTATTTAAATCTGATGTTAAGTGAAATTGTAATAATTCAACATCAATAATAATAAATTAGTTTCATAACATCCATAATTAATTAGTGCCAGGTCCTTTTTCCCAGAAAGTTTCATAGAAAACTTAGACCGAGAATCTTAACATTTAAAACCTTTTAAAAGGAGGCATGTTGAGAAATGCTTCATTTTTTTGTTTCCTAGGGCATTTCGTAGTTCACCTGTGATTTCTCTTTAAGAAACGTACCAAACTGGAAACTTCTTGGTGGCAGAGAAAATCATAATGGCCTCCTGCTCCCTTTCTTTTATTTTATTTTTTAAAGGCAGGAGGTAATCAAAGATAAATGTTAATGTTGTTTTTTTTTTTAAATAACAAAAAAATAAAAAAACAAATGATACACTGTCAAGAGAAAATTTTTCCACAATTGTCAAATTGTGTAGACAGTGTTCAAATGGCTCATTCATTACCAGCAGCACCACCAAGTTGAAAACATACTTTTTCTCGTCTGCAGTTGATTGATGTCCATTACTCATATCAGGCTAATGGCACTTTATTTTCCAACAGTAGCAAGTAATGAGTGACCTTGAGTGCATATTGTTTTCCTGAAAGGGTTTGTTGCTCTGCTTCCCTCATAAGCACCCCAAGGAAACAAGGCCCCTGTATTGGTGTTTTGCAGCAAACCTCATTTCTTTCATGGCTTTCTGTAAAAGAATTGGATACAGGGATAGGAGCTAACCTCAGTGAGTAAATGAAATATTGATCCATGCTACTCTGGCCTTGCCTTCACCTTGTCCCAGGGCGGTGAGTTACTGACTTTTCCGTTTTGGCTGTAATAGGAATTATTACAACAGGCCTGTGCAAGTAATTACTTGGCATGGTAAAAAAAAAAAAAAAAAAAAAAAAAAAAAAGGAGGGTCCATCATATATTTCTGTAGAGACGTTAGTTTCCATCAGCCCGGCAGTCTGCTTTTTTGGCTCTGTCTTTCCTACTCTTGATTCAATTCTTTTAACCATCATTAATCACACTCCTTGTCAGCAGAAGTTTATCAAAAGTATTAAGTGAGCAAGGTTGCCTGGCCTCCTCAAAAAAAAATCCGCCAACACGGGGCAGTAAATTTCAAAATATGGAAGGTTGGTTTTGTGATATATCTGAGTGTCTCTTCAGCTAGAACGAGCTGTTTGTTTTAGTGATAGATACTGTAGTTTGAGCTGTGATAGAATCCTTCTCAAGTTTATATGTCGTGGGCTATCGTTTATGAGGGACCATGTGTTTCTAAATGGTGAAGGTCATGGCTGATGGCAAAAGTAAAAGCAGTGGTGATTCATTAAAAATAGTTAATAGGGCCTGTGGCTGACAGGGATAAAGAGGAACATGTGGCTTGCCAACCCACCGGCACCTACATGGACATTGTGTTTCTCAGTCCCAACTCGCCACTTCCAGTGGCCAGGCAGCTGGGAGCGGAAGGCAATAGGCAAGCTCGCCTCTTGTTAATAGCAGAAGCAGAAAAACTTTTTGGAAACACAACCACGGACGAGCCGTTGAAGCTCACTTCCCTTCAGTTTGGCTAGGTCTACCATTTACTTTTAGATTGGAACTGATTTTTTTTTAACAGATCACAAATATGTTCATTCAAATAGCATGGAGACAATGTAGAAAAATGAAAAGCTGCTCTATTATATCTGAAATGTTTCCTTTAAAAAATGATCTCAAGTAAAATGTGGTGTGATGTGAGGATTTGATAAAGCTGAGAGATGGTTCCATGCATGTTTCTTCTGTTAGGCTGTATTCTACCCTTGTTTGTTGGAAAGAGTCACAACCGAATTTTTTCCATTTTCACAACTGAAATGAAATCTCCCCCTCCCCTCAAATGCTACCTCCCAGAGAGATTCAGTTTGTGTATATTCCTCCAGTTTATTTTCCTTTACCATATTTATGTATGTGTATACATATATACATTTTATTTTACAATATATAAAAATATACATTTATAAGGTCAAGAAAAATAATACTATATTCAATATAATCATAATGGAATATGCATACAAAATATATATTTAAATATTAGCTCATGTTATAATTCCCGTTCACAACTTGTTTTAACAATATTCTAATAGTTAAATGTGAATATTTGATTAAACTCATGGATTCATTTGTCCATTCAGAAATTATATAGAATGTTTCCCTGTATAGGGCCAGGAGTCCACTTCTAGTTTGCAGTCACATTCATCTAAAATATGCTTCTGCTCCTGGTCCTAATATAACATACCTGCTCCTTGCAAAACTTCCTGGCTAATTTGGAGACTCCTAAGAACTAGAAAACAAAAAAGATTTTGCTGATTAAGATCAATAGAGTTTGACAATACATTTAAAAAGTGTAAACCAACAACAGAATGTGTGCAAGTGGATGCAGCCCTTAGGCAATTTCCAAATGAGCAAGTATGGATTTTCTATGCATCACTTCTAATGAAGAAGGTTTCGGAAACAAAATTGTTTGGGGATCTGTTTGGGTTTTTGTTATTTGGGCGATTTTTTGTTTTTGTGCTTTCTCTCAGTGAGAAATGGCACAGTGGCTTCAAATCGTCCTGGGAGATAAACATCTTCCCTTTTCACTTTAGATTGCCTCTTTTTCTGAGAAAAAAAACACAAATCATCCAGGATCGTTAGAGAGTGATTGCTGCCCCTGGTTGGATGAGAAATGGTGATAACCAAGCAGCACTGGGGAAACAGTTCTTGACTTCAGTATGCAAGTTTCAGAGCATAACACACACACACACACACACACACACACACTCACTCACACACACACACACACACACTCACACACACTCACACTCACACACACACACTCACACTCACACACTCACACACACACACTCACTCACACACACACACTCACACTCACACACACACTCACACACACACACACACTCACACACACACATACTCACACACACTCACACTCACACACACACACACACTCACACACACTCACACACACACACACTCACTCACACACACACACACTCACACTCACACACACACTCACACTCACACACACACTCACACACTCACACACACACTCACACACTCACACACACTCACACACACTCACACTCACACACCAAAACAACAAAGAACTAAATTTTATGTAAGGATACAAGTTAGGAGGAAAAAAATAAGTAGAGGGGGAAAAAGCTAGTCTTTGATTTTCCTACTTGCAAAGAGAACCTTTGTCTGCCCTGCCTGCAGAATTGAGCTGATTCCAGACTGCCTGTGTTTGCAATCTGGGTAGCAATCCTGCCTGGAGAACTTGTCTCACAGAAAGAGCCATCCCTTTCCATGATATGAAAAAGTGCAGGTAATCCTACAGTACAAAGAGGTTGGGACTTTACAACTAAGCCCTCAACCTAAACTTGAGTTTTTTCATTTATTGGCATTCCAGGTTTTTGGGCCACGACCATTACAACACTGCCTGGGTACCAGTGGTGCCGTCGGTGGAGAACTGTTCAGCAAGAAGATAGAACAGCATCGCAAATTAACATGTTTCCAGGGGAAAGCATTTAGCATCAAATCAAGAGAGGACGGGAAAATGTGTTGCGCTTAATTCCAGGCCAAGTGGCAATGGGCATGTTTTGTCTCCCATCATCTCCAAGAAGGCATTTACAGTGGTTACAAATTGACTTTTTATGGAGAAACTAAGACTGTTTCTAACCTATTGCACTGATATTATATTTAGTTAATATTTTATGAAAGAAAAGTCCTCCCATTAGAGGTAGCAAATTGCTTTATAATTATAGTACTTCACAAGAACAGACCGCTTCATTGTATGGCAAAAGCACAAAATAGGGTCTCCTTTTCCTCATAACTTCTTTGAGGAGTCTTTGTGGTAAGTGACTCTCCCTCCCATGATTCTTTTCTCCTTGTTTCAAATATTAGTTTAATTTGCACAGATAATCTTGTTGCATATTTGGTATGGGTTAATGAAATATTGATGTAGAGCTATCACCGAAGCAGAGCTGGGGCTCACTGGGGACCCGAGGTGAGCAAAGATACCTCTTTCATCTGCCAAGCTCTGGTCTGACTCTGTGCCACTCTGACAGTGACTGCCAGCCATTAAGCATGACGGCTATTTGGAAACCATGACTGTAATGAATTGGTGGGCAGAATCGCATAAAATTTTCATCAGAGACTATAGACTGAAAGGGAATGGAGATTGGGCTATTTTTTTCTTCCTCCTCTTTCTTTTTCTGCCTTTCTCCAGAATCTTCCATGAGAAGTAACAGAGCTACATTCCTGCCAGACAAGGAACATGTTGTATTTATTTTTGTATTCCAGAGAACATCACATGGTTGGTGTTGTCCCCGCAAAAAGCCTTCTTTTGATTGAAATGTGCTGTGTAGCAGAAGTTGTCGGTGCCCTGACATATCCCATTAGCAGTTCTCATTCCCGTGCACACCAATGGCTTCTTACTGCCCACACCTGGGACTCTCTGCCTGGGGACTTTCTTTGATCCAAGAAGCAACTCTCAACCAGCGATGAATGGGAGTTGGTGAACAAATACCTTTGTTCCTCACCCTACAGGTTAGACAACATAAGATGGGTATTCCACAGATTTTTCCAGAAGTCCCCAGTGGGACTGAGCTCCAATTCCCACACAACAATCTGCTCATGAATATTTCCTATTGTTGCTTTTTTCTTTCCTTGTTTCACTGTTAAGCCCCTCCCAGTACTTCTAGAGATCACATATCAAACAATCTACTTGCACTCGAATTCTTATCTCAGGTTGGGATTCTGAGAAACTAAGCTAAGACGTGCTGCTATCCAGGGCACCAGGATAGTCAATTGAAAAGAACTGACGGGGAGTCTTCTGTGTGCCTAACCTTGTGCCAGGTACAATGGGACTATTAAGCCATTTAAGATATTTACTCTTGTTCAGAAATCCCTTGCAAATTAGCTTGGAAGATAAGACACACACATTTAAAACAATTAGTGGACCAGACAGCATTATACAGGGCTATAATAAAGAGTAAAGTGTGTTTTACAGATAATTGGAGACCAGGGCAGTGGAGCAAGGTTCTACATGTGCAGTATGAATGGAAGTCAGAAGACTTATTGAACGAGGGGGAGGCTAATGGAACTGATCTTGTGGAGGACTCAAAGGGGATGGTACACATGGCATGCAGGAAGAGCAGATCTCCAAGCACAGTATTCTGCATGCAGTGTTGGGGTCAATAAATGTATGGATGGAAAAATGAGCAGGCAAATGATTTAGTCGTCAAAACTCACGTGAACTATGCTATGTGTTCCCTTACTAAACATTTGATTTTTTATTGTACTAGAGGCCCAGTGCACAAAATTTGTGATTCATGCACAGGGCGGGGGGGGGGGGGGCCCTCAGCCCAGCCTGCACCCTCTCCAATCCAGGACCCCTTGGGGGATGTCTGACTGCCGGTTTAGGCCCGATCTTAAGGATCGGGCCTAAACCGGCAGTCAGACATCCCTCTCACAATCCTGGACTGCTGGCTCCTAATCGCTCACCTGCCTGCCTGACTGGTCACCCCCAACTGCCCCCCTCTGCCAGCCTGGTTGCTCCTAACTGCCCTCCTCACTGGCCTGGTTGCCCCCAATTGTCCCCTCTGCTGGCCTGGTCACCCCCAACTGCACCCCCCCTACTGGCCTGGTCGCCCCACACATCCTCCTGTTCAGTCATTTGGTCATCCCTCACTAACACCCCTGCTGGCCTGGTTGTAGGCAGCCATCTTGTGAGGGCGTGAGGGTTAATTTGCTTATTATGTCTTTATTATATAGGGTAATGCATAAGTGCTATCATGTCCTACATACTGGAATTTTATTTTAAGTGTCAGCCTTCCCACTTTTCACCTCTTTCACTAATCTACCTACCTCAACTTGTCTCTCACCTTTAAAAAAATCTGCCATTTTGTAACTGAGTGGCCATAGGCAAATAATTTATTAAATCTCTTTAGTCTCAGCTTCCTCATCTGTAAAATGTTCACTATGACCCTGTGTTTATTTAGTGAGTATCTTCCCCATGCCCAGAAAAATAGTCTCAACCTCCCTCTTTTATATATTTTTAAAATATTGAAGTTGTCCATCTCTGGACTAGATGACATGTAAAATTCTTTCTAACTCTAATAAAACATATTGAAATAAGCAAAAGGATTTGGGCCTGAGACTGTGTGGCTTTGAGAAGTCACTTAATTTCTCTGAGTTTCATTTTTCATTTTCAAAATACAAAGCTATTGCTTTTGTACTAGGGATAATTACATAAAACAGTTGGCTCATGAATGCTCAGAAAATTGTACATTTTCATCAACTGTATTGAGATATAATTTACATATAATAAAATGCCTGTATTTTAAGGACACAATTTGATGAGTTTTGAAGTGTGTACCCCATGTGACTACTCCAATCAACGCATGGAACATCTCTATCACCTCTACCTGTTCTCTCGTGCCTCTTTGCAGTCGATCTACCCCTCCATCCCTTGCTCCAGGCAAGCACTGATCTGCTTTTTGTCACTATAGACTAGATGTGCCTGTTCCTAGAGTTTTATACAAATAGAATCATACAGCCTATATTCTTTTGGGTCAGACCTCTTTTGCTCAGCATAGCGATTTTGTGATTCATTCATGTTTTTGTATATATTAGTGGTTTCTTTCTTTTGAATAAATGGTAGCTTCTGTTTTTCTACTGCAGTGAGATTATTCTTCTTTATAGGGGCCTTTGGACATTATCATATTTTGCAGATATAACTGTGGATGGGTGAATTATAAGTAGATTTAAATAATACCTAAAGCAATAATATTGAATTCTTTTTGCAAATAGTTATTATTAGTAATAATAATAGCTAAGATTTATTAAATACTTATTTTGTTAATCCTCACCTGAGGATATTTTCCCATTGATTTTTAGGGAGAGTAAAAGAGAATGAGAAAGACAGAGAGAAACATCAATGTGAGAGAAGCACATCAATTGGTTGCCTCCTGCACAAACCCTGACCAGGGCCCAGGCCAGAGCCTGTAACCAAGGTATGTGCCCCCCCCCCCCTATTTAAAATATATTTTATTGATTTTTTTACAGAGAAGAAGGGGGAGGGATAGAGAGTTGGATAGAGAGTTAGAAACATCGATGAGAGAGAAACGTTGATCAGCTGCCTCCTGCACACCTCCTACTGGGAATGTGCCTGCAACCAAGATACATGCCCTTGACCAGAATCAAACCGGGGACCCTTTAGTCCGCAGGCCAACGCTCTATCCACTGAGCCAAACCGGTCAGGGCAAGGTATGTGCCCTTGACTGGACTCAAACCTGGGACCCTTTGGTCTGCAGGTAGATGCTCTATCCACTGAGCCAAACCAGCTAGGGCTTAAATACTTATTTTATATCAGACACAAAACAAAAAATTAGGCTGTAGTAGTTATCTATTGCTGTGTAGCTAATTACCCCAGATTTGGTAGTTTTAAGTCATTAAACATGTATTATCTCAAAGTTCCTATGGGCTAGGAATTCAGAACTTGCTAAGGTTGGTGGCTCTGGCACAAAGCCTTTCATGAGATTGTGGTTAAGATGTTGGCCAAGCTGCAATCATCTGAAAAGTTGATGTGCCTAGCAAGTTGGTGCCAGTTATTGGCAGGTGCTCTTAGTTCTTCCTCATGTGGACCTTTCCAGGGGTCTGCTTGAGTATCTTCTCAATGTAGACTAATTCCTCCAGCGTGAGTGACCCAAGAGAGAACAAGGGTAAGCTGCAATGTCATTTATGACCTAATCATGTACTGCCATTTTCCACATCCTCTTAGTTGCACGGGTCAGTCCTATGCAGTGTGGGAGGGGACTGTTGTGGACTGAATTGTATTCCCAAAAAGATATGTTTGGCGTCCTAACCATGGTATCTGCAAATTGACCTAATTTGGAAGTAGGGTCTTTGTAGATGAAACCAAATTAAGGTGAAATCATACTGGAGATGTTGGAGGAAGAGCATTTCTGGCAAAGGAAGACTCTTATGAAGACTTGAGAGGAAAAGGATGGTGTGTTTGAGGAAAGGAGAGGAGACCAGTCTTGGCTGTTCCTTACTGGATAAAGGAGAGGGATACACAAAATCGGCTGGGGGTATGAGCAGAGGCTAGATCACACCTGGTTCATACACCATTCAAGGGAGTTTGGATTTTATTAAAGGGCAATAAAAAGTGTCTAAGCAAGGGCATGACAGACTTTTCCTTTTAGAAGATGACTCTGGCTGCCACATGAACAATGGATTGAAGAGGCACAAGAATAAAGCAAGAAGACCAATTAGGAGGCTATTACAGAAGTTCTGAGCAGAAGTTCAAGAAGTTGGCTAAGGGTAAGAAAAGAAAATGAAAGAAAGTAGGTAATTAGAGATACAAATTGGTGCTCAATGTATAATAATTACTATTTAGATGTGGAGAATAGGGAAAAGAAAACAGGAAGAATAAGGATGATGCCTACTGAATTCAAATTCTTCTTCTTCAAGTAATTGAAAATCCTATTAATTTTAAAGATGAGCTTTATCAGTTATGGGATCTTCAACTTTAGAATTCTTTGTCATTCCCTATTGACTATACGGAAAAATTCACACTCCTAAGCATGGCATAAAGCTAGTTTCAATCAGTCTCTTGCCTAAATGGCCAAATTCACCTCTTCACCAATATCTAGTCACACTGAGCTTCTTATCCTACTGGGAA
Source organism: Myotis nattereri (assembly GCF_964212035.1). Classification (NCBI taxonomy): domain Eukaryota; kingdom Metazoa; phylum Chordata; class Mammalia; order Chiroptera; family Vespertilionidae; genus Myotis; species Myotis nattereri. Next base: position 22,134,480 of record NC_138084.1, on the reverse strand, counting down.
CACAGTGCCTACAGAACACCTTCCATTCTCTCTGCTGGAAGTCCTTCCAGCTCACATCCATGAAGCCTTCCATATCAGCTAGGTGTTTCCGCACTCCTCCGACTTGGCTCCCACAGCATCCTGCATACTTCTTTCTTTATTTCCATCCCACTGTTTATTATCTATCCTTCCATATGTTAGATGTCTGTATTCCCATTAACCATGTACCTCCTGAGATTAAAAAACACATCTAATTCTTATTTTATATCTATTTTTGCTCCAAGCACTATCTCTGGTACATTATAGAGATTCAGTGTTTCTCAAATGAATAACAGAAATGGATAGGGATATTTGACAGTTATTTGTCAATAGAATTATTTTTGATAAATATCAAGATACCATGTTTTCTTCCTAAATTAGAATCAAAGGACCCCAAAGGCCCACCAGAACAGGCAGAAGAAATGTGATGCACACATTTCCTTGCAATGAATTCTTAGCTCATTTCTTGCTCCTCCCACACCCCAAGAGTTTGCCAACTACAGACTGGGAATTATTGAGCTCAGAATTTTACTGATGAGGAAACTAAAGTGCACAAAGATATTGTGAATTATCCAAACCACAGAGTTAGAAATGAGCTAGAAGTGGAACCAGAATACCTGATATTTTCTGTAAGGCTATTTCCTGGGCCAGGTTGGAACTACAATTAAACCTTTGTTACCAGTGTGATCTTGGGCTGGTCACGTAAGCTTATTAAGCCACAATACCTTTATGCATGAAATGAGTATAGAATTATGTAATTCATGTGGGTGCTTTCTCTGAAAGCACAATGCATACACAGAACAAGTGCTCTGTACACATTAGCTATGTTTAACTCTTTTTATTTTGATTATTTCCATTTCCACAGTATCTCTGCTTCAGGCTTTGTGACAGACAAATTAAAGAGCCCTAAGTCTTCTTTACAATTTGCCTTGCTAGGATGCTTTGCTTATCAATTCTTTAATTATCTGAAGCAATCCCACATAATCAAGGCTGCAGAGATGCCTTTTAATTTTGGGAGATGGGGGAAGCAGTTCCTTCATGTCATTTATAAACTAAACTTGCCCCCTGGGCATTTACACAAGAACACACATTTATTTGTCAGGAAACGGCAGGGATTAATTGCCTTTAACTCTTCTCCCACAAGTATGTGCTATGTATTTCCATCATTTGCGCCGATCCTTTTGCAGTGTGATAGTCAGTTTGTTTTTAAAAAGTGAAACCTTGTATGTCTTGACTTGTAGGGTCAACTCTGCAGAGAAAATTGCTATTATTTCTGCTGTGAAAATTGGTCTATTCACTGGGTTTTTATTTAAATACATTGTTAAAGTAAAACAAACATAAAACAGCAGCATCCTAATTTCTCAACACTACGATTAAATATAGAGAAACTCAGAGGTCTCCCTTTTAACTCTCTTGTGTTTTTCTGTTTTTCTTTTTTTTTTTTTTTTTGGCTGGGATGGCCATTAGAACTATAATATAGTCAAAATGTTACCCTAAAACAAATTATAGCAGGAGCTAAGAATTTTATTGTATCTTGCAAAGGACTATCATGGGTTTATTTTGTACAATGAAAACACATGTGGTGCTTTTTTTCTGGACCACACATGCATATCACAAATTGTCATATACACTGGAGAAGTGCTTGGCTGAGAGAAAAATAGGCATAAGAGAGAAAGGTTTTCACTATTCCTCTGATGTACATCTTAAACCAAGGTGACACTAGTCATTTTGGCTAAGAGCTTCCTGAATTTGCTGCAATAAAAATGGTTTGCCACCATAGGACATGATGCAGCCCATAGAGAGGGTGTCAAAACTCAAGTCACATGAAAAACTGGAAGAAAAGAGTGGGAGCAGGTGGAGACAATATCCCGGCTGTGCATTGGCTCGATAAAGACTGTGTCTTGGCTCCAACGTGAAGATTTGATCTTAGACTAAACATTTAACTTCTTTGACACCACTTTTCCTCATTTATAAAGTGGGAATAATAACAATCTTGGCCAGTTGTATCTCTCAGCGTTGTGGTGAGCATCAAGCCAGACGATGAATGTAAAGGTGTTTTGTAAATTACAAAGGTCCACAAAATTACATAAGTAAAGTTATAGCTATTGTAAAAGTCTCTCTTGATTTGTTTCCACATTCCCAGGAAGAAATTAAGTAGGACATCAAAGAAGAGTCAATTTAATTCCTAATTTACACACATAATGAACTATGCATCATCTGAGAGAGATATAAAACAATGCTTTTATTCTTGTATCATAAAGAAATGCCAAGAATAAGATCTCCTCTCTCTGCACATGGTGATCTAATCATATGTCGCTGAATTTCATTTCCTCTATAGTGGACATTCTTATCTGACTATCAAAGGTTAGGGTCAGGATGTTGAAATTCTATATTCACTTTTATCTCCTACCTCTCTCACAATGTGCTTGATATAATCAGTATCAGGATTGCCTTATCTTCCCTCTAAAATACTTTTCTGTTAATCACTAGGTAATTCAATTGAGACAGTAATTGCTTCTCAAAAAATAACAGATCATATATGCTTTCTTTTTGGATGTGTACTAATACCCAAATGATAATTTTTATATTTTTGTATATATCCCTTTGTGATTTAAAAAAATTTTTTTAGCAGCTTTAAACTTTTTACATAAGTTTTTAACATAAAGTACCTAATCCAACACCATCATGTTTTAAACTAATGATCAACATTGGGAAAAAAAAAAAAAAGCTCTTCATATAATGTGATCAGGCTGGGGATCAGACTGGTAAGGAATGTTTCTTTAAGAGTTGAGGGTTTTGGAAAGGGGACTATTATTTGTTCTTTTTAGGCAAATCTGAATGCCTTCATATTCAGTGCTGTCATCAGTTACATTTAATTTAAATCTCTGATTCATTTCTGGGGATCTTGGCCCCTGGGAACCCATTAGTTTTTGAGCATTGTTTTAGAAGGATTCGCGTTCCTATGTGCTCACAATAGAGCAAAAGGGAGGATTGGGAAAATCTTACAGATGAGTTCCATAATGAAACAAATACAGGGTGTTTTCTTAGTGATACTTTTAGCCCACAGGGTGACATTCGCAGCTGCTATAGTAGCAGCCAGTGTGTATTTGGTGGCAGCATTCATATGTTATGACCCAGCACGTATAGCCCAAACCCTCACCATATGATTTACCAGTGAATCAGGCTGCTCCTGTTTCTTTTAAAAAGAATGGTCCCTGTAAATACAAATCATGAAGCCTGCACTGTTGGGTGCACTTGGTAGCTTATTCATTATTCTGTTTGGTGGACTGGTGAGGTAGAAGAATAAAAAGAGTTATTGTTCCCATTTCCATGTGATTTGACTCAGGCGTGTTTTAAAAGGTAGTTTTTGTAGCAGGGGAATGAAGACTTGATCCTGCACTGCTCTTAAAGTAAATATTTATACTCAATTTGATCTAAATGAAAATTGGACTCCACCAGTACTCCCCCCCCCCCCCCCCGTATTTTCTCTTCTCATTAAAATCTCTGATGCCACTGTCACAGTTTCCGCCCCGACTCAGGGTCTCATGCTCATTATATGCTGGCTCTGAGTTTTGGGACAAAGGTCATTTAAAGAAGAGAAAATCATGTTAAATAAAACTTGGGAACAAAATTTGAATATGGCAACAATTATAGATCTGTTATAAATATAATGAGTTTTCACTACTTTTTCTTCACAGAAAAATGCATCATATTAAAAAGTCTTTAACTAATAAACTTTCATTTCATAAAATATTGTCTTTTAATTTCTTACTGACTTATCTTGTTTTGGAAATATAAATTATTGCTTAATGACATATTGATTCCCGCTGAAGTCACAAACCAATTATATATCTTTCCAAATAGATTTATTTCATGGAGGGATGGAAATGAGGATGTGTAGAAAATGATATAAATCCAATTTAAAATTCAATGGAAAGAAGAGTAAAAGGCATAAAATCAGTTGTAAGTGACAAGGTGAAAAATAAGAAGGTAAGTTTTACCTTTTACAGAATCAAATATAAAAATTGGACTAGAATAACGAGAAAGCTGTAATGGTAAAACTGGCAATAGGAGCACCAACTGCCATTGATAAAACACTTTCTCTGTGCCAGGCATGTGCTAAATGTAGCCTTAACTAAATTAATGAGAACTTTATTCACCAAAGAAATAAAGGCACCAGACTCAGAAAGGTGGCTTCAATATTGGCATGTATGCATCATGCTATATGAATTTTTAGAAAGATTAGAATGAGAGGAAAAGCTGCTCATCTATTGTATGGATCTACTCTGATGGATAAAAATAGTATTGAAAGGAAAAGTTATATTTCACCAATGAACACAAGGCAAAAAAACTTAACATATTAGCAGAGTAAATACAATATTGTATTTAAAATACACAGTGGCCAAGTAGGGGCTATTTCAAGAATACCAAGATGGCCCTAGCCAGTTTGGCTCAGTGGGTAGAGCATAGGCCTGTGGACTGAAGGGTCCAGGGTTTGATTCTGGTCAAGGGCACATTCCTCAGTTGCAGGCTCTTCCAGGTATGTGCAGGAAGCAACCAATCAATGTGTTTCTCTCACATTGATATTTCTCTCTGTCTTTCCCTCTATTAGACTCTCTAAAAATCCATGGAAAAATATCCTTAGGTGAGGATTAAAAAAAAAAAAAAGAATACAAAGATGCTTATCACTGAAATTTTGTCAGTTGGAACCATGTTCAGATTCAAGCAATAAAAATTTGTCTAGAATGGCTTGAACAAACAGGCATTTATTTTACTCCTACAACAAGAAATCTGGAGGGAGACAGTTACTGATATTAGCTCAATGGCTCATCAATATCAGGACTGGTGATCTATGCTTTTTTTAGCTTTTTTTATTTTGCGGGTTATATAAGGGTTGCTGCCAGTTCCAGCACAGGAGCCCAGGTTCAAGGAAGGAAGAAGGAGGAAAGGCGAAGGGATCTGTGTGCCATGTTTTCTCCTTTTATTTTCCCTGAGTCCTCCTGGCAGAATCACACTCACAGGTCTTCAGTCAGACATCAGGATGCCACTTTTATGTCAAAGGGAGGATGCAAAACAGTGAAAAGTATAATCATAATTAACGTTCACCATTGCTGACCCAAACAAAACCAGGATTCTGTTCGCAAGAAAAAGGAGAAAGAATGAATATTGAGCAGGCAACTAGCTGTGCCTGCCTTAAATACCTAGCAAATAAATTAATTGTATTAACAGGTTACATGAGAAGATTCGTAGGGTCATCTTGTTAGTGCAAAAAAGCATTTGGTAAAATAACAAGTCAGTCAACTAGAAACGTTAGAAAGTTTCTTTAACACAATAAAGGGCACATGTCAAAAACCTCTAGCAAACATCATACGTGATGCTGAAACTTTAGAAAGTATTCTGTTTAAAGTGAGGGAAAAGACAAGGATGCCCATTATCTCTGCTATGGCAGGGAATAAATAAATTATAGTCTATTCATTTATTCAGTGAAATGCTATTCATCACTTACAATGAATGCACTGGGTCTTTATCTGTCAACATGGATACATTGCAAACAAATATAGAATTATAGGTACTGTATGATGCCATTGGCATACAATTTGAAAATCTAAAAAATATTAATAAATATTTTTATGAACATCTGCATTTATAGTAAAAGTAGAAGCCGCAGCCACACTTTGTCTAGGGAGAGAAGGAAGGAAAGGACATAAATGACAGCTACAAGAAGTCTTACTAATTTGAAATGTTGTATTTCTATTTTTTAAAAAAGATACAAAGTAAATATGTCAAAATGTCAGGATGTATCAAATCTGGATTATGGGTACATGATTGCCACATTTCTGAATGTTTTATAAGGATAAAAATCTCCAGAATGTCTTTCTTTTGTCCCTGTGATGCCTAGTGTGTGACAAGCCCTAGAATCCCAAGAGTGTTTGGGGGGATTTGTCTGATTTCTCATGTGAGACAACTAGATCCAGGAGCTGCCAGGGAGTGTGCTGATCTCACTTGCCCTGCAGGTGGCCCTGGGCCATTTGCCTCTCACATCCTACCCTCTACCTGCACCTTGCTGAGGCCCCTGAATTGAGAACCTATGGTTAGTTGGCCCGGATTTTTGTTGCTTCTACAGAGCCTCAGAATAGTTTTCCAGTTCCACTTCCAGATGAGCAATTTATAGCAAAAATTAGTAATTGCTTTGGGTCTCAAATGTTATAACTTTGTAACACATAAAGCTGTCTTGTCTCTTCCTGCCACACTGCCATTTTCTCCAAGACTGGATCACATGTCCCAGGTGGGCCAGGCTCAGGAAGCCCCCTTGGCAATGTATGGGACTGAAACCAGCTACTCCTTCCCAAAGCCAAGACCACAATACTCCAGGAAGAACCCTGCTTCAGAGTTGTAGACATTGTAGATTGTTCACCTCTTCATCACACAAGTTGCTCCCCACACCCCTTGCTTTGAACAATAGGACTCTGATTTTTTTTCAGGTACTTCTCTCTCCTCTACTTTCAGCCAACCTGGTTTAAATGGAATTGACAGTGGTCCTGCTCTAAAAATACATCTGGATTGCCTTAAACTAGCCAGCCTATCTCCTCCCTCGTATCAGTCTGGGGATTGGAGTCAGTGTGAGAAGTCACATAGTGTTTCTGGAGAAAGAAAGGTTTCTTTCTCTACCACTGGAATTGGCAGAGAATGGAGATGAAGCCAGGATCTGCAGCCATCTTAAAGCTCTGAGAGGCAAATTCACAAAGCCTAAAATGGAACAAATCTACAGGAAGCAAAGTATATCTCCAGAAAACCACCCCCAGGAGGCAAAGCCAATGAGCCCATGCTACTGTCATTGCTTGGTCCCTGAATCAAACCACACCTGAAGGTAGACGTACTGTGGACCTTCGAATTTCATTAGCCAATTAATTCCTTCCTTCACCTTAATCCATTTTGAGTTTAATTTTCTGTCACTTGCAGCAAAAAGATTCTTAACTCATACAAAGGTAAGCAAAATGAACAACAAAAGTGACCATAAAATACACTATGTTCTACAAAGAGGTATAACCTAGTCATTTCTACATAATGGGTGATAGTCAATCTGAATTATTAAAGTGGCTGAGTTTATCATTATTAAATAGAAGACTAATAACTGAACAGAAATTCCATTTCATTTACTTTAGAGATATCTCTAACAATGTATTTAGTGCAATGGTTGGAATCTTGTGAATCTTAACTTAGGTGTTTTTGTTTGTTTGTTTTTAAGCAAATGACTAAAAATCACTTATAAAATGGCACCTTTAGTCATTGCTTAGGACAAGGGGCCCTGCTCAATGCTGTTTGAGGAATATAATAGATTTACTTCTTTATGATAGTGAAAATGTATTCTATTATATCATTAGGTCTTCTTCCTATTATTATTTTTCTAATCCTAATCCAAGGATATTTTTCCATTGATTTTTTTTAGAGAGAGTGGAAGAGAGGGAAAGACAGAGAGAAATATCGATGTGACAGAAACACTGATTGGTTGCCTCCTGCACACATCCTGACCAGGGCCCAAGCTGGGGAGGAGCCTGCAACCTAGGTACATTCCCTTGACCAGAATTGAACCCAGGACCCTTCAGTCTGCAGGCCGACGCTCTAGCTACTGAGCCAAACTGGCTAGGGCAGGCCTACCTTTTAAAAAGTAATTCTGGTGGTCCTTTAATAATTTACTATTTGTTGGTTGAATGACCCAATCAAAGCTCCTATGAATTAATTTAACAAAGGTTTTAAAACTTTTTTACTTCATCCATCAAATAGCATTTATGTACATTTGGAAATTCTCCATCTGTAAATTTACTAGCTCTGTTACAGCAATGCTTGCCTCACATACAGATACTCAGATCTGTGATGTAATTCTATAAAACTCCCTCCCTGACTGATGCGGAAGCTCGGTTTCTTTCCAAGCTTTCCAATTATTACAATTATTGCGCTAGTGTAGTCTACAACAGGAATCAAAAACTTTTTTTTTCTTTTTGTAAAGGCCAGATAGTAATATGTTAGGCTTCATGAGTTATAATCCCTGTCATAGCTACTCAACTGTGGTTGCAGGAAAGCCACCGCAGACACTAGACAAACAAATGAGTGTGGCTGTGTTCTGATAAAAGTTCACTTTAAAAAACAGGAGGCTGGCCAGCTTTGGCTTGTAAGCCGGGGTTTATCTACCCCTTGTGTAAAATAGTGATATTTTAAGGTGTTAGGCACACATCTCACGCCTGTGAGAATTTTGTTTCCTAGGCTTGAGTAGTTTTAAGGGGTCAAATCATTTATTTGGGGAAAATAGCAAGTATCTTGAATCATAATACTCCTTTTGGTAAGCATTGGTTATAATCAATAGTCATTGTAAATGAAGAGAATATGAAAATAGTTTAATGCGTGCCATATGTGCCAGGCACTGTGCTATCTACTTTATTTATATGGCATCCTTTCATTCTTGCTATAACCCAAGCAAAGATATATGTTTAGAGATAGAAATGCCTAGTAGGAAAGGGAAAATTTATAGGTGTGAGACAATGAATATAATGGAAAGAACATGAGTTTTGGACAGATAGACTGGATTTCAAGTCCCAACTTTACCACATATTCCATATGACCTTGGTCAGATTTTATACTTAACTTCTTATTTTATACTTAACTCCTTATTTACAATTGAAAATATATAGTTATTGACAAGACTATATTGTAATTGTGATTGATAATATCATCTACATTTTAGAGACATATGAGGGTTTATTGAAGTGAGCAAATAAAGCATATGGCATGGGAACATGGTAAGTACTCATTAAACCATTCCTTGTTTTACACATAACTATGAAGTGACATGCTAAAGGTCACATTCTAGGATGGGTTGGAACTAGGATTTGCACATCGGCCTGACTTCAAAGCATGTGAATTTTCCACTGCATAGCCCTGACCCCCAGCTATCAATTTGAACTGGTGGCATTCAGTTCATACATGGAAATTGCTCAATCTATTAAAATATTCTATTTCCAAAGCCAGGTGAATCCCTGTATTGGGCCAGGGAGGCTGAGTGCATATTTCTGGAAGTAAATACGATGTGTCGAGCACACCCTGAGGCTGAAGCTGCCATGTAATATTTTGTCTCTCTTCCTCACACAGACACTATGGGAAATACTCTTGACCTTCTAGGTCTAGTTCAAATTCTCTTGCTGCCAAATTTTGAAACAGCCATAAAATGTGACCTGTGCTCTTAGCCTCTCAGGAATCTGTTACCTCAGCCACAGGAAGGACACACGGGTGAAATGCCCAATCTCTCTGCTACTGCTCTCTTGAAAGGGGCAGGAACATATGGAACCAACAGCTCTCATCCATGGCCCACGACGTGCCTTTGGTTATGTCAAGGACATGCAAAAGCAAGATGAATTTATGAATTTTATAATTGGAGATGAGTTGAGAGCATATCTGGACCTACACTCTCATTTTGAAAATATAAAAATTGAATCCCTGGAGAGTCAAAGAATAAGCCCAAGTAGCAAAGCTGATCCTTCTCAAGTCCAGCCTCAGACCCTGCCCCCACACCACATATAATTTTGGGGGAAAAAGAAGCCTAGACTCAGGTTGCCAGATTTAGCAAATAAAAACACAGATGTCCAGTTAAATTTGAATATTAGGTAAATAAATATTTTTTTTCAGTGTCACTCTGGGGGACATATAGTTACACAAAATAATTATTCTTTATCTTAAATTCGAAGTTAACTGGGCATCTTGTATTTTATCTGGCAAACCTAGCCCAAATCAAATAAACAGTGCTAAGATTTCTACCTTATAAAAAACATTTGAAACTATTAAGTTAGAAATATGGCTTAAGTGGCAAAAAATTGAGTGGACAAAAAGAAATCAAAACCTTATTAATTGAAGTTGAAGACCATCAATGGTTAGAAAAGAAGTAACATGAAGCTTAAGAAGAACAAGGAAGAAAAGGAAGAAGGGAAAAGAAGGGAACGAAAGGTGAAAGGCAGAAAGAAAAGACCATTTAGAGCAGTGGTTCTCAACCTTCTGGCCCTTTAAATACAGTTCCTCATGTTGTGATCCAACCATAAAATTATTTTCGTTGCTACTTCATAACTAATGTTGCTACTGTTATGAATCATCATGTAAATATCTGATATGCAGGATGGTCTTAGGCGACCCCTGTGAAAGGGTCATTCGACCGCCAAAGGGGTTGGGACCCACAGATTGAGAACCGCTGCTTTAGAATGTCGTGGTCTGTCCTTTATCTGTGTAAGCTCTACCTCGACAAAATAATGCTCAACTTACTGTCTTTTTCTCCTTTGCCCCACTCACCACTTGCCGTTCCTACTCCACTGCTTATTTCTCTGCTAAAATAGCATTCTATTTAAGTTTTAACTTTTTAAATTAAAGCCATACATCAGGGTGACTTAAAACTCAAAGAGTAACGAAAGGTTTATACATTAAAGTGCTAGCCCTTTCCCCCATCTTTGTTCACTCCTTTGAAGAGCCACCTTTATACTTGGTATCTGTTTTTAAGATGAACAACTGTCCCTGTTTGCCCAGAACTAAGGGGTTTCACAGGATTTGGCACTTTCAGTGCTAAACCAAGGACAGTCCTGAACAAACTGGGACCCTGTCTCTAACCTTAGAGATATTTTTATCTCTCTAAATAATATTTCCTATTTTTTTTTAATTTACCCATTTTAAACATTACTGTAGAGCTCCTCTTTTGAGAGGTGAGTGTTCATTTTGGTTATTTTCCAACAGTTGGTAAAACACGTTTCCCACATAGCTCAAGTTCAATTTGGCCAAAAAAAAGCCAAAAAGAGAATGTGTTTCTTCTAATCAGAGAAAACAAGAACCCATGTTGTGTGAGTGTCAAGGTGCCATTTTATTTTCCCACTGAAATACTTTCCCCCACCTAGGAGTCCTTTTAAATATTCTTAATTTTAATTGCCTTCCCCCCCCCCCCCCCACAAAGAAGTCAATTTAAATTAGGCAGAATCCATCACTGTGATAATTTTTTAATGAGTAAAGATAATGTACTGTACAGAAATTGAAATGAGGTGTTCCCAAGATCATTTACAGTCTCGAAAAGTCCTCCTAAGAGTCAGCTGAAATTAATGAATCTCAGTCTCATGACCATCAATACCTTATAACTGAAACCGGGTTCAGAGAGAGAAAAAAAATCACAATAATAATAGTTACACTTTCCAATTTGAGCATTTAGCTTCTTTCATCCTGAGATCCTGAGGAATTTGATAAACATTAATTAAGCCTCACAGGTGTGATTTATTAGATTAACTCGATAGCCATCAAAGGCTCAAAGTGTGCACAGTATTGTTTAATGGGGCTGGATTGAAAAGAGGAATAAATTAACATGTGAGGCAGACTGCCACCCTGGGCTAGAGCCCCCAGGATTTGGGCAAGGTCAGGAGGGGAGATGTGCTCCTCAGCTCAACTTCCTGACATAACACTGATCTCAAAAGATAGTGACCATCCTTTGAAGTTTCTTAATCTCTATTGAAACACCCACCCTCCACAGTTTATTTGAGCCTCTCTTTATAGCTTTGTCCTCATTATACCATTAGGTGTCAAAGACAGGCATGGCCTGTTAAATGAGTGACCTTCAGTTCAACAAAAAGTTACCACATTTGTGGAAATCCAAGCATATTTTTTGCTGATATTTTGGGGTGTTGAGGCGTTAGTCATGGTCAGATTCAAAACCTAAGGTTTTATTTTACAGGTTTTTCAGGCTCTTTCTGGGGTTGAGGGTTGGGTAGGAGAAGAGAGTCAATGCACTTTTGATAGCAGATTATAAGCAATACGTTGCCTTGATAAATTGTTTTTTTGTGCTCAGAAGGAAAAAGGCTGCAAATTTAAAACATTCTCAATGCTAATTTTCAATAACGGATTGAGTTTATGGAGATTAAAAGATTTCCCTCATCCACCCTATGAACTGAGGAGTTGATTAGCATGAATATAACAAGGACAATAAACTGGATTGTCTTGTTAATGCTAGCTTTTCTCTGTTAATTCATGCTGTATTCTTCCAAAGTTTCTTCTGTTTGTTTGCTTGGCAGCTGTTTTACACTGGTGCTTCACTTGCAACTTTCATTTACTTAAAGGTCTAGATTTTTTTTTCCATGTGATGTTCTCTTACGTCAGGTCTCCCTCATCTTGTGTATTTTACTCCTTGTCAGGAGGCTGAATTATTGAAAAGGCCTGGCACTGGTGCGAACATGCTGGTCCCAAATGGAGACAGAGGACAGGGCACAATATTTTTAAAGCACTTTTAGAAAAGAACATTTTAGATTATCTTATCCTAGACTCTATTTGCTCTCAGAGACAGTGTCATAAAATTTTCATGAACATGAACTTCTTTTGGCCTCCAGGGCCTTGTCTGTCCTGGGCACTGACTGCCCTTTCCTGATTGTCTTGGTTGCTGTTGAGTACTTTTCCTTTTCTCCTCTTTTAATCTTAAGTATTTTTCAGGGTTCTCTCTAAAGCCCTGCCATTTCTTTCTTTGCACAGAAAAGAACATGTATCTTTTGAAGGCCTACTCTGTGCTGGGTACTCTGTAGGTCAGTTTGTAGTCAATCCTCACAGAAACCTTGTGAAATATTCGTATTCTTATTGGATCAGGAAGAACTTGACATTATACGTGAAAGAAGCTAAGGAAACGTTCTGCCTTACAGAGGTAGGCCAGGCCGTGTCGAAGGTGGCCTCTTAGGACAGGTTGCCCTGGGTGATCTTGAGCAGTGTCCTTGCCCACATTGCTGCACAGCAATAAGAGAAGAATTGAAGGAAGCATGTTGTTCAGACAGATTGTATAGTGGCTTCCCAGGAGGACACTAAGCCACCTTCAGGGTTGTTACTGACCAGCATAGTCATTTTATAAGTTTATGTGTCAAAGTGCCTAGTTGTAGCTCATTGGGCAGAGGGTTCATTTCTTATTTTTATAAGGCATGAATATTAAATACTCTCCACCTTAAAATAATTTACTGTCTTTACCACATTAATTTTTTTAAATAAGTAATATAACATTATTTACAGGAGTTACTGATATACAGATTATTGGGAAACATTGATCTTTAAACACATATTTGACATGTTAATTACTAAGGAAATTGAGGACTGGAAGATAGAGAAATGAACAAACAGAAATTGAGTATGAGAACTGAGAGCAAATCATGTTTTGGTAAATGCCTATGAGCAAATCTGGAATACTAGCAATGTTATTTTCTAATTGTCAGTAACTGTCACCCATTAATTGATTAGAGTAGATTTTAAAATAACACATGATACTATATTTATATTGCCCATTAAAATGGAAAGCAATTTAGAAGCTTCAAGATTTCAGTATTTCTTGCAAAGTAAATTTAAGTGGGAAAAACAACACACATGCACACACACACACACACACACTCTAAAACATACTATGCCATGCCCACACTGTAATTTATCAACTGGGAAGGAAATTGGCATGTCTTTTCCTGCTGATTTATTGGTTAATTCCAACAATTCACTGTAGAAAAGGCCAACAATGAATTACAATGTGGGAAAAAATTAAACAGAGCATTTAGAAAGGTGTTTCAGTATACAGCCTTGAGAAACAACTTACATAGCTATTTTGTAGCCAGTCTCCAAGCAATTGGTGAATATGAAATGCTACACAGGATAGGAAATGTACCAGAAAATGTCACATGTCTCACTTCTCTTATTTAGAATATGCCATGTCACATGAAGATTCGACTTTCCCTTTATCTTCACGTTAGAATCGGATAACATTAGATCCCACTTACTATTTGTTTAAGGAATCACTCTGGAAGGGCAGGAACAACAGTGAACAATCACAGAGAAGCCAGTGAGAGACACTTTGCTTTTGCGAGAGGGACATGCATCTTTGGCCCAGAAGGAGCAGAAACTCTCATGAGGAAGAACAAGTGCTCAAAGCTGGAATTCCTGTCACTATCCTGTCCTGTCCCCAAGGATCCGGAGCTGATTGGAGAAGGGAATTTCCCCATCAAGAATCTCCATTTCTAATTTCTCAAATATAGTTGAACAAACCAGTTGCCTCTCTTTGCTTTCAAAGTGAGTCCCTTTGAAATGACTTAAGATGTATATGATAGTTAAGTATGGGTTCACTTGGCTGGGTCATGGTGCCCAGATATTTGATCACACATTAGGCTGGATGTTTCTGTGAGGGTGTATTTTTTTTTATAGATTTACCTTTAAATCAGTGGACTTGAGTAAAGCAGATCTCCATTAGAATGTGGGGGGCCTCATCCAATCAGTTGAAGGCCTGAGTAGAATCAAAGACTAGCCTCCCCTGAGCAAGAGGAAATTCTGCAACAGACTGCCTCTAGCCTTGAACTGCAACATCAGCAGCATCAGCTCTTGCTGGGCCCTCAGCCTACTGGCCCACCCTGCAGAAATTGGGCTTGCCAGCCTCTACAATTGCATTAGCCAATTCCTTAAAAATACTTTTCTTGATGTCTATACATACATTTAAGTGTTTTGCAAGGTTCTCGCTAAAGCCCTGTCATTTTTTTCTTTGCATAACAAAGAACACATTTGCCTTTTGAAGGCCTACTCTGTGCTAGATACTGTGTAGGTCACTTTGCAGTCAATCCTCACACAAACCTTGTCTAATATTTGTATTCTTATTGGAATACAAATTGGCTCTGTTTCTCTGGAGAATTCTAATACGTGTACAAAATAAGTTTACAATTGTAGAAAGCATTGTAGGTGCCATTTACATTACTAATGTTGGGAGACAGGAATATGACAGTGTTCATACACTTCTTTATTGTTATTCTGCTTCAGGTAGGAAAGGAAGAAAGGAGCAAATCTATTTTCAGTGTCTACTCTATCCTGAGCCTTTGTTTATTGGTTTATGTCCTTAATTATTTTTATGAACACCATCGACTCTTTATAATGTTGCTGTGATGAAGGTATGATCTCCTTTCTATAAATGAGAAAAAGGGCACCCAGGAAGACGAAGTCACTTTCTAGAGGCCACAGAGCTCCTGTGTAGCATATGTGGGGCCATTTGATTCCAGAATCTACATATGTTGTTGTTGTTTATTTGAGTCCATGTTTTCCCTATTTCCCATGCTGCTTTCTCAGGTAACACACTGAGTCCTGCCGGAAACACATCTGTATACTGAAGTGCTCCTTTTCTAATGGAAACAACCACTCTTGGGAGCTCTCTGTGCTCTGGCACAGTGCTGGGGGCTCTTCCTGTATTATCTGGAAGCCTCATTTTAACCTTGTTCTTCAGGTCCCAGTGTTTCCATTTGGTATTTTGGGAAACTTACACATAAAGTCATATAACAACCTTCACGTTACACAGCTAAACTGGAATTCATGCTCAGGTTGGTTTGTCTGATTCTAAAATCCACCCTCTTAACTCGTAGACTAAGCCATGCTCATTTCTTAGGAATTCTACCTCGGCACATCCCCACACTTGATTTTTCAGACAAAAGAGCTTCTGTGTTTTCAAGTTATCTTCTCACTAGCTCAAGGAAATAACAAAAGGATTGCTACACTTACAGCATGCTATTTACTTAGCAGAAAAATTAAAAACAAATGTATTCTCTACAATACAGAATACGTATACTAGAGTTTCTATTGATGCATTCTTTCTGTTGCCAGTAGGATCTAAGGTTTCCTTTGCCCCAACACCCTACTTTATGTTGGAACAGCTGATTTCAGGAGCAAGACACCCTCCAAAATGGTTCCTTTAAAGCGGGCTATCAGCACCCATCCATCCTCTCCCTGTTCCTGTGTCTACCTGGTCTAAACAACAAAGAAATAAACGTCTTGTTGGGATATTTCCCCACCTCCACTATTTACTGAGCATAGCCAGACATCATTCTCCAAACCCACACACGTGTCTAGAAAGCAAAGAGAAACAGAATACAACTTTAGGAAAAGATACGAAATGATGTGGAAAGAAAGGTGAGTTCTTGTGTGGCTGGGTGAAGTGTGGATACCTCGTCTGGGTGTTTGTAAACGTGCAGAGAAACCTGCCTTGACTCGGGAACAGGGATGTGCTTTTTGATGTATATGCCTCTGCAGACTTCAGGAAGGTGAGCCCATTTTTTACTGCGGGAGAGTGACAGAAATCTATCAACCTGGCTTATCATCCCACAATTACAGCAATTTATGGTGTGCCGTTCGCAAGGTCACCCGCACCAGCCACCAAACAAAAGCACTCTCCCTTCTTTGTTCCGACGAGACCTAACGCGTTGCTGTAACTCAGGTTATCCGGGATATTTTTCAATTAATTTGCAACCGCTTGGGCTGAATATCGCTCAAGCCTGGCATACAGGTAACATTTTTCATGGGCTGGAAACTGCACAGCCCCGGTCTTATAGAAGCGCTGCTCTTTTCCTTTTCAGCTCACTTCATTCAGCCTTTTCTTTCCTCTTGAGATAAGGAACATGCCGCAAGAAGAAAAAAAATTCTTTGTGATTTTGAGAAGGAGCTTTCTGTCCTGATAAGCGACCTATATTTTCCCCTAGCATTGTCTGAAGGTGTCGGAAGCAATTAAAAGCATGGCTAATTCTTCTGAAAGGACTTGGAAGCCTCCGCGTGCAGAATGGGACTTCCCCGAGACAGTGCTGGGTGCCAGGATCCGGTTCCTCAACACCCAGAAGCTGTGTGCGGTGGGAACGTGTAGAGGCAGGGACTGAACTGTTTAGGTCACAAACACGCGCGCGCAGGGACACTTTGATGGAGGTGATTAGCCAGCGCAGCAGGCGGCCTGCTTTCCTCCGCAGTGTTTCTCTGGTGATTCGCTGGCCACGAAGTCTTTCCAGGTGCTGCTCTCTGCGGTGCCCGCCCAGCCTCCCTGTGCTGCTCATTCCAGCTGCCAGGGCTTCTGCTCCGCTCTCCCGGGCTCCCAACCCTTCTGATCATTTTCTGTCTCCTGGTGCGTGTTTGCAGAGTCTCAAATCCGTCATCCCAGCGCCCTTCAGCTTTGAGGGCAAATCTGTCTGTCCTTCAGACACCTCCTGGCTGAAAGGTGTTTTCACTCTCTTCCACCCACTAGGGTCATGGGGAGGGTTTTTCTTTCTCAGTCCCCACACACCTCCGGGTGCCACTGTCCCCCCACCCATTTTAATCCTCACCCCCTTTCTCTGTGAATTTCTCTGTCATCTCTCAGCACTCTTGGGGGGGCGGGGGGGCGGGGGGGAGTATTGCTGAGTAGTTGACAGTTAGTATGGGCTCATGTCAGACCCATCTGGGTTCAAATCCTGGCATCACCACGTTAACGATGTAATGTCTGTTGCCTCAGTCTCCCCGTTTGTAATTGTCACTGGTTCATAGGATTAGGTGGGCTCATATTTGGCAAGTGCATAGTACAGGGCTTCCCCACATATTTTTAGCGATTAGAAATGGTAGGAATTATTGTTTGCCCCGTAACTTTCCCTCTAATCTTCCCCTTTCTTTCTGTTTATTTTTTAAAATTATTTTTATCTTTGTGAAGTCGTACTTTGCATATCCTGTTATTTAAATAAAAATAGTTACCACCAGTGAAATGAGTACTAAAAACCTGGGAAACAATGTGTTGATGCAATGTGTGCGTGTTACAGAGGAGAAAGCTCATGGACAACACCCCTATGACTGGGTGAGAAGGTGTCTCCCCAGGATCACATCAGATGGAAGATACAATGGGACACACTACCCTGGAGGGCCTGGGATTGGCAAGCCCACTGCTCATGTGAAATCTAAGTGGTGCCACAGATCTGGACATAGAGAGCATCAAGTCCAAAGAGGCTGGGAGTTGGGTGGGGCGTTGGGCAGCATCTGGGAAGTTAGTGAGGAGGACGGCAATGCTGATCCCAGGGAAAAGCTGCTTGCTCTCCTCTCCATCACTTAATTTGGGATATGGACACTCTATGTGATGATGGTAGCCAAAAGCTTTACATTTTCACAAGCAGGCGCAACCCAAATAGCTTTTAGCTCCCCCAGAAACCCCATAGTTGATCAGTCAGTGTCTGCTGATGCCAGATTCACAATCCCATCCAACTCTTCAAGTAGCTCTTCATTCACTAGGTTTCTCATAGTGTCTGAAATATACTGGCGACCTTCTAATTTCCTTTTGCATAATCTATACCAGTCAAACAACCTTTTCCTGATTAATCTCGTTTCTCAGAGACATTTAAAAGAGGGGAGGGGTATTGTGGTTAAAGGAGAAATGTGTTGCAGAACAATACGCCAACATATCTTACAGTTATACAGGCTATTTTCTTCCTGCTGAATTTTGACAAGGTCTCTGAACTCTTCCCAACAGGTATCCAGGTCCTTCCCTACAAATGAATGACAGTTGTCATGTAATGGTGCTCATTGTATTCCATGTATTCACCCTTTCCCAGCTTCCCTCGGAAAGACAGGGCTATAAGGCGAGTTCTACACGATGGACAGCAAGTGGAAGTGATGTGTGTCACTTCCTCTCATTGTCATTGCCAGAGGCAATTAAAAGCTAATGTGCTTCCTCCATCCACTCTTTTTTTACTGTGGCCAACTTGGGGGTCGTGCGTTCCAGGATGCATGGATGTGATGTAAGGAGGGAGGATGGCTCCTCATGTGCACAGGGTTTTCATGAATGAGAAATATATGTGCATTGGACAGCACTGCTGGAGTTTAGGATTTGTCTATTATAGCAGAAAATCAGGCCTAACATAACTAGAGCATGCCAGATAAAGCGTCTTCGCTATTCCTCATGGTTGCTAAAAAGATAAAGCAGCCAGCTTAAATAAACATGGTTGGCCATGGGTAGACTGAGTTAACTTTCTGGACCTAGAGGTCCAGGGAGTGGTGCAACTCAGGACATCCCCTGAGTCTGCGCCTGAACTGCTGACTGGCTTCCTTCGGTGGCATCTTTCTCTTTACTTTCAATTGGCCTAATTTTAATAGATGAAGAAATGAGGCCCTAGGACAGTAGTTCTCAACCTGTGGGTCGCGACCCCTTTGGGGGTCGAATGACCCTTTCACAGGGGTCGCCTAAAACCATCGGAAAACACATATATAATTACATATTGTTTTGTGATTAATCACTATGCTTTAATTATGTTCAATTTTTAACAATGAAATTGGGGTCATCGCAGCATGAGGAACTGTATTAAAGGGTCGCAGCATTAGGAAGGTTGAGAACCACTGCCCTAGGAGGTCACATGTCTTGCTCAAGTGTCCATACAGAGTGGATTAGAACTAGAAGCCAGCCCAGCTGGCATGGCTCGGTGGTTGAGTGTGAACCTATGAACCTGGAGGTCATGGTTTGATTCCCAGTCAGAGCACATGCCTGGGTTTTGGGCTCGACCCCCAGTTTGGGGTGTGCAGGAGGCAGCCAATCAATAATTCTCTCTCATCATTGACGTTTCTATCTCTCTCTCCCTCTCCCTTTCTCTCTGAAATCAATAAAAATATATTTAGAGAAAAAAACAACAAGAAGAACTAGAAGCCAGATCTCCTGACTCCAGGAACCAACCCTTCCCTCTCCTCGCTGTTCCCTCTCTCTTCCTTCTGCCTCTCTCTGCATTGATGACAAGTAAGAGCAGTGGGGTTCCAGCCACTCTTGATAATGTGATATAAACAGCTAGGCAACAGCAGCGTACACACTCCAAATTATAAAGATCATTAATCTTGGGAATTGCCTTTAAATCTGCAAACTCTGCTCCCCATGAAAAAGGCCTAATTTTTTATTCCACCCCAAACTAGTCATTGAATTTATCAAGCAAAGATTCTCATTGTAGCATCAAATGTCTTTCTCTGCTTCTTGATTGATTGATTAATTAGTTATGTGTACTTGGGTCCAGCAGGGAGCCTAGTGACAGCTGTGACATGAAAATTACTGGAAAGTTACAAAAATATGCAGCAGTGTTGACTTGCAGAAATATAGTACCAAGGATTGATTAGAAATAGACACATATAACGATCACATCTTGAAATTACCTGTCACTGCTGAGGCCATGAGAAAAATCCTTTTGATTAGGATGAATTAATTCAGTTCCAATCTAATCACCTGCAAAGAAAGTAGTGAATATTCTATTTATTTCAATTTTTTTTTTTTTCCTTTTTGGTCTAGAATCTTGAAGTTTGAAGAACAACTCCTGTAGAGACAAAATGATCTTTGGAAAAACTCAAGTTTAATCAGGTCATTCTTGCTTAAAATCCTCTAATGGTTTCACATTATCTTAGGGATCAAAGAATTGACTGACCATAGCTGCTAAAGCCCCATCTTGTTCAGCCTTCAGCTGCCTCCCGGCCTCATCATATATCCCCTTTCCTCCTCCTTCTCTGGGCTGCCGCCCCCCCGCCCCCCCGCCCCCCAAGTCTCACTGTCGCCCTTACCACAGGGCTTTGGCACATGCTCTTTCCTTTTTAGGGAATTCTCTCCCTTATCCACTCTTTCTTACTCTTCAGACCTCAGCTCATGTCACTGTCTGAGGGATGCCTCATCTCCTGATAGGTCAAGTCTCCCTATCCAAGACTTTCCTAGTATCATGCACCTGCCTTCTTAGCACTTGTCACAGATATAATTTTAATTGTACATTTTTTGTGTGTGTGCAATGACATAATTAATTTTTCTTTCCCCAAATTAGATATTTAAGTTCCATGAGGACTGAGACTGCCTCTGTTTTCTGCTCACAATGTTTTTCTCCAGCAGAGCATTCCTCGGCCAGAGCAGTCACTCCATTTATATTTGATGAATAAGTGAATGAATAGCTCATTGACTCAGAAATATAGCCTGGTATAAGTTTAATAGAAACCACCACCAGGCATTTTTCTTGAAGTTTTTGGACAAAACAGATGCACAAGTAGACAAGACTCTCTCTCTCTCTCTCTCTCTCTCTCTCTCTCTCTCTCTCTCTCACACACACACACACACACCACCACCACCACCACCACCACCACCACCAACAACAACAACAAAACCAACCAAACAAAACAACCCCAAAGCTTAGTGTGATTTCTAAGCAGCAAATATCCTGTTGCACAAATAAAACAGCAAGTAAAAAGTCCAACCTTCAGCTTTCACCTGTGTGATTCGTAGATGGTTTAACAAACCTGAGGCATTCATAATTCAGAAGACTCTGAGAGTTGCCTGGTGCTTTGCACGCTCAATAAAATGACCACCTTTGTGCTTAAAAATCTCTTTGGACTGCAATACCACTCTGAGCAAAAGAATACATATCTTAGTAGTGGCCAGGAGTGTCAGACAAGGTCCCGGCAGGAAGCACTTGGCTCATTCAGAAGAGATTAACTGAAAAATATATAAGGAAGTGACTACTTACAGAGGTGTGGGCAGGCTTAAGGGGACAACAAAGCAGGGTGAAGCATCCAGGAATTAGCGACATGAGGAGATGTTACTATTCCCAGGCTTGAGGAAGTCAGGGAAGGGAATAGTGGGAGAGAAACCTCATAAAAACGGGTGCCCTGTAGGAAGGACTGCTATCAGAAGCTGTAGCCATTCAGACCGTAGCCACAGAAGAATGCAGCCACTGCCAGGGCCCTGGACAGAGGGGCGGAATCAGGGAGGAATAAACTGGAGCTCTACAATGTCCTGGCAAACCCAACTAGCAACCAGAGGCGAGAGAGTTTGGGGATTGCAGTCTCTAGAGGTGCACTCCTCTGGGCAGGGAGGTGGAGTGTGAGAGTGGATTTATGAAGGGAAAGGAGAGAATGGCCAGCATGCCTTTGATTTTATAAAGCACTTACTATGTGCCACTGTTTTAAACTGTGCATGTGTTCATTCAGTCAGTCTTCACGACAACCCCATGGGAAAAAGCACCAATATTTTTCTCTCTTCTGCATGAAGAAACTGAAACCTAAAGAGGTTAAATCACTTGCCCAAAGCCGCACAGGTGTAGCTGGTGGTAGAACTAAAGGTTTGAACCCAGGCATTCTGACTCCAGAGCCCATTCACCTCACCAGCATGTTAGACTGCAAATGAACAGTCTCAATTTTTAGGTGAAGATGAAAAGTATCTGTGCTCTTGCCAGAAACAAATCACCCGGGCAGGAACTAAGGAAGAAACAGAACTAACATAAATATTGATGAGCCATTTGGAGACTGGGAAATCCAATTTATTTTGTATATACTGGGAATATATTGGGAATAAATTTATTTCCCAGTAAAGTGCTGTTTTGGGTTACTGACTACTCATTGCATTGGTGATGCTCAGATATGTGGGCATTCGGCACCTTGATTAAGGATATAATTCAAGCTTAACTCAGAAAAGAGAATATCTACAGGAGTGACGGCACCATCTGGTCAAATATGAAGGTGAGTGTTAGAGATGGAGTCAAAGGATTTTAGATGGAGGGAGAGAACACATTCAAGAGTTGTAAGTCTTGGGGGGTAGGGGAGACCAGGGGACTGTCAAGGGCGGGGCGGGGGGGGGGGAAGGACACATATGTAATACCCTTTGTAATACTTTAAGCAATAAACTTTAAGCAATAAAAAAAAAAAAGAGTTGTAAGTCTGATATTCACCCATTTGCTCCATGACTTCGATACTTCATCCAGCAGTGAGTAACATGGCCAATATCTGATGTAAGTTTGAGAATTGAAAGGAAGTCTGAAAACAGAGTAATATCAATCATATCTCATTTTGATGTAAAAAACTTACTGTTTTAAATTTTTCTTTGCTGTAAACATAGAAAATAGACATACAAAAGGGGAAAATAAAAACCAACTGTAATCTCATCATCTAGAAAAACACACACCATGCATTTGGTATGTCACCCTAACCTTTTCTCTGTTTGTGTCAATATTTACAGAATTGGGATCAGACCGAATATGTTGTTTTAAACTTTATTTTACATATAGTGTATTATAAGCATCTACCCATGTCATTAAGTATATTTCTCCTCATTTTATCATCTGTAGTGAGGTTTTCTTTTGTATGGGTGAAACCACATTTTATCTACTCAGTCCCCTAGAGCTGACATGCAGGTTGCTTTCGATTTTTCTGTATTATAAACAACATGCTCACAACTGAACCTTTGTATTATTCTTGTAGAGAAAATATCCATGAAGTTAATTTCATTCCTACTTTAACATTCTTGACTCCACTTACTTAAAGTGGGAGACTTTCTGTTAATATTTGGATGTTTAACATGGTTAAGTTTGGAGGATGACAAGCCTTTGAGAATTTAATGAAATTGACTCAGCTTACCAGTATGCACAGAAGCTTTAACATATGTCCTAAGATCCAGCTTAAAACTGTTAATTTTATTCTTGCTTAACTGAGATTGATACTGGGTAATATTTAAAAGATCCTAAAATTTAAAAAAAAAAAACCCAACAAAACATGTAGGCCAAAAGCATCTTTCTACTAAAAAACAAAAACAAAACAAAACAAATAAAAACGTGAAACTGTTGCATGGTAGGCTGAGCACTTTTAGGAAGTGTGCGCCTGAAAGCAGACCTCTTTGTATCCTTTGCCACACTATGCAGTAACTGGCTGTATTAGGTTGCAAAGGAAAAAAAAAAAAAAAGCCTCCCAGACCTGTAAGTCTATAAAAAGAATGTGAGTGTCAGGCACTGTGGTGGCTTCTCTCTGAAGTCCTGAAGGCATTTTTAGGTGCCTGTGCAGTTCAGTCATAAGAAAAAGGACTTTGATCTCTCCTGCTGACTTTGCACGAAAAGAAATTAAGACACTTGGTCCTTGATGATGAGAGTATGAATGCTAAACAAATGTACTTGCAAAATTCAGAGACACATCAGCATCCTAAAAGGGAAAGTAAAATGGGGGGAGGGCTTCTAATTTCTCCATCGAAGGGAGAGACATCCAATTATCGAGGCAGAGAAGTGCTTTCTCCCTTAGTACAGCCACTGAGAACCGT
Organism: Myotis nattereri; assembly: GCF_964212035.1. Taxonomy (NCBI): domain Eukaryota; kingdom Metazoa; phylum Chordata; class Mammalia; order Chiroptera; family Vespertilionidae; genus Myotis; species Myotis nattereri. The sequence goes on along the minus strand of NC_138084.1, from coordinate 22,110,605 downwards.
ATCCTTCTGCCCAGTCCCGGCTACGGGTTTCCTGTGTGTAAAACACGGCGCAAGCTCGCAGGCTACTAATTGCTACGTTTTGTACTCGTATCAAAGACTGTTTGTCAGAGGCTTTCAGAAAGGTTTTGCCATTCAAGATTCAAAATGAAGAACCCATCTTCCTTTAAGAAAAGTAAAATAATAGAACCTACTGTGTGTCACGGATTATGCCCCTGATCCCTAACAACAATATGAGGGAGCATTCTCAGAGAATCACAGAGTTAAAAAAGCATCTTCCAGATCACATAGCTAGATAATGGTAGGGCCAGGAGTCCAGCCCAGCCCTGCTGCTCACGCTATTTTGAATACACTATGTATAGCACAGAGTGACATACTTAAGGTGTATCACCTATTACAATGTAGTATTGTGGCAGACAGTTCTTTTTTTGGCTGTCTGGTATTCAGTCATACTCCTCCCTAATTTGACTTTGGGTGAAACTCTTCTTTGAACGTGGGATTAATGATGATCCTACCATTTCCTTTGTAGAGCTGGGGGAAGGTATGTGAGCGAGGTTGCCTGTTCTGAGAGTATGGGTTCATCACGCAGTAGATGTGGTCTAGGGACGAGACATTGCCTACAATAAGATGTGGACTTTCCTCTCTAGTTCCAGAAGTCCTTTCCTTCTGATCCATTTCCATGATTTAGGTCCTCTAGCCTCTCACTGATTCTGTGAACTAGCCCCTCCTTCCACTAAATTCTTCTGCCAAGCAGCCAGCATTAGGTTCTAAGGGTTACAACCAAGAGTCTCAAGTGATGTTAGTTCTTGCTTTTATGGGTAGCTGGCCAGAAAATAACCCCTAATCTTTCCATGGTACTGGAATCCATAATAGAGTTTCAAGGGATCGCCTGAAAATTATTTCTGAGATATTAATAGCAATATGTTCATTTAGATCAATAGGAGGTAGATAAATTACTAGGGCCAAGTGTAGTGCTTAATGATTGCCTTCACCTTTTAACCTGTCATATGTGGGCTGTCCCCACTGACCACTTAGAGTTTTATAGCTGCAAGGGACCCTGGTGATCATGGATACTAACTCCCTCATTTCCCTTTTATGAGGCTGCTCCTTCATCAGCAGAGAGAAGGAGATCACATTCTCTTTACCCTTTGGACTTCAATATTCATGGTGTCACTTGCAAGGCCTCCATTGTCCCTTTTGAACATTAGCCCAAAGTTATTAAGCTTAATGCACAGTTCCTTAATGCATGGGGAATGACAAAGGGTCACTGAGAGAAATGTATGCTTCTCATTTATTCTGTATTGTGAGATTTAATCTCAAGTGGCCTTCCCTGCTAAGTCTAAGGAGTTTTATTTTTTAAAGAAATAATAATAAAAGGAGGGGAGAAATATGTCATCAAGAAAATAAAATCTGAAAATCACTTAAGTGATTCAGAGTGGCAAAAGATAACTAACTGAAAACCACAGAAAACAACAACAGTTCATAATTCTATGTGGAAGCATAAGGCAGCCTAAAATGTGGGTCTGACAGGCTGATCCTCTGGGGAACAACTATTATAAGTTTAGTATGAAGCAATTATATGCTCTAGGTAAACAGTCTTCATGTGTCCACGTACTGTTATGGTGGGTGATTACTCAGGAGTGCGGCAGCTGGAATTGGAAGAACCAAAGTTTCTGTTGGGGTTTGCAAAAGCACCAGGATCTGACTGACAGGAGAGTCTGGCTAAGTGTGATGATTCATCTTATGCATCAACTTGTCTGGGTCAGGGGATGCCCTGATATATACCCACAGTCTTTCAGTGTGTCTGTGAGAGCGGTTCAGGGAAAGGTTAGCATGCGAATTGGTAGACTGAGTAATGCAGATGGCTCTTCCCAGGGTGGATGGGCATCATCCAACCCGTTGAGAGCCCGAATGAAACAAAAAGCAGAAAAGGTTTAAGGTTTCTTTTCTGCCTGACTGGTTGAGCTTAGACATCAGTCTTCCTCCAGTTTGCACTTTTACACCATTGGCTTTAGAGACAAAGGTAGCTTTGTTGTGATTGTTTAAATTGGATAAACACATTAATGCCTCATGTGCTACAATTAGTTTGAATTTCTTTATTTTATACAACAATTCATAGCTAAATTTACTACCTGGTAATGTTAGACAAATATCTGCTATCCCCAATGTGATACTGTTGGGCAAGGGGTTAAAATTTCCCCTCTGATTTGTTGACTGAGCCAGGTGAATTTGGTCAGGCAATTTGTTAGGAGAGCTGAAATATAGTCAAGAAGACTCTCTTGGCTTACAGTTTGCATTTGTTTTTCTTTTATCTTTTCCCTAGTCATAAATCTTTGTTGGGGAAGAGAGTGAAAAGGGAACGAGGAAGAAAAAAAAAATAGCGAAGCATGAGAAGGATCTCTCATTCCCCACACATCCATCCACCGAGCTGGGCAAGAGAGATTACAAATCATACTCCACAAATCAAAAGTCTCTGTTTCCACAGAGGCAACCATTTCAGAAATACATTCTTAGAATCTGTTCTCCCAAAACACAGCTCATTATGAATGGGCTGTAATCAAATTAACATGGCATTTTGACTTGGGAATCAATGAGAATTGATGAAAGGTACAACAATTTCCACTTAGGGTGTTGTAGGAAAGTGACAGAACTGGGAATCAGAATCTTGGAGTGTGCTTATTCCTGATGACTGGCTGCCACATGAGACCAAGTATCATGATCTCTAAAGTAGAAACAGGCTCTGAATCTTGTCAGGCTATTATTTTACCTTATTTGCATGCATAGCTTTTTCCTTCATTCCCATTCAAATATCTGCATCCTTGTATTTAAGGTCTAAATAGTACATAAGTTGAGTTTTATCAAGCCTGACAATTTTTTATTTTTAAAGTATTTAAAGATCTTGGTGAAGTATTGTAGCAACCATCTCAGGTAGAAACTGTAGTTTAACTCTAACCCTGCTGTTTGGCTTAACAATAGAAAAGTTATTTTGATTTTCTGAATTGTATACATCATCCCATTCAATTGAATGACTATCCCATTGATTGTTATCTTACTGGTTTTAGAAAGCACATTCTTCTGTACCTGGGAAACAGGACAGCACAATTATCCTAAATTGTTTTAGTGGCCACAGATAATGCGTTCCAGTTGACTCAGTAGTCCCAAGACCAGGACAGCGCAATTACTCTAAATTACCTCGATGGCTCTAGATAATGAGTTCCTGGCAACTCAGTGGTCTCAAGACCCGAGGGCTCTAGATAAGGTGTTTCTGTCAATTCAGTGAGCCTGAGACCAAAACTATAATTAACATGCTTAATTCTGCTTCTGTAAACTGCTTTTTTGAGAACCAGGTTCCTCATTCCAAACCCTGGGATGTAATCAATACCTTTGTGAACTTTGCCTATGTAAGTCTGGTGTTAGGGTCCTCTTATCACTATGAGATTTGGGGAATGGCCCCTCATAGTCCCGGATTGCAATAAATGTGACTCTTTAATTCGACTTCTTGAGGCGTCCTTCTGTGATTCGCGAGGTACATTACAACATTGGGTTTATTTCTATTTATTTCTTGAGTTTATATCTACTACTTTTGTTTGTTTGTGTCACCTGCTTTATTTTCTTTTGCTTCTCATTTCTTGAATTATTTTGAATAACTCTTATATCTGTATGTCTTCCCCCTATAAACTGGTAGTTATACATTCTTTAAATAACATTCAGCCTTGATTTCTAACAATTTAATATAAGTACTTAGAGTACATAACACAGGGATTTTAGCTCAATTTACTTCTGACTTCTCTGCTGTTGTTATTATGCATCTTAATTCTGTGAATTTTGTAACCCCTAAAAGGCATATTTACTGTGTTCAGTAATCCCTCCACAGGCATAATTTTATGTATTCAATATTCATTTATATTTATCTACCTTTTTTTTAAATTAAATCTTTACTCTTCATATTATTACAGTTGTTCCTCTTTTTTCCCCCCATAGGTCCCCTCCACCCGGTTCCCACCCCACCCTCTGCCCTTACCGCCCCCCCCCAACTGTCCTCATCCATAGGTGCACGATTTTTGTCCAGTCTCTTTCTGCACCCCCCACACCCTTTCCCCCCCCCCAGAATAGTCAGTCCACTCCCTTTCTATGCCCCTGACTCTATTATATTCACCAGTTTATTCTGTTCATCAGATTATTTATTCACTTGATTTTTAGATTCACTTGTAGATAGATGTGTATTTGTTGTTCATAATTTGTATCTTTACCTTTTTCTTCTTCTTCCTCTTAAAGGATACCTTTCAGCATTTCATATAATAATGGTTTGGGGGTGATGAACTCCTTTAGCTTTTTCTTATCTGTGAAGCTCTTTATCTGACATTCAATTCTGAATGATAGCTTTGCTGGGTAAAGTAATCTAGGTTATAGGTTCTTGCTATTCATCACTTTGAATATTTCTTGCCACTCCCTTCTGGCCTGCATAGTTTCTGTTGAGAAATCAGCTGACAGTTGTATGGGTACTCCCTTGTAGGTAACTGACTGTTTTTCTCTTGCTGCTTTTAAGATTCTCTCTTTATCTTTTGCTCTTGGCATTTTAATTATGATGTGTCTTGGTGTGGTCCTCTTTGGATTCCTTTTGTTTGGGGTTCTCTGCGCTTCCTGGACTTGTAAGTCTATTTCTTTCACCAGATAGGGGAGGTTTTCTGTCATTATTTCTTCAAATAGTTTTTCAATATCTTGCTCTCTCTCTTCTTCTGGCACCCTATAATTCTGATGTCGGTACGCTTGAAGCTGTCCCAGAGGCTCCTTACACTATCTTCGTATTTTTGGATTCTTTTTTCATTTTGCTTTTCCAGTTGGGTGTTTTTTGCTTCTTCATATTTCAAATCTTTGACTTGATGCTTGCAATCCTCTAGTCTGCTGTTGGAACTCTGTATAATATTCTTTATTTCAGTCAGTGTATGCTTAATTTCTAGTTGGTCCTTTTTCATATCGTCGAGGGTCTCACTAGATTTCTTGAGGGTCTCACTAAATTTATAGGCAGTTTCTAGAAAATTCTTGAAAAACCTTATAAGTGTGGTTTTGAACTCTATATTCAGTAGTTTGCTTTCCTCCATTTCTGTCATTTGTGATCTGTTTCTTTGTCTCCACATTTTTTATGCTTCCCTGTGTTGATAGAGTGGCTTTGTGTGCTAGGTGTCCTATAGGGCCCAGTGGCTCAGCCTCCCCAATTACCTGGGGTGGACACTCTTGGTGCACCCCTTTGTGGGCTGTGTGCACAGTCTTGTTGTAGTTAAGCCTTGATTGTTGTAGGTATCACTGGGAGGAATTGACCTCCAGGCCAATTGTCTGTGAGAATCAGCTGTGCCTACAGTGGGAGAACTTCTGTGCTGGAGACACCCTTCTGGGGCAAGACTTGCTTCAGTGGGGCTTTGGTGCTCACTGAGTCTGCCCCCTGAGTGTGTCCCTTATGGGTCTGAGGAGTTGTAATCTGGATAATCACACTCTGACCACTGGGTACACTGGCTCTTGGATCTCTAGAGAGGTGCTAATTTAGCCTCTGCTTGAGGCTACCCAGCAGGAGCTACGGAGAGATCTGCAGATTAATCTACTTTGTTTGGGATTTGCAGGTGCCCAGATGAGGCCCAGCTGTGAAGCAATGCAAGCTGCTGTGGGGCCTTTGGCCTTCTTTTGGTAGTTCTGGGTCTCTCTGACCCAGCTGCAGTTTGTTAGGTAATTTTCAGATTGCAAAGGGCCAGGCCTTTCATATGCAAAAGCCTCTGCACACAGCTTGGGTAGGGCGGGATCTCAGGGAATCAACAGGGCAGAGAAAACAGCTATGGCTGATCCTCAGTCCTACCCTAAGAGGCCCCGGGTCTCAGTGTCCTGGTAATCGCTGCAAGCACCTCTGAGAGAAAGCTGCCCTCGAGTTCCGACCGATGCCAGACAGTCCAGTTTCTCCCTGTATGAGTCTGGGTCCCCAGAAATTCGCCCGGAACTGGAGTACAGAGCAGTCAGGCGCTTGAGACTACCTCCCGATTGACAAAGACAACCACGTCCTCAGTTGCCAGCCCTTTCCACGTGCGCCTCCGTACCTTTGCACTTTACTTCCGCACCTCCTCTTAGTCTCAGTGTGCTTTTCTCTTTCCTTCTAGTTGTAGAATTTCCACTCAGCCAGCCTTCCTGTGGTTCTGGTTGATGTCCGTTTTGTCTTTTAGTTGTATTTTTGAAGTGGTTGTGGGAGGCAGCAATTTCCGGTGTTTACTTATGCTGCCATCTTGGTTTCACCTTTATCTACCTATTTAATCCTTATTTTGCTTTTTATACTTTTCTGTATTTCCATGTCTCCTTCTGCAATCATTTTCTATCCACTCTTTGGTATTTCTTTTTGCTTAGATCTCCCAATGATGAATTCACTCATTTTTTGTTTGTCCAGGAACATTTCTACCTTGACTTTCAGTTTGAAGAATATTTTTACTGAATATAAAATTATGGCTTGGCATTTTTCATTTAGTACTTTAAAGATGTTTTCCCACTGTCTTCTGACTTCAATCATTCCTGTTGAGAAGTAAACTGTCAATTTTAACATTGCTATTTAGATAATGTATCATATAATGTACCTGGCTGCTTTCTAGATTTACTCTTTATTTTTTTTAAAGAAATGTTATTATTCTGGGGTTAGGTAACAGGCTTTTCTGTTTATTTTTGTTGGGCTGTATGTATGCTCTTTAGGTTCATAAGTCTACTTGTGTCCAACATCTTTTGTCAATCTTGGAAAATGTTTACTATTATTTCTTCAAATATTTTTCTTTCACTTTCTTTTTCTCTGTTCTTTTTACCATGCCTCATATGTCTTTATGCTCTTTCCTGTTTATCACCTCTTAGCTCTCTCTAATGCTTCAACCTGGATATTTTCTACCAACTGCTCTTCCAATTTACCAATAAACTTTTCTTCTATATGTGACCTGATAGTAAGCTGATCTATTGAGATCTTAATTTCAGCTATTGCATTTTAATTAAAAAATTTATATTTCATTTAAAAATAAATACCAGGTATCTAGTGACATTTTCCATCTTGAAACATATTTTCTTGACATAATAATTATAGGAGGAAATTAATTAGAAGGTGTCCGGCAAGGTAGGACTGGGCAAGATAGGCCGGACATGCCCTGAAGCCAACCTCCCACTGTCCCTCCCTGGCCGGCTGCACCTGGGGTGGCACTGTGGTTCAAAAGGCCTGCAGAGTGAGTGGGGTCCCTCCAGCTGGTGAGGTCCTTTGGCCTGGCCTGCAGGGACTGGGGGGTTGGGGGATCAGGCCGAAACTGGCTCTCCGACATCCCCTGAAGGGGTCCTGGAGTGCAAGAGGGCACTCTGCAAAGTTGCTGTTGTATAGGGTGTGGAATGCAAACACAAGTGTGCAGTAAACCAGATTCGGGGCTGACAGTGCCCAAGCAACAACATAACTCACGGCCAAAGGTGGAATTGTGCAGCCTCTTAAGGAATAAGGCTCCCTCCTCTTTGGTTTCAGGGTGCATCGCCTGAGAACCATCGCTGTCAAGTCACTGAAGCTTGGCAGCTCCTGCATTGAGTGTCTGCCCCCTGGTGGTCAGTGCATGTCAGAGTGACCGGTCGGATGGAAGGAGGGACACTTAGCATATTAGCCTCCCTATATAATAAAAGGGTAATATGCAAATAGACCGAATGGCAGAACAACCGAACAAACAATCAAAGTGTAATATGCTAATGATATGCTAAGGCTGCTCAACCGCTCGCTATAACATGCACTGACCACCAGGGGGCAGATACTCCGACTAGTAGGTTAGCTTGCTGCTGGGGTCGGCTGATTGGGATTGAGAGAGATGGGTTCGGACACACCCCGGAGCCCTCCCACAGTCCCTCCTGGGACCGATTGTGCACCGGTGGGGTCCCTCAACCTGGCCTGCACCTTCTTGCAATCTGGGACCCCTCAGGGAATGTCAGAGAGCTGGTTTCAGCCTGATCCCACAGGCCACTCCCCTTGGGAGGGTGCCAGATGCAGGGCTCATGGCTGGCGAGCACTGCTGTGGCAGTGTGTAAGCCTCTCTCGATTAAGACTGATTGGGCATGAGCCCGTGGCAGGCACAGTGGGGCCAGGATGAGCAGGAGGAGCAGTTAGGAGCTGGAGGTGGTGTTGGACTACAGGTTTTCGCCCGATCCCTGCAGGCCACCCAGAGGGACCCCACCCGTGCAAGAATTCATGCACCAGCCCTCTAGTTTATATAGAGAGATTAAAGTCTATTTCCAATACCACTAAAAGTTGGGGTTATCTGCAGGTCTGTTTCTATTGTAAGTTTTTCTCTTGGTTCATTTTTTTTGTCATATCTGGTAATATTTTACTGATGGTCAGCCATTGTTTATGATAGTATTAGAGGCTCTTGATGTGATATCTTTCTACAAAAAGTTTATTTTATCCTCTGATAAGCAGAAGGAATGGCAGCAGATAACTTTAATCTAAACAGACACTAAACTGACTCATGTTGGAGTATAATTTTTCAAACTTCTATGTACTTCTATTTTGTCCATTCTCCTGGAGTGTCATCCTCAGAGTTTTCCAGCTTATATTCTGATGTACCCATGAGAGGCCCTTCCCAATGTTGGGTCCTGAGAATCAGGATTTTGTGTGTGTGTTTTTCCAGTAATAAAAGAGTAAAAACTCTGCTTTGTAACATGAATCTTGTCTCACTTCTCCGTAAAATCAGCAACTATCTGAAGGGAAAATAGGCAGCGAGTTAGGCTCTCTCTCCCTAGGTTTCTATTCTCAGCAGGATCTTGCCTCCCATAAAATTCTGGCTGTCATGGCAGCTCCAAATCCATTTTTCTTACTCTGGTGCCCTGTAAGATTATAAGATTTTCCACTGGCTTCTCTCTCTCTTAACAAAAGCGATATGTCCTGGCCCTCTGAATGGATTCTTGGTTTCCTATCCTAAGAATCAACAAGTACCCAGAGGGAAAAAAGTGGCTATAAGTTGTCAGTTCATCATTTTTTTTACGGCATCTTAGCTTTTTATATTGATTACATAAGCAGTTATTTGAGAACTATTGTTTCTTTTTTAAAAATTTAATCTGTTGTTCTTTTTCCTGGTCATTCTTAGAGGAGTATTAGCCTGGTGCTGTGATGGCTTTTTAAAAACATAGCTGCAAATCCTTTGGTCCCATTCTTATTGAGAGGTGAACTCAATGGCCTTTCCCCTTACATTTGGGCAGATTTGTAATTACTTTAACCAATAGTTTGTGGCAGAAGTCATAAATGGCCATTCTACCTCTGCCTTGTGATCCAGAACACTTGCCTTAAAGCCCTGAAATATCATCAACTACTCTGTGAGTACCATACTGGCTAGGCTACATTTAGGACACATGCTCTTGTAGACAATCCAATCTGATCTTGTCCTTTAGAGATTCTTTCCTAAGTCCCATATATATGAGTGAAGAAGCATCTTGGAAGCTGATCTCTCAAATTTACCTCTTCTTGCTCTCTACCTGCTTGAGTGACCCCAACTGAGACCCTAGGCAGCAAGGAGCTGATAAGAGCCATTCCCACTGTCTTTTCTGAATTCTTGATCCACAGACTCTATCAACATTATAAAATGTTGGCTAAACATCTACCTTGTATACACACTTTAACAGTTGATAGCTCAATTTTGAAAATGAAATGTATTTTAACAAACACTGCCTTTATAATTATTCAAAGTATGTGTATACATTTTTGGGATACTCTACTAGTATGCTATATTTACTCCCATTGCTTTAACATTGTATGCTCTACTTATCAGCTGTGAAAACAATAATTATTTAGGAATCTGTGGATCATGGGAACTTCAGCTGAAATAAGATGGTCCAATCCAACTTGCCACCCAAAGCAAATATTCATATTCCTGAGATGCTGCTATCTAGCTTCTGTCAAGAAATTTATTTATCTTAGCAAATTTGAATTAGGAAATGTTAAGACTATGCAGTCAGTTCATAAAGGATGTCACATAGTGATTTAATAACATTTACAATGAGAGAGGAGCTAGGAAATAAAAAATAGAACTCAGTCACTGGTATCAAGGGTATCACAGTCTCATGGAAAGAACATACAACTAACTATCCTACAATTGTATTATAGATGAAAATATATGAACAAAAAAAGATGCATCTTTTTTTGGAGGAATCATTCTAGTTGGGTATGTTGGGGTATTCTGGGAAAGTCTGACAGAGAAAATGATATCTAAGTTGCACTTTTTCCATAGCTGACAAGTTGACATTATTTTCAAGTTTTTCCACATTCTAATTGCCACCACTCATCTAGACATTATCCAGCTTTTCAGTTCTTGGGAAACATAATTCTCCTAATATTATTAAATAGTCTGAATGTGACACCTCTATTTATGAAACGTAGCATTTCATTGTCATTTTTGTCAGGCACGTCATAGTTGGGCCTATACTACATCTTAAGGTATATTAAGAAACTTTTCAACATGGGTCATTTTGAAATCAGATTTTTGTGCTGTTCATATTTTGAAACTGTACTGAAGACTTTATACCAATTCTCCATCTGAGTTCAATGTTTTAGCCTCTGGAGACTTTTGTTGGGGGGCAGGGAACAGAAGAAAGGGCTAATCTCAGATGCTAACAAATGAGCTCTTCCAGGTCCGTAGCTGCTGCAAATTTAATGAACAAGCCTTGTGTGCCTTTCTCCAAGATGGTGATTAAAAATGTTGACCAAGATGGAATCAGGTAATCTAGGCTTGGGCAATAATATATTAATGCATTTATCCTATTAGGTCACTTACTTTCATTTTAACAGTGGTCTTCTGGAGAATAGATACCTTTGCCAAAAGAAGTGATGCAGATGATAGGAATATTAGGCATAATAGATGGCTACACTGGGAAATATTATTAGGCATGAGGCCCTTTCATGCTTCCTAAATCAGACTACCTGGGCAGTCTTTCATTCAGTCTATTTTGAGGTCTTTACTTCATTTGAAAACTTCCCTGCATACTGGAATCCTCTGGAGAGCATTAAAATATATAGAAGCCTGGTTCCCAACCTTAGGGAACCAGCCTAAGCTTTGGCAGTTTGGAAAACTAACCAGATGATTCTAATGTGCAGTCAAAGTAGAAACCACGGCTTTTACAGAAAGTCATAAACTCTAAAAGGAAGAGTGTGGAGTTAGATGTCAAACCAGGATAGACTCCAGCTCTATCACTTAATAGTTTTGTGACTTGGACAAATTGCTTCATCAATGAGCTTTAGCTTCTTTATGAAATCAGGACAAATAAGGCCTCCAATGTAAGGTTATGGGAAGGGTTAAAAGAGAAAATGGGTAAATTAACGAGCGCATAGTAGAGAAATCGTAGATGTCCACCCTCTCTCCTTTCTTCCAAGAGCCCCCTAAGTTGATCTATAGATCAAGGTCAGCCATGACTGAAAGACGGATTTGACTCTTGGACCTTCCCTCCTGGTGTTCCTCTGAGGATCAGATAACTTCACCTTTGGTGACCTGTGTCTGAATTCCTCTGGCTCACGGAATGACTTATATATCACTTAAAATGCACAAATGTAGCTTAGTTGGGACATAAAACATATAATTGACTTTATATTGCTGAATAGAAAAATGTTTCATTTTCCAACTGTAGCTATTGAAGACCAGGCATTGCTCAAGTTTCATTAGTAAGCTTTTCAAATATGCCACCTCATTTTCAGTTTCACATGTAAGACAATTTTGCATGAATATAGAATTTTTGTGGATATGTTGAAAACCAGAAAGATATATACTAGACAAAACTTTTATTTAATAACTAGAAGTTCACGGGATTTGTGCACTGGTACAGGGTGTGGCCTGAGGGGATCAGCCCACTGTGGAGTGCACTGATCACTAGGGGGCAGCTCCTGCATTGAGCATCTGCCCCCTGGTGGTCAGTGCGTGTCTTAGCGACTGATTGACTGGTTTTTCTGGTCATTCTGCCTTTTGGTTGCTGGGTATATATATATAAACTATTTCTATTGGAAAATCCTAGCTAGAAATTCTTTTTTAAAAAAATATTTTTATTGATTTTGGAGAGGGAGAGAGAGAGAAACATCAATGATGAGAATCATTGATCAGCTGCCTCCTGCACATCCTACACTGGGGATTGAGCCCGCAACTTGGCATGTGCACCGACCGGGAATCGAACCGTGACCTCCTGGTTTGTAGGTCGATGCTCAACTACTGAGCCACACCGGCCTAGCTAGAAATTCTTAGCATCTGAACTGTTAAATGGTTGTTTAAAATAAATTTTAAATTAAAGTGATATACATACAGCACATGTAGTGAAAATGAATGTATTCCTAAGTTTTTCCATTGTGAAAATATATAGCAAGAAGTCAGAGCATAGAATTTTAAATTGCATGAAAGTGTAGTGTTTCATTTACATTCTGCCTTCAACCCAAAGATACACCTATAATTACAAATAATATGAGCAAACAGGCCCAAATTTATTTAATCGTATCTCCTCTCCTGTATTCCCCTCTCCTTTCTTCTCATTTTAAAAATGTTTATTGAGATCCAAATTCCTTAGGCATTGCAAACATAAAGAGGAATTAGATACATGGTTGCTGACTTTGAAGAGCTCACAGTCTAGTGTAAAAAATAATTAAAACTCAACATAGTTGGTAAAAACTGAATGAGGTGTGTAGTTCTAGTTAACAGTATTGTACCAATGTCAATTTCCTGTTTTTTAAATTGTAGTACAGTTGTGGAAGATGTCAGTGTTATAGGAAGTTAAGAGAACGGCACATGATTTTATGTTTGCAAATTTTATGAGATTATAATTTGTTAGGAAATAAAAAGTTTGTGAAAATCCAATATGGTTAGATAAATACTAGGCTAATAGAATAAGAAAACATGACCCTGCGTAAGGAATGATGGAAGCTTTGCAAAGACGAGGGCATGGAATCTGGCTCTTGAGAACTGACTAGAAATTTCCCTGGTGTGTTAGTCTCCAGTGGCTGTGGTAACAGATATCGCAATCTTGGTGGTTTAAAACAGCAAAAATGTATTCTGTTGCAGTTCGGGAAGCCAAAATTTCCAAATCAGTTAGCGAGGCTAAAAAGCTGGTTTCTTCTGGAAGGCCTGGAGGGAAAACTTTTCTTGCCTTTTCTAGTTTCTGGAGGCTTTCCCTGTTCCTTGGCTTGTGACCTCTTCCTCAAATCCCTCGAACCTCTTTCTTCCATGATCACATCTCCTAACTTCCTCCTTTAATGCCTCCTTTTTATAAAGACACTTGTGATTACATTTAGGGCCCACCTGGATCATTCTGGGTTATTTCTCCAACTTATGATTCTTAACTTAATTACATCTGCAAGTCCCTTTTTTTTTTGCCATTTAAGTTAACATTTACAGGCTCCAGGAATTAGGACCTGGATATCTTTGGCAGTCCTTACTCAGCCTCCCACATCTGGCAAGGACAGTATACCTTGGGGTTTATAGTTGTGAAAGACAATTTGCCCACTTGAGGAATGATTAATAGTGGGGCATAAGACAAGCAAGATAGATTGGTGTATTGGTCAGCTCAGGCTGCAACAACGAAATACCATGGAAGTCCAGGGTCATGGTTCAGGCAGGGGGCTCTGTTTCTGTTCTGGATTGCCTTCTCTCCTTGAATGTGTGTGAAGAGAGAGGTATCTTTCGTCCTCTTCTTATACAGCCACCAATGCTACGGGATTAGGACCTCACTCTATGCTCTCATTAACCTTAATTACATTATAAAAGCCCTATAGCCAAATACAGTCATTTGGGGGTTGATGCTTCAACATATGAATTCGGGGTGATACAACTCAGTCCATGGCACTTGGCTTCTGGCACATCATATGTTTCTCATTCTTTCTCAATATATTTAAGTTTATGCTCAAGTATCACCACCTCAAAGAGGGCTACCCTGACTACCCCATCTACAGTAGCTTTCTTTGTGTGATACCACTGTGCTTTCCATTCTTTGGAGCATTGGTTTAAGAGCCTGGAATATGGAGCAGACTGATTTAATTGAAATACTGGATCCATTAATTATGAACTTTAAGAATTTGGCTAAAATATTTAACTTTTCTATGCCTTGGTGTCCCCATCTGTAAAATGAGGATAATGATAATGCCCATCTCTTATGAGCTAAATGAGTTAAATATGCAAAAAGCTGAGAATATTGCCTGGGACAATTTAAGGTCTCATTAAATTTTAGATACTATTTTAAAAATCATATCTGTCAATAGAGAAAAATAAAAACTCCAAAAAACAAGGACTTTCTACCTTGCTCAGCGTAGTATCTCCAGTGCCTAGAACAGTGCCTGATGCATAACACATGTCCCCTAGGCATTTGGTGGGAGAATGCATACATGAATGAATGGCTTCTTGGAAGAGTTTCCAGAAGTGTGTTTGACAGTGTCAAATGCTTCAGACAACTCAACAAATGAGGACTTAAGTCATTTATCAATCAGAAGGTCATTGGTGACTTGAGCAGTAATAATAGCCATAATTTATTGAGGCACCTTGTTAAGTGTGCTAATCTATACAGTGACCCTACAAGGAAGCCATTATTATCACCATTTACAGATGACAGAGTATTTCAGCAGCTCTGTGGGACAGAAGGCAGAAGAGGACTGAGAGATGAACAGGAATTAAAGATATGGAGACAACTCTATTATAATTGGCAGTTTATTTAAATATATTAGCCTATTTGAGGGAAATAAATTCAATTGGTTGGAAACATAATCTATCAACTAACATTATCAAAGAAATCAAGTACCACTGAAGCAAAGGAAATGAGAAAAATATGAAATAAATCAAATTTCTCATCTTTATAATTTTGTTTTCTCTTGGATCATCTTTAGTGCTATATCAGTGACAACCTCAGTTTTTGGATCCTTTGTGTTTGAAAATACACGGAAGATATATAAAAATCACCATTTTAGTAAAAATCTTACTAGGTGAGAAAGATGTTTTTACAAATCAAACTACTAAAGAGATTCCAAGCAGACTTGGAAACCAAATCAACTCAACCTGTGGCAGAATGATGTCAGAAACAAGTCCCTGGAACATCTGAGAATTACAGGTCTGCACCTCTGCAAAGACTGTCTTTCAAATGGTGGGTGAGGGAGTAGGAGGAAATTTCCTGGGTAGGCCTATAATAACATAGCTTCCAGTGATTATGAACTACATTTCTGGAAGTTGGGACTGGGGCTTGAGTGTTTACACTGATCTTTCTAGGATAACTGAAGACATAGGTGGCCCATTGCATGAAATTCATGCACATTAAAAGGGAATTAATTAGAGAAAATATTTTAATATTGCTATTTGCCCTTTCTCTATAATAGAAATGTCAGAGATTAAAGAAAATTAGTAAAATGTATATGAAAATCTTCCTCCTGTCAGAGTCTGGGGCACACTGCGGGACCCAGAGTCAAATCCCCGCCCACCTGCACATGCTTTGAAATCATGGGAGACCCAGATCGGGCCAGCCCCACCCCCGTCAAGTCCTGCCTGGCGGGGGATGCAGCCTCAGGTCCCCTGGCCCAGCGCTGGGTGGAGGGTGCAGCCTCAGGTCCTCTGTCAAGCCCTACCAAGCAGGGGGTGCAGCCTCAGGTCCCCCAGCGCACCCTTAGGTCTCCTGCCCCAGCACCGAGATGGGAGGCATGGCCTCAGGTCCCTCAGTCAGGCGTCAGGGTGGGACGTGTGGCCTGAGGTCCCCCGTCAAGCCCTGCTGAGTGGGAGGCTCAGCCTCAGGTCCCCTGCCCTGACCTGGCGCCATGCAGCCTCAGGTCCCTGCTGATCGCTCATTATGGCTCGTTATAGGAAACCCACCTCCTCTGTGGGCTCATCCATCTGATTTACGGGAACCCCGCCTCTGCTGTGAGCACAGCCATCTTGTGACGGCATGATGGTATGAGGGTTAATTTGCATATTACCTCTTTATTATATAGGATAATTTGACTTCTACTTTATATTCTTTGGTGATATGACCTGGACTCATATGTATGCCCATCCTGCCTGTCACTTTTCAGAGCTCAGTAAGGAGACAGCAAGAATGAAGAGGCCTAATAGTCACTCTAGACAGGGACTATTAAAAACTTCTGCTGTTTGATTTCAATGGGAGGCTGCAATTCCATTGTTTGTTTTCAGGGCAATGGAAGGCCATGAGCAAGGCTCCAAAGGTAAATTTGGATCCAGAGAAGGCACAGTACCTATTCCTCACTCTGTTCATTTTTTTTTAATCTGTATTAGTTTTCATGAGCTATGTCTCCCCTCTGCGCAGGCTCCCTGTTGCTGTTCTTCATCAGCTCTCTGTTATCCAACATTTCCTTGCCCCTTAGTCCTAGCTGTTTGGCTATTGATAAAGACGCCTATTAGAGGCTGGCAAGGGGGTAATGGGTGGTGAGAAAATCTGGATTTCCAAAATAAGAGGGATGATTTTAGAATGCATTTCTTTCTTGGAGTACTGAAAATTAAAGCTGAAAAATATAGCTAATCAACAGTCCCTCCCCCCCTCCCCATTTAATTTAAAGCCTCCGTATTTCCAGGGTGACCTTTCCTGTTCTGTGCTCACATCACCATATGAATTTTAAGTCCTCTCCTGCCCCTATAGCTATGTTAAGTTGGTAGTTAAGTCCCAGACTCCTGCTCTGAAGCACTGCACTGTTCCTCTCAGTGCCGGGTGGCAAGGGGTTAACCGTCCCCAGCGCCTACCGAGTTGTAAAAGGAACCGCTGAAGCTGATCAATGACCACTGTTAAGACCTGGAAACCAATTATAAACCTGAAATTTGTGATGAACAAAGCCCTGAAACACTAGGATGAAAACTACTGAATTAGTCCAGTTCATTAAAATCATTAATAGTCATGAAATGAAAACCACCGGAGTCCAAAAAGGCTTAATGCTCTATCCATATTAATTAGATGGGAGCAAATCTGAACTGAAAAGCAGCACATGCTTTGTAGAATTAGCAATTGGTCTCTGCAGACTACACAGATCTCTATTAAAATTCAGTTTAATTAAAATTGATCACGTTAAGAAACTGATGTGGTTAATTAACTGAATTCTTGGACTTCTTTTCATACATTTCACAGACGCCTTGTACCTTGCTTTGTTGGGTGGCACTGCATGTTGCACAGAGCAAATCCGATTGCAAAGGTTAACTCTCTGTGTGCCTGGAGATGATACAGATCGTGGAGGATGGGTGTGGAAGGGACGAGGAAGCTAAGCTTCATGAGGAGTCAAACCCCAAGCTAAACTCAAGTAAACTCCTTTGGAAAATTGGCCCCATTCATGGTGTATGCATTAATGTGTACCTGCCTACAACAAAAACGTTCTCTCTCCCACACTGCCACTTCTGGAGGAACTGAGAAATATTACCAAAGATTAAGAGAGTCACTCTAATGTTGAAGGTAGGACAGTGCAGAGTTGGTGGAATGCAGTTGCACAATAAGTAGATGCCACACCAGTCTGGCTACAGGCATCGTAGTTTTGTTACCCATCGAGCTTCTTATTCTGTTTGGCTCAGAGTAAGTCATTTTGTGTTTTTCCATTTGAAGAATGGGAATAATGACATTTCTAGATTTCACCAGAGTGTGTGGGCTTAAAATGATGGCAATAGTCTCACTTGGGGCTGTCCTGTTGCTCATGGCCAAGTCTACTCCTCCCCAAATCCACCAAGCCTATTGCTGCCAACAGAGCCTTTCCAAGACTGCAGTTAATTATGTCACTGACCTGCTCAAAACTCTCTAATGACTAGTGTACTGCCTACTGGATAAATTCCACACTCTGTAAATTTGAATTCAGAGTTCTGCATCATCTCGTCCAACATATTTTTTATTTTCTTCACCTTCTAGCTCCCTACGAAATATACTCCCGTTTCAACCAAATTGGCCAACTTACAAACTTGGAATTCCTTATTTTCTTTCCAGCCTCCATTCTCTTTCTCTTAGAAATCTATTTTTATCCAGCCCATGCTTCAGGGTTCAACTTGAATCCCACCTCCATGAAGTCCTTCTGTCATCAACCTTCCTGTCCTTCCGTAGTAGGTTTTATCTTAGATGCCCATTTGGCTCCTGTTCCTCAAACTCTGAACTAATACCTGATGATGTACTTATCAGCTCTTAAATATTTTAAGATCTTGGTAGGTAGAGGTCATTTTTATATTTTAATGAATTATTTGCAACAGGCATTGGACAGAATGTTGCTCTATAAATGTTCGTTAATAATGAGGATGATGGTTGTCCTTTGGCAGTGTCTGGCAATTTTTCCCGGAAAGGAAAATTTGAATTAGATATATTGTAAGATAATACAATAAACTAGTAGAAATATTTGAGTGTGGCATGCAAATAACAATAATAATGATAGATATCGTTAAACTTACATGCAAAGCATTGTGCTAAGGACTTAACATTTACAAATAAATCTCCCCCTTCATCTGATTTGTTGCAAGAGCCTTTCTGGGTGTTCACTTGATTTTTTGTTTGTTTTTTTTTTTTTTTAAATCTGTGATTGTTTCTAATCTTGTATATTTTTGTTTTTTTCTTCTAACTTTCCTAATTGGGCTTTCTGGGTTTTAAAAAAATGTAGATCTTGTCAAGAATAAGCTTTTGAATATTTATGTTATTTGTTTTTACCTTCACTTAATTAACATTAGCTTTTATCTTTATTAATTTCCATTTACTATTTTTGGTAGATTTTATTGCTTATTTTTTCTGATATCTTAATAAGTCTAAAAATATTTTAATAAGTATTCACTTCCTTTTCTCCCCCTTTTCCTTTTTAGGATTTTCTCTGTGCAACACTGAAGGCCATACATTTCCCCCTAAACACAACTTTTATTGTGATCCTTAGGTTTTTGACAAAATATTTTCATTTTCACTCCTTTATAGACCATTTGTAATTTCATATTTGATTTCTTTTTTATTTACTTTAAAAAATATGTTTGTACTGATTTTTTTTAGAGAGAGAGAGAGGATGAGAGAGAAACATTGATCAGCTGCCTTCTGTAGGCCCCTAAGTGGAGATGGAGTCCACAACCTAGGCATGGGCCCCAACCTGAAATCAAACCTGAAACCTTTTGGTGCAAACTTTGGTGACGCTCAATCCACTGAACTATTCTGGCCAGGCTGATTTCTTTTTTGATCCAAGTGCTTTTTATAAATTATTCTTTCAATCTATTTAAAAATTATTTAATCCTATCTCAATTATATTTGGTCATAGAAAATGTCCTATACAGTTTCTTTAGCCAAGTATATAATTAATTCTTATAAACATTCCATGGATATATACACAATGTATTTTTCTATTTAAAAGTTATAAAATTGTATTATTCATTTCTTTTTTGTACTTCCTCGTTTTTGGTCTAACGCAACTGTCAAATTCTGAAATGTGCATATGAAAGGGTACTGCTATTTTGTATTTTAATTAAATTTTACTTGCATCTTTATACATTTGGATTTATATTCAGCTGCATTGTTTATTTTTATCCAAAAAGGTTTATGACAGTATATTTTATTCTGTCTAGTATTTTTAAACTAAATTCATTATCTAATTTTAATATTGTCACTCTTTTTTCTTATTGTTTACCTTTGCCTGTTTTCTCTTTGCCCATTCCTTACTCTCAAACTTTTTTTCATTTTTTGTAGGTACTTTTTCTTATCTTTTCCTCTAAAATATAGTTGTATGTAGGCTCTTTTAAGAGATTGCTTACTATATCCTATAAAGGATTTTTCAAAATGTATAATATATCTTGTTATAAAACTTATTTCAGGCAATTAAAAAAAGCTACAAAGACTCAAAACATAAAATATCTGGGAAAATTAGCACCAAAAGGAAAAGTTAGAATGTTTAGAGCCAAAATTCTTGCTCAACTCTAAAATGCAAAGTTGATGGTACATATTTTCCTATTAATTTTTAATTAATTAATATTTTGCCTCATTTTATTTTTTAAAACTTTATTGTCCTTTGTATTTCAACCATTGCAAAGATAGAAACAAGATCAGTTAATTAATGGTCACATTTATCTGTCATTCTTTTTCCTGATTTGATAAAGCAAACTATTTTTTCCAACCCCTGTAACCCTGCCTATATCTCCTCATTTAGAAAGGCAATTTTATTTTCCATTCCATTCCTTTTTCTGAAATTCATAATCAAACTCATAATTTTTAATTTTATATAAAAACAAGATAGTCTTTCTTTCCCAACTACTCATCTCCCTTCAGGAAGATCTATTCTCACACTAGTTTATTTGCTATTGCTTATTCTTTCCCCATTTCTACCACTTTGACAACTCAGGTTTTGCTAAGATAGTTTAAAATTTTTAGTTCTAAACCATTATTGTGTCTTCCCTTGAAAAATGGCTCTTATGTTTTAAAAATCCTATATAGCTCAAATATTTACGCACTCAGGCAATTTTTTAGCTATATATTTCCCAGGGTTTATTGTTTTTTCTTCTGTCTTCTCCTATCTTCTCTATTCTGACTTATTTATTTTTAATGTAAGTGCTTTCCTTAATAGAGGAATATTGGCACTAAATTCTTTGAACTCTTTCATGTGTACAAATACCTTCCCAACCTCCTGGTGGTTGAATAACAGTAAATCATTCTCAATCATCTATAGATGATATTTCAATGCCTGAGAGATTGTTTTCTTTTGCAAATAGTTGTTATTTTTCCTCAAATTACACTCGGAACTCAGGAAGGCCTTTTACTCATCAGTCTAATTTTCTTAAGCAAAGGGACTTTAAATATTGCCTCTCATCTATCTGTGTTTTTTCTCCTTCTTCTAGATCTTCTATTATTCATGTTTAGACATCTTCCAAGTCTTCTACCTTTTCCCTCATGATTCCCATCTCTTTGTAGTTTTGCAATGTTTTGGGATATATATTCCACTTGATATGCTGGGATACTAATTCATTTTCTGATTCAATTTATAAATTAAACATTTAGTTAAAAAATAATGATTTCTAGGCTCACAAATTCTTTAGGGATTGAAATAGAAACTTCTAATTCCTTGCATTATTTTTGTTGTATCACTTTAGTAACTGCCTATCTATTTAACAGCTCTATTTAATTAAGAGCCACCTTTTCTGGATGTTCTGTATATTTTTCTTCTCTCTGGCCACTAGAACACTTTACAGAAATTACAGTTTTCTTTGAGACTAAGCTCAAAGAGTAGGCACTTCTGTGGGTGGTGAGACACAAAGATATCTCTGTCTGTGTGGCTAAATACCAGCTGGCAGTTGCCAGTACCCAACTGAGGTTCCCTAGGGGAAGAGACAGGGACATCTCCCCTGGAATACTTTTGTGCCAAGGCACCACTTTTCCTCTTGGGATGCCAAAGATTTGCAACAGTGAGAAAGTCTGGCCCCAACTTTCTGTCTGGATCTATAGGGCCCCCAAATCCTGCCTGCATGACAGATAGACTCAGGGGAGGGGGATTGCTGTTAGACAGGAATTGAGGTCAACAAACATTGGGAACACCCTCAGGGTGCTACATTCCCAGCATGCCCCTAAATACATTTCAAAATTTTAAAATGTGAAATATAATACTCCTACAGAAATATGCATGAATCATAAATGTCTGTATAACAAATGACTACAAAATGAATCCTTATGTAAGTGCTACCAAAGTCAATACAATAAATAGAATAGTGCCAGCCACCCAGAAGACCTGTATGTCTTTCTTCTTTAACATGATACCTTCTCTGCCCCTCTAGAGGTAAATCACTAGCCTGATTTTTATGGTAGTCAGTTTTCTTGTCTTTCTAGTAAAATAAGTCTTACGTTTAGATAGGTATCCACAAAAATTTTTAATTTAGTTTTGCCTTTCTCTCTTTCTCTCTCTCTATGTATATACAGGTTGGGGCAAAAATAGGTTTACAGTTGATCACATGGGATATAATACAATAATTAATAAATAATACTAATACAAGAATAAATTCTGTGGTTCGCATACTGAGAGCTTTAAACCTATTTTCCCCACCCTGTATATATATATTCTGTTAATTATATTTCTATAGAGAACTCTTTTCTCTGAGCATTTATGGTGAGAGAGAGCTCTAGTATCTCTTCCTGTTCTTATAAGGGTATGAGCCCTATTAATTTAAGGCCCCACCCTATCACCTCATTTAACCTTAATTACCCCCCCCCCCAACACACACACACACACAAAGGCCCTGTCTTCAACACAGTCACACTGTGGGTTAGGGCTTCAACATATGAATTATATGAATTTTGGAAAGGACACAATTCAGTCATAGAAGTGCTGCTATAAACATTCTCAACACGTGCTTTGATTCACATGTACACAACTTTCTCTAGAACATATAATGAGGAGCGAAATTGATGGCTAATAAGGTTGCGTGTCTTTTACTACTAGATGATGCTAACCTGATTTCTAAAGTGGTGGTGTCAATTTACAACCACCAGCAATTTATTAGAGTTTCCATTACTGCATGTCCTTTTCAACATGTTAAATTGTCCATTTTTTTTAACATTTACTGATCTGGTGTGTATGTAATGTAATTCTAGTTCTAACGTGCATTTCCTTGATTCAAGGTTAAGCAATGTTTTTCAGATAAGAAAAAAAAGACATAAGCCTAAGGAGTCATTTAAAACTAAGAGAGTTGCCCTGGGCAGTGTGGCTCAGTTGGTTAGAGCATCATCCTGTACACAAAAGGCTGTAGGTTCAAGTCCTGATCAGGGCACATACCCAAGTTGTTGGCCTGAACCCCCGTCAGGGAGAGTACAGGAGGCAGCATATCCATGTTTCTCCCTCCTTCCCTGCCTCCCTCCCTCCCTATCTCCCTCCCTTGCTGTCTCTAAATTCAATAAAAAGAAAAATTTAAATCTAAGAAAGGGGAAGTAACACAGCTGTGCTAAATGTTTCATAGAGTGGCAATCCCTATAACAACCCTAGAGGTGGCTTCTATTATCACCCCATGTTCAGATAAGGAAGTTGAAATTCAGTGACAGACAGTGCAGAGCTGAGATTGAAACCCAGACTTGAACTTCTCCTCAGCACTGAGTTCCTGTGTTTGCAGAAGCTAACTAGAAGAAGCTAACTAGAGCAGCCATGTGGATAATCATCTAGAGCAGGACTTACTAATGATAGGGAGAGCAGGCATGAGGCAGTAGCAGTTGGTGAATAAGTCATGAAAGTGTATTTTTTAAAAGCTTGTTAGCTAAGGCCTTAGGGGCGGGGGGGGCGGGGGGGGAATGCAAAATGTCAGGAAATTTGAGCTTTAGTCTTAACAATGCCATGAAGTTTTGAGTACTTATGGCACCCAAAGTAAGAGGTTTTTGGATTTTAAAACTCAAAGCTTTACACATTTTTCTGTGATTAGGAAATATATAGCCTTGGCCAGGTAGCTCAGTTGGTTAGAGCATCATCTTGATACACCAAGATTGAGGGTTCAATCTCCAGTCAGGACACATACAAGAGGCAGCCAATGCATACATAAGTAAGTGGGACAACAAATCAATGTATCCCTGTCTCTCTCTCTCTCTTCCTTCCTCTCTCTAAAATCAATCAATAAAAAATGTTTCAAAATAAATATATACATTTTTTACTGTCAGATTTTTGGAAAATTTCAGAAACCCAAAACGCAGAAGATAAAAATTACTCTTAATCTCCCTATCCAGAGTTAATCACTATTAATATTTTATATTATCTTTCCAGCATTGTCAGGCCTATGGACATGTATTATTTTTTGACAAAGTTGAGATCAGACTGCATATGCTGTTTTGTGATTTTTTTTGCCCTAAATAAAATATTGAGAATTCTTTTTCATGTCATCAAAAAACCTGCACATGATTCTTAATAATTGTCCACTGTGGGTTGTTTCATAATCCTTCTTATAACATTTCAAATAACTAATTCTATAATGAAAACATCCTAATAGATAAATCATTGCCAATTTTCAATTACTTCTTTAAGCAATATTTTTAGAAATGTACATGACTGTGAATTCGATCTCAAGGCTCCTCCTCTTTGCCTAGCAGGAAATCAGATTTGCCTTTAGGGTTTCACAAGAATTTGAGAAGCTTATGAGGCGCCTACAATGCCAGGGAATAACACATTCACCCCACACCACATGCACAGCATAGAAACAGCATTGGCCAAACCCCTAATGTTCCTGGAAGCTGCATAACTCTACTTCTGTGCCACTATGAGACAGGAAGACTTGACCAGGCCCAGGGACCTCAGTGCTTAGAATCCAGTCTTTCCAGGGACACCACACAGCTGCTCCTCTCTGAGCCCTTGTTACCACTCTGGATGCTGCCCGGGAGAGGGCACGTGGTCACGGTCCCTGCTGCCTCTCTCCTCAGTTTGGGAGAGAAAAGCCTGGTCTTTATCTTTTCATGATCTTCAAAGGCACTCTTCTCCCTGACTCGACACTTCACATAGGTTCTTCAATGACTTAGGCTTTTCTATGAGACAGGACATGTTCCTGCCTGTAAGCGGCCTCGGCTCTCCACCAGGCAGCAAGGAAGCACCAAGACTTTGCTACCTGCTTGAAATGGGGAGGAGAAAAAACATATGAGAGCACCACCAATCAAATCACCTTTGATGCCCATCTGTACACATTCCTAATATTTTCTCTTGCCATGTTTAAAAGGCTTGTCAAGGTGATTTCTGTCTAGAGCAGTGGTTCTCAACCTTGGCTGCACATTAGAATCACCTGGGAATCTTTTTAAAATCCAGAAATCAGGATTTCAAAAAGATTCCCAGGTGATTCTAATGTGCAGCCAAGGCTGAGAACCACTGGTCTAGAGCAGTGATGGCGAACCTTTTGAGCTCGGCGTGTCAGCGTTTTGAAAAACCCTAACTTAACTCTGGTGCCGTGTCACATATAGAAATTTTTTGATATTTGCAACCATAGTAAAACAAAGACTTATATTTTTGATATTTATTTTATATATTTAAATGCCATTTAACAAAGAAAAATCAACCAAAAAAATGAGTTTGCGTGTCACCTCTGACACGTGTGTCATACGTTCGCCGTCACTGGTCTAGAGGAACAGATAGAACATACATAATTGTATCACAAGGTAAAAAAGTGAAAAGTTGCATAAGAAAGGCACTGATAGGGTTCTCGTGAAATTAAAAATAACAACAACAAACTCAGGACATCTCCTAGAAGAGGAAGCTTGAAAAAAGGATACAAATTGGACACTCCAAGCAGAAAGGACATTGTGAACCAAGGTAATGAGGCAGGAAACCAAGTGCTTAAGGTTTTGCTATTCAAAGCGTGGTCCACGGACCAGCCCCACTGGTATCTCCTGGAGTTTGTTAGAGATGCAGAACCTCAGGACTCACCCCAGACTGACCGAATCAGAATCTGCGTTTCAACAAGAACAGCAGTGATGATTAAGGTTTGAGAAGCGCTGTTGCACCTGGGAACATGTTAGAAATGCAAATTCTGGGGAATCAGAAGTTCTGGAGGTGGGGTCCTGCGAAGAATTCTGATGCATGTGCAAGTTTGAGGACCACTGCTCCAGAGCAGAGATTGGACAGCTAAACTACAAAATATTTTAGGCTTTGCAGGCAATAAGGTCTCTGCCATACCTACTCACCTTTGCTGTTGTAACAAGAAAGTTGCAACAGGCAACATGCAATTGAACAAGCACGGCTGGGCTCCACTGAAACTTTATTTACAAATTGGTGCTGGATTTGGCCCGTGGGCCATATTTGCCAACACCTGCCCTGAAATGGATTTTCAAAGGTGACTGCATAGTAGAATCACTTGGGAGAGCATCATAAATCCTGACATCCAGACAGTATCCCATACCAATTAAAGAAGCATCTCTGTGGTGCAGGTGAGTAATCAATATTTTTTAAAAACTCTCCAAGTGATTTGAATGCATAGCTGGGAAAGAGAACCAGACACTGTAGGATGGAAGAGAAGGCCCCCAAAAAGAGGGTGTGAGAGGATCAAAGGAGATTAAGAGAGAAGTCTGGCTAGAAGCCTGAATGTGAAAGCCTTTTACGTTGGGATATTCCCCAAACGCCACAATCACATGGAGATTTGAATATCCATATAGGTCAGGGTGTGCATTTTCATTTTTTTCTTAACCACATGTTACTGCATTTAAACCACAATATTAAATATGAGAAACGTCAGAACAAGGGATGGGCCAAATGGCTTTTAATTCCCCAACAGCAAAACCCTGTTAATACCTTGCCCTGTGTCAGCAAAATAATTGTGGTCCAAGTGAATATAAAAGACTTCCATTCAATCTTCTCCCTCCTCCCTAAGGCAAAGGCTTTCTTATCGTGGAGAAACAGTTCTCCTCAAACTGTCAGGCCACATCGGGGGAGTTGAACAGGAATTACAAAGCCAGGCTGAATCAAGGCATCAGCTGGGAGGGTGACATTCTTCTGCAGGAGAGCTTTCTTTAGCCCCCTCTCTGACCACAGCCTCCCGATGTTGGTGTATACTAACTAGGAAACGCTGGGAAAGGAGGCGAAGGCTTGGCAGGAGAATGGATTAAATTTCTTTGGTACCAGAAGCTGTCACTGGCTAACTCGAGTGAAAAGAAGAAAGGGTAGCTGGAAAGACCTGCAGCGGCCCATAGAATAAAAGGGAATGCTGAAGAGCTAAGGACGGAACCATGGCGGACCCGGGCCTCGGAGACAGGAGCTGTGGACAGGCTCTCCATGGTGCTGCCTAGAGGCATGAGCTTTGTCTGCCCTACAGTCACTCCATTCAAGATGCCAGTCCCAGGAAGAGAACAGCTGATTGGCCAACGTTGGCTTGTGGGAACTTAATGAATAGTCCCACTTTGAATGATGGTTTCCCAAAGTCTCCCGTGAGAAGGAAGAATAGTGGGTGAGGGTACCCTCACTCTTCAAATGCTGAAGGGAGACTGTCCGTCGGGTCATCGTCTTTGGGATCAGGAGCAGGTCTTAAAGAACCAAGTCCTCATGTTACAGGGAGGAATCTGAGGAAGATCGAATACGTTTCCCAAGCCTGTTCCTACTTGTGTTTATGTTATTCATGAAAAATATACAATTAGGTAAGACTCTAAGCTAAGCTCTTCTAGATCACTGTGCCCGTGGTTGTGAAAGTGTTTTTTTAATTTCCCTGAAGACTCTATGCATGCATCACAGTTGCTCTTTTAGAGATGAAAAATAATGCTCTCTCACATTTATGCAGTGGTTCGTATTAAAAGCACCGATTGCTCAGCTCCATCCTTCAGAGATGCTGATTCAATAGGTCTGGGTTAAGACCCAGGTCACTGCTTCTATAAACAAGCACCTATATACAGGTGGTCTGGACACTACTTTGAAAAACAATGTGGTCCCACACACAAATGCTTGCGAAGGTCAGGGGGCAATGTGAGGAAAGCTGGGTGGGTATAAGACAATACGAGCAGGAGAGGAGGTTAAGTTGGAAAGTGTGTGTCTTAAGGGCATTCAGATTAAATCTATTTTTAAGCACCTTGTAGGCCAAACAAAACCTATTTGCAGGAGAAACTCTACTCTCACAGATTCTGTAAGTTCTAAGTCTTATTAGTGCCTCTATATGAATTTTACGACTCAGTGAACTTCTAAGAGAGACAAAACAATTATTATTTCCTCCTTCATCAATAAACTTTGATGAGCGAAGTGTAGAGTGATCCACTGGAGGCTAAATGCAATCTGCTGAATTTGAACACAAATCTTCTAATTCCTAAATTTAGAAACTTTAAAATATACCCAAGTAATGCATCCTCCTTTATTTTCTCTGTGATGTGGTTTGTATAAACAACATTCCTTTCAAATGTGATTATCTCTGTTTAGTCAGAAACAGGGCAGAAAAAAGTCTGTAATTTTTAAAATATGTAAAAAGCATGTAAAACATGTTGAATTTTTAGGATTTCAAATAGTGACACAAAGCTTGGCACATTATAATGTAAAACTGCTACATGCCCCTTTAAGATTGACTCCATTTTTACAGTTTATTTTATCTAATAATGTTAACATATATTATTTCATATCACAGTTCAATGATTTAGAAACAAAAATATGTTTGGCACAGATTCACAATTCCTTAGTAGAATAAAAGACAAAGTCCCCACAACAGAAAGTTAATTATTTATCTTACTCAAAGACTGACTGTTGCTATGACACAGATTAAAACCACACTTTTCAAATAAGGCAGCGATTTAATGTCAAGCTTTGAAAGTGTTGGACTGAATCCCTCTCCCAGTAATTGGAAATTCTGTACATATTTGACTCAATACTTCAAACTATTGCAGTGTTCATACACGATGTCGGAGTTGAAGAACAGAATTAGGACTAGGTTAGAGGTTAACTGTGTAACATCAGTTTTTCATTGAACAAAGCTTGGTTCAGGGAACATGGTTTGACCTATTCTGCCTTAAAATCTTTGTCATAATGAACCAAATTATAACAAGGTTTTGCAGTACATGGAAGAACTTTTGTAGACATTAGAACTGATCAAAGGAACAGAAAGAAATACAGTCCCTTTTGGTGAGGAGGGATCATACTTGTGGTTTTAATTGGGTAAAAGTGGGATTAAATATTTACAGAAATACACTAAAGTAAAATTTAAAATAAACTTTTATAACAAATGAGAGAAAAAGGTTACTATCTCTAATATGTAAAGAGTGTTTAAAAATCAATAAAAATATAAATCAACCAACTACAAAGGTGGTAAATGGATAGTGACAATTCACAAAAGAAGAAATCAAATGGCCAATAAACATATAAAAACAATCTTACTTTTACTAGAAATGTAATAAATGTAAGTAATATTTGGTATAATAATAATTTTGGAAAGCAATTTTGCATACTATATAAAATTTTAAAACTTTTTCTTATCTGTCCAAATGTATTATAAATAAAGTACTAGAAATACAGGTCAATATTAATTTAGAATAATGTTTATGGCAGTATTGTTTTATAATTGAAAGAACTTTAGACATCCAATAGAAGATTAATGAAATAATCTAGTGTGTATTGAAATGATACAATATTGCATATTTATTTCAACAATCATATTTTCTATAAATGTTAACATTGTTGGAAAAACTACAATAATTTCAAAAGGAAAGATACAAAATTGATAAGTAGTATAATCTTAATTCTGTTTATAATATATATTCTGTATCAGTCTGCTTGGGCTGCCATAATACAATACCACAAGCCTGAACAACAGAAATTTATTTGCTCACAGTTCTGGAGGCTAGAGGTTTAAGATAAGGTACAGCAGGAGTGGTCTCTGCTGGAGATATTTCCTGGCTTTCAGGTGGCCACCTTCTTGCTTGTTCTCACATGGCCTTTCCTCTGTGTATCCATACTCTGGGTGTTCTTTCCTCTTCTTATAAGGACACTAGGCCTATTAGATTAAGGCCCTACCCTTATGATCTCATTTAACATTAATTACACCTTTAAAGACCCACTCTCCAAATACAGTCACCTTGGGGATTAGGGAATCAGCGTATAAACGTTGGAAGAGGAGAAGAACAATTCAGTCCATAACATGTCCTATACACATAAAGGAAATCAACAAACAGCTGAAAAGATACCTAAAATGAGGTTCCAAACAAAGGAGTTTGTCCTCAAGGAATCTGGGGCCCAGTATGGTGGGACAACCTGGAAGCTCTCTGAACCCCCTCCTTTTGGGGTGTGTGGAGAGACTTCATTACATAGGCATGTTTTATTAAATCATTGGCTATTGGTGATTGATTCAACCTCCAGCCCCATTTCCCTCCCAGGAAATCAGGGGTGGTACTGAAAGTTTCAACCCTCTATTCATGATTGGTTACCCTGGCAACCAGCTCCCAACCTTAGGTGGGATCCAAAAGCCACCTCATTACCATATCAAGAGACAGCTTTGTACTTTCAACACTTAGGAAATTTCAAGGGTTTTAGGAGCCCTGTGCCAGAAACCAAATATATATTTCTTACTATAAATCACAACACAGGGGTGGGCAAGAGTAGGTTTACAATTGTGAGTACATGAAACAGAGTTTATTCTTGTATTATTATTTATTTATTAGTTATTGTATTTTTCATATGAACAACTGTAAATCTACTTTTGTCCATTCCTGTATCTCAGGGAGCTACTTGAAGAATATGTAAATATCCTGTTTCTCATCAAAGTTTGACCCATTATTTTTAGCTGGTACATTAATGATTCTTACCTGAATCAATTATTACTATAATGGTTGTCAAATGGTGATTTCCTAATTTCATCATTCATTCCACATTGATTAGTTGGTATTCTATTATAGGAGTTTTTATTTCTCCCTAATTTATGTATTTATTAATTTGTATCAGTATTGATTCATGCATTCTTATTTGTTCAATAGGATTTAATAGGTTCTAAGCTGTTATCTTTTCTTTGATGTTTACATGGTCCCACTGCTCTTCCATTTCAAATTTCTACTTCTCCTGGTGCTTCATTAGCCTCCTGTTCTTAATCTCTTCTCCTGTCATATATTTCCCTCTTTCTCATCCACCGTCTGCTTCGTTTCCTATCCCCACCTTCCCAGCCCCACTTCTCTTTGTCTTGGTACTGAGACCATTTTTTTCTTTTATTCATTGGGTGGTCTGAAAAGCATGAAGTTTCTCTTTCAGCACAGCTTTACATATATATATATATATATATATATATTATATATCTAATATATATATGTATATATATATATATATATATATATATATATATATATATTATTGATTTTTTTTTACAGAGAGGAAGGGAGAGGGATAGAGAGTTAGAAACATCGATGAAAGAAAAACATCGATCAGCTGCCTCCTGCACGCCTCCTACTGGGGATGTGCCTGCAACCAAGGTACATGCCCTTGACCGGAATCAAACCTAGGACCCTTCAGTCCGCAGGCTGACGCTCTATCCACTGAGCCAAACCGGTCAGGGCTCTTTCATCACAACTTTTCCCCCATTTCCTTGGATGTACACCCAACTGCAATTGCCACTAAGAAAATCTGGTAGTTTCCGAAGGTGGTACTTCCCTTGAGCTAATCGTAAAGATGCCAACTGCAGTTAAATATCTCTGTATTTCCAAGGGTTTATAACTTAGCTATAAAAATTCGCTTTAGGCTACAGCTTGACATATAATCTCTCAGCCCAGGAATGAATTTCTTTAACCATTTTCTCTTTAATTCAACAGTACTTGATTCAATGTAGCTTTCATTCTCTAATAATATATGTTCGTGAGTTATTACTGCATCAATACAAATCATGTCCATTGCTAAAGTAATTACTGAGGGTAAATATGAAAAAGATAAAACTTCACTGGTTCAAGAGTTATAAAATGAAAAAAGTATTGATCTACTATGATGCTTTCTCTTCTATTCCTCCTTCTACCCATGAACCTCCAATATATGAGTCCTGAAAAAATTTTAATGTTTAAAAAAAAAGATACTGTGCTATTTGTAAGACACTAGCTTCTCTGGGGGTGGCCTGTGTCAAACTTTTGTTCCATTATCTGGCCTTAAGTTAAGGGAATATCAAATGATTGACCAGCTATTCTATATTTTGAAGTAAGTCACCAGAATTTGTAGAAGGAAAATACTTAGAAATTTTACTTGTAGGAGACTGGGCAACTAGCTGTACAGCTGTGGACAAATTGTAGGAAGAGAAATAGGCTATGTTAGAGGAAGGGTTGAATTTAAAAGCAAGATCCTGGGACTCCAAGCCTGGTTTAGTCACCAACAATCTGAATAAGTAAGACATTTCAGTTCCCCTCTGATCCATTTTCCTCACCTATAAAAATAAGTATGTTAGGGCATAATGATCCCTTACTCTGATATAGTTCCTTTCTAACTCTGATATAGTCCTATAATCCTTCAGATCCATGAAAATGATTCTTCTTCCATTTAGTTTCAATGTGATAAAGCAAGTCTAATCTCAGGTCAAGAATGATGAGAAAGAATAGGATTGAAATCATTTCTGCCAGAATAGCTGCTTTAGCCTGCTGGGACTAACCAGCAAACCCTGAACAACAAATGAATAGATTACTCTGACACACATTTCTGTGAAAGAGAGGGCTAAGGGGCTGTTTGGCTTTAGGAACCAAAATAGCCTCAATTGCCTGCCTCATTAGGCTTTTATTGTAGCAACAGCTTGAACTAAAATTAACCTCTAGATATAATCAGCAGGGTAAGTATCCTTGAGAAAGCACATGCTTCTACAAGGTCAAGTTTGAAGACTAAACATAGAGATTCCAGTAAAACACCCGGGGGCTCGGACTTGTGTGGAAAAGTCAAGGCAGGGACAGCCACCTTCATCAAGGTCCCCTTAAGAAGCCTCTGACCTTTCAGAGAATCCTCCTTACAGACTTTCCAACCAAGTCCCGTGCTTCCCCACATTATCCAAGGTGGGGGTGGGGGGGGGGGTGCGCGGGAGAAAATAAGGACAATTTCCGTGTAAAAGTTGTTTACTGATTTGCCTAGTTACTTCTTTAAACTCATTTACTCCATTTGATCAGAGTGGTCTCCTGTGTATGTCCAGTGTCAAAGGGTGGCTGGAGGTAGAACATCTTTAAAATTGACCACATATTTTTCTCTCTTCCTAGCCATTCATTATCATATGTATAGGAGGAAGGAGGCTTTTCCTGGACAGAGAAAAAGTATTCAGGAATCTTTTGCACAAAACTGTCCATTGAACCTAGTGCCTTAGACTTAATGGGCACAAAAGAGCATCAATTGATTTGAATTACATTGAATCTCAATAGTAGCCCAACTAGTTCTTTGATAGTTTCTTTGTGTTTCCCTCACTGGCTTCTCTTTGTTTTTTCCCCTCCTTAAAACAAGTGTTTAGCACAACTCCTAGCACATAACAAGGACTCCCTAAATACTTCTGTAGTCTTTGATTTCATTGCATTTTTATTTGCCTCTGCAATCTCCTAACATTCCTGATTCAACCTCTTTATAGCATGTATAGCACATGAGTCTGCCCTGCAGTATTATTAGGTACTCAGGTGCTGATTGTACCTGAGATACTATTAGCTCCTGAAAGGCAGCATGCTTGGCTGGGCCTTCTGCAGTCAGCCATCCTATGAGCAGGAAAAGAGGCAAATTTATCTTTTCCACATTTTGAAACGGAATATTTGGTCTGGAACCTGGATTCTTTGTCCGCTGGAATCCAAGAATGAATCCACGGACAAAGGAGAGTATAGCAAAGGTGGAGATTTACTGAAGAACAAGTACAGACTCCCATGTGGGGAGAGGGAAAGAGTCCCACAGAACAGATTCCCATGTAGGGAAGGGGAAAGGGTCTCACCGACTTCCTGTTTCCATGGTTTATAAAGGCTGCAGTTCCTGTGTTCTGATATCCCTTCTGATTGGGCAATATTCCCTTTCATATTGGTTACTATAGTAACTCCTGAGGCCTTCCTCCCTCATTATCCTCCTCTTCCTTCTGGGCTTTCTTGCTTCTTCTTTATTTTGTAAATACTGTATAGACCTTTTTTGGCTATTTCCAGTTCCCTTGTCTTACGGAAATATACCTCTGGCTGCTCCCTTGTCTTATGGAAATGTAACTGCGCTTCCTTGTGTTATGGAAATATACCTTCTCCCAGTCTGTAGCCCTATGTTATTTCCATGGACCCTAACTCTAAAAATTCCCTAAACCTGACTATAGTCCCTTAAAATTCCTATCTCAATTGTAATGACCAGAATTAATTGTATGGCACCTTTGTGGGGAGAGAGGGCAAGGACTTGTTTCCTGTGCACCCAAGAGAGAAATAAAACTGTGTGGACTGCAGGCAGGGGAAAGGGGCACAAAAAAATGAAAGATGAAATATAGATAAGATAAATTCCATTTCTCCCAGATGTGTATGGTGTCCTTCATTTCATGTTTTCAAGTTCCAGCACCACTTAATAAGTTTTGCATGATGTCATCTATCATTATTGTTTCCTTTATTCAGAAATTATTTTACTAAATATTTTTTTTAAAAAAATAGATTTTGTGTTATTGTTATAAAAGGAAAACCAGCATTTTTCTAATCTGCCTAAAAATAAATCATGAGTACTACAATAAATCCATTTGTGTCTCACCTAAAATATTTTCTGTATCACTAGTGGGCATTCTATACTTTGGGGAACACTACCTTAGTACATTAGAAACATGCACATATGCACATCTTGAATGAGGAGTGTCTTCTGTTCAGCCTGTGTGTTAAGGAAGCATATACCATGGAACAAACTCAATCAGGGAAGACTTCTTCTTGCTAAAAGAATATATATATTTTTTAAAAATATGTTTTTATTGATTTTGAGAGAGAGTGGAAGAGAGAGGAATAGAGAGATAGAAACATAGATAAGAGAGAAAAACCATTGATTGGCTGCCTCCTGCACGTCTCCTACTGGGGTTCAAGCCTGCAACCCAGGTACATGCCTTGACTGGGAATGAAACTGTGACCTCCTGGTTCACTGGAGACACTCAACCACTGGGCAACACTGGCTGGGACTAAAAGACTATCTTACTCTTCTTTCCCCCTTTTTCTCTCTTCCCTCTTTTTGCCTTTTCTTCTTTCTATCTTTATTCCTTCCTTCATTTCCTTCTTTCCTCCCTCCCCTCTCTTTTTTCCTTTCTCTCACTCTGTTAGATTTTGAGGAGATGGGTAGAGCAAGATCTTGGGAGAAATGGGGTTTTAATTACCTCCTCACAGTACTTTTCTTGAGCTATGCTGAATTCTGATCATTAGGGCAACATTCCCAGAGAATTTAAAAGTCCTGTCCAGTCCGGCTGGTGTGGCTCAGTGGTTGAGTGTGACGGAGGAACCAGGAGATCAGGATTTGATTTCCAGGCAGGGCACATGCCCAGGTTGCCGGCTTGATCCCCAGTAGGGGGCATGCAGGGTGCAGCCCATAGATGATGTTCCTCTCTCATCGATGTCTCTAGCTCTCTTTCCCACTCCCTTCCTCTCTAAAAATCAATAAAAACATAAAATAAAATACTAGTAAAAGTCCTATCCAATTAAATGCCCTTTTAAGTTCAGGAGTGACCGCACAATCCCCCAGTACCGTGCCCATCTTCATTTCCCAGAGAGCACCATCCTCAGAGTGCTGGGCCCTCCATCGCCACCACCATTGGTCGAGGCCCTTGAGTGGTAGGTCAGATTATGCCTGTCAGCCTCAGCCAGAGGCTGCAAAGCCAGCGCTGTTCTATTTACTTGCCCTCAATTCTGCTGAAGCAGGAGGAAAACCTTCTCGAAGCTCCGGATTCAGCACAGTGATCAAAACCGCTCAATGAGAGTGCCTGTGAAAACAGTTCACTTTCCTATCGACAGGGTTTTACATGTAGCCAGTAAATTTTATCTGAACCCTCTAACTCTAGTAAAATACAGCAATGTGCAATAAATTTCACTTTATGGGTTTTACAGTTTGAAAACAGCTTCAGGGCAGTCTGGTTACCGAGGGAACACAATTGGAGCCGTCTCCAAGGGTTGGTTTCTCACTGCGGGAGCTCTGGAGATGACCCCATACCCTTTGGTGCCCAGTCCACTCAGGTGAGTCACTGCCTCCCATTTAAACGTTATTTAAGGCACGATATAAGCCCTGTGCCTGTAACTGCAAAACTGGCTTTAAACAGTGAAGAAAAAAGCAATTAAATTACTAAGCAAAGGGCTGCTAGCTTCCCTGGGCAAAAGGCAAACGAGCTTCATTAAAGAGGGGGATTAAGTCACTGACTTATTACAGTATAGCTGACTGCCTCAGGAGGTCCCTAGGCCTTTTTCCAGGGGCGGGGGGGGGGGGGGGGGGCGGGGGGGCTGAAGGTGTGTTGAACTGGGAGTAAATCAAACACCATTCTTTAAGGGGAACTTCTCCAACCACCCTTCTCCCCGCAATCAAAATTATTTCTGCAATTTACCTGGAGGCGGGCTTTCTTATTTCAACTGGCATTTAATTTACTGTTTTCCTTGTCTTTATAAACTGTTAAGACTTGAGAAATTCTCTTACCCTAATGACGCCTGGTCAATTCGCTTCACATAGGATCCCCGCCTCTTACCTCAGACTTCAATGATCAAATTCTGATTCCTGCCATCTTTTGTTTTTCTTCCTTCCTTCCTTCCTCCCTTCCTCCTCTCTTTCTTCCTTCCTTTCTTCCTTCCTTCCTTCCTTCCTTCCTTCCTTCCTTCCTTCCTTCCTCCCTCCCTCCCTCCCTCCCTCTCTCCTTCCCTCCCTTTTTCCCCTTCTTCTTCTTCTTCTTCTTCTTCTTCTTCTTCTTCTTCTTCTTCTTTCTTCTTTCTTCTTCATTCTTCCTCCTTCCTCCTCCCTCCTCCTTCTCCTTCTCCTCCTCCTCCTCCTCCCCCTCCTCCTCCCCCTCCTCCTCTTCCTCCTCCTTCTCCTTCTCCTTCTCCCCCTCCTTCTCCTCCTCCTCCTCCTCCTCCTCCTCCTCCTCCTCCTCCTCCTCCTCCTCCTCCTCCTCCTTCTTCTTCTTCTTCTTCTTCTTCTTCTTCTTCTTCTTCTTCTTCCATTCAAATCCGTTAAGATTCGAGTTGAATGCTTGTGATGGAGCCATTGGTAAAAGTCTTTTTCCTTCATGTAGCAATGCTCGCTGCCATTTACTATTTGGCAGTCATGGTTAGAAGCATTTTGCTGCCTTGTTTCGTCTTCACAAGGAGCCTATGAGGTAGGGCTTTTAGTCTAATCCCTTTTGCAGGTGAGACTATTGAGGCAGAGGCTGGTTAAGTAATTTGCCTGGGTCACAAAGCTAGCAGGTAGGAAAGCCAGTAACTAACCCAGGTATTCTTGCTCTAATCTCAGTCTGACCCTGAGGCTGGAGTGCCTGGGTGGTAGACATTCTCCCAGGTGAAAACATCCAGTTGCATAAATTGATAAGTTGGAGAGTTTTTGTTTTGACCTGAGGAAGAAAGAGTTGCTTTTGAAGAGTAAAAGAAGTCTGAGGGGAAAGAGATAGAAGAAGAAATGGACCCAAATGAATGCTTCAAACATTTTGGAATAGAAGGTGCAAGGTGAGAACCTAAAGATTCTGGTTTCATAAAGAATGGGAGGCTTAGTGCTTTGGGAACCAGGTGGTTTAGTTAATCAGACGTGACGGGGAGGAGAGGATGGTGAGCAGGGAACAGAGTTGGGGATAGTAGAGGCACATTCCTTCCACAGCACTGCCAAATCCCTCCCCCCTGCCCCCAAGAAGCATTAACAGAAGCAGTTTTGAAGCAAATGGCTTAAGTGGCCTACAGGCATTCTCAACCATTCATCCCAGAGAAGCCTTTGACACTCCTCACTTCCCCATTCTTTATCTTCTAACCCAGCCCTGTTTTGTATTCCTTGGTAGTACTCATCACAGCTTGATATAAATACACTTATCTTGTTTTCTCACTTCTCTCTCACTAGAGCATCAACTCTGTGAAAACAGGAACAGTATTTGTCTTGCTCATTGATTCTCAGTGCTCTGCACATGGTAAGATCTTAATAAATATTTGTTGAGTAAATGAATAAAATACCCAGAAAACCACAGCAGAAGCCCATGGACCAATTTGTTCCTGTGTGGAAAGGAGATACACCCAGGTTTCCCAGGCATAATTCAGAGATGTTCAGTTGGAGTGGGGGTGGAGCTTGAATGTATGGGACAGAATCCTAAGTAGAGACCAAGAGGCATCATGATTTTGGAATAGTGAAGTCTTGGACAGTTTATTACAAACATTATCTCAATATAATTACGACCTATGTGGGAACCATTTCCATTTTGCAGATGAGGAAGCAAAGGTTCATAGCAATTAAGTAAATTAATTGCCCCGTGTACTATGTGCAAGAACAAGCATTTGAAATGCTGTCCAGCTGTTTCTATGGGTCATGCTATTTTCACTATAGCATGTCAGTTAGCTCCCACCACTTGGGTCTGTTTCCCATTCATGAGGTGTATGGAGGGGAACGGACAACATGAACATAAATCTCTCAGAACAGCTGCAGTGTGTCGTTTGTTCTGACAGTACTATGCAGAACAAAACAGAAGCAAACATGGCCAAAGTTTGTGGCCTTTGCCAAGGCACAGCCAAAACAAAAGAGAGCTCTCTTTGATGTAGGTGATCTAAAATGATCTCCTCATGGTCAGCTTGTGACATGAAGTGTTTTCAACTGCTGTTACACAAAAATGATGTTGAGCTATCATATTTCATGGCCCACAAAACTCTAGGTACCAGAGCATATGAGTGATGTCACTCAGAAGGAGACTATATGTTGACTATGTGAGGTCTTCTTTAAAGCTAGCTTCTTTTTATTGTGGTTGACATTT
Organism: Myotis nattereri; assembly: GCF_964212035.1. Classification (NCBI taxonomy): domain Eukaryota; kingdom Metazoa; phylum Chordata; class Mammalia; order Chiroptera; family Vespertilionidae; genus Myotis; species Myotis nattereri. The sequence goes on along the minus strand of NC_138084.1, from coordinate 22,072,368 downwards.
CCAGGATTTGCCCAGTTGTCACTGTCTTTTCAAACATCAATGGTGTAGTCTTCATCCCATCCTTCGTTCCCTCACAACTCCCATGAGTGCTCTAAAACTTGTTTTACTGGATGCAAAGACAATGGGAAGCCTAAAAAATATTTTATCCCCAATTTGATTTCAGCAATGAAGAATGAAATGACTTTTAAAAGAAGACCAAAGGGAAATTATTTTAAGAACATCTCAGAAAGTGTACAAAGTTAGGATTAAAATGAAATCCTCAATCTTTTGCAAAAAAACAAAAAACAAAACACATCAATTTCTGTAAATCATTCTTAGGAAAAAAATACTAAATACAGAAGAAGTCTTATTCCAAAATCACTTTATTGAAACAATACTTATGACATTAAAAATTGGAAATACAGCCCTAATAGGTTTGGCTCAGTGGATAGAGCATCGGCCTGGGGACTGAAGGGTCCCAGGTTCGATTCCGGTCAAGGGCATGTACCTTGGTTGCGGGCACATCCCCAGGAGGGGGTGTACAGGAGGCAGCTGATCGATGTTTCTCTCTCATTGATGTTTCAAACTCTGTATCCCTCTCCCTTCCTCTCTGTAAAAAAATCAATAAGTTATACTTTAAAAAATTGGAAATACAAAAGTACATGTAATTATATTCACATATGGGATATGTGAATTAAAAGATTAGGTTTATGGTTTAATATGAAATAAAAATAAGCAGAAAACAAAAGTAAATATTTGGTATCAGAGTAACTACAGTAATACCCTCCTTGCCCATGGGAAATATGTTCTAAGACACGCAGTGGATACCTGAAGCCATGGCTAGTACCAAATCCTATATATACCATGTTTTTTTCTATGCATACATACCTTTTCATTTAAATAAAGAAGGTTACAGCTTCTCTTTGCATATATGAATTGCCAACATCACTACTTTTGCACTTTGAGGTCATTATTAAGTAAAATAAAGATTACTTGAACACAAGCACTGTGATACCATGACAGCTGATCTGATAACCAGTAAGCTACTAAGTAACTAACAGGTGGGTTGCCTATACAGCATGGATACACTGTCATTTCAACATGTAGTTAACATATAAATTTTTATTGAGATATTTTGCATTCTTTTTCATATTAAATCTTCAAAATTCAGTGTGTATTCTACACTTACACAGTATTTTAATTCAAACTAGTCATACTTCAAGTGCTCAGTAGCCACACATGGCTACTGGTTCTCATGGTATTAGACAGCCCAGCTCTAGAGCATGCATTCTCCTTGGGACTGAAATTGTACACACGGGAGTACAAGTTAAAATTGATTCCAGGGAATGGGGATCTTACTTGCTTGATTTATAAAGCATAAATATGCATAGAGTGCACTTAAAAATATACAGTTTATCTGTGGCATTAAAGTTTCATGAAGAAGGTGTATATTCGTCAGGGTTCTCCATAGAAAGAGGACTAATAGGATAGATATAGTATATCCTGAGGTCTGACCCTTCCATTTAGAATGGATAAAATAAAAAGAGCAACTGAAGTTTTGCAGCAGAGTACCAAGGTCAAGTACATAGCCCACAGAGCTGTAGGTGGCAATTTCAATGTAAGTTAATTAAAATAAAACAAAATTAGTAGTCAATGTGGCTCTAGCCACACGTCAAGTACTCAATAGCTATGTGTGGCTAGTAGCCACTGTATGAGAATGCGGTATAGAGAATTTTTATCACTGTGGAAAGTTCTGTTGAACAATGCCAGTTTAGAGTGTGATGAGTTGGGATTCAAATTCCACCTCTGCTACTTGCCATTTGTGTAACCTTGGGCAAGTTGTTATACCTTTCCTTGTCTCTGTTTCCTCAACTGTAACATGACATAATCATAAAGTACCTATCTCAGAAAGTTTTGTGAGAAGTATATGAGTTAATGCATGTAAAGAAGCTAGCTCAGTGCCTGGGATATAATTAAGTATTTCATAAATGATAACTGTTATTTCAGTGGTCCTCTTTCGGTCGAGGTGGGGTTTGTTTTGGTAGCAGTAAATATTTTTAGCATTACTCGATTTGAAAAAAAAAAAAGAGAAATAAAATGCCACTGAAATCACTTAATTTTTGTCATCAAATTAAATCATCCTGATATAATCTCAATCATTACTTGAGATTTGCTCTTGGTAACTTCATTATCAAAGTATTTAAAATATGATTTTTATTTTGGGCTGCTCCTGTGACAGAAGACTCATCCTCATAAATATTTTAATTAATGCCTCAAATACTGATCTACTATAATTTTATCAGTATCACAATTCAGTTGTAATAAAGTCAAGAAAACAAATGGCATTAATCAGCGGAGTTTAGTCACTGGGGCTGACAAGGCCATTGGCAAATGTTATGTGGGAAGTAAGTTGTACCTTTTCTTTCAGAATTTCCCATTTAGGTTATTTTACACCATCTACTAGTAATTTCAATCTGCGGCCCTTGTCTTGCTCTTTCCCATCAATCATTTTTCTAATGGACACAAAACCTTACTATACTCTCTCCATTCATGTATATTTCTCACAACGTGTCACATTAATGAATATATCAGTTTGGTTCCTGCATTTGGATACTTGGTGAAATAAACATGTCTCATGATCAGGATATTGCCAGGTTTTGATCAGCTGAGTTCACGTATAGTCTGATGATTTAAAAGGCTACCCAGGGATGCTATCCTAGGAGAACGGGTGATGCTTTAGAATGGGTGCTGGTCTAGAAGTAAGGATAGTTGCCCAAGTTTCAAATTCTGTGTGGTACAAAAATAGTTTTTATTTATTTATTTTTTTACAATAAAGGTCTGACACTGTTCAGTTATATGAATTTTAGAAATAAAATGTAACAAAATGCAATGTCTCTTTAAGCAGTGGTTACAAATCAGAATATGTTTGATTTAGTAAAAATAGAGAGGAAGCTGATGCATGAGTCTCCCCTCTGTTTGTGTCCAGCCTGGAGAGTACTTACTGGATATAGCATGAGCTGCCACCCTACTTAGATTTAGGATTTAGGTTAACCTTCTCACATATGGTATTCTACATGCTTGCAGAGTTTAATGAATTTTAGTGATTTCTACACTTTAAAAAAATATATATACATTCTTTTATGTGGAACATCAACAGATGTTTAAAGAAGATAAAAGTGAAACTTCTGGTTGAAAAAAAATGGATTCTATTGTCTTCTCCCCACCCAACCACCACCTTTTTATCAAATTGCTTAATGCCCTAAAACCCTCTCATATTAAAATTTTGGAGCTTGAGATGATTCTGAGTCCTACCACAAATATTCTTGTGTGAAATCTCTGAGAAAATATGTATAACCCAGAGCTTCACAGAATATTGCACAGAAATAGAATTGGGGAGGGGGACTGAAAGTAGAGGGAACTATTCAACTTACATTACTTTGTGGAAATACACTATGAGTTATCATATTAAAAAAGAAGCTAGAAGGTGAAACCAAGAGATGTGATTTCAAGTCCTGACCCCCACTTGTCAGCAGGGTGTTTTTTGGCACATCATTTAACCTCTAAGCTCTGTGTGATTTGATTTCATCTCCTGTAAAGTGAAAGGATTGGAATAGATATACTCTTATAACCAGGTATTAAGTTCTACAATGCTGCAATTCTAAATCTAGACATACACAGAGAATCCAACTTGGGTGAGATGTACAAATACAAGTTGAATACTGGCTATTTCATATGGTTCAACCCAATAAGGGAATCCAGATAGTCACCTTCTAAACACACACACACACACACACACAAAAGCATTACACATTACCCCAATATGGCTTTATTCTATGTTTGCTATTTATTTAATAGGCAGTACTTAAACATTTGCCAATATATTTACATATATTTGCACAATAGTAAAATAATTTAAGGAAAGAAGAAAGGGAAATTATAGAAAACGTATTTTGAATCATCTATGTATCAATAAGTTTTTCAGGGAGTGAAAAGTAAGGTCTGGGAAACATTAACAGAACCTGTCCGAGATATAACATCCCCAAGTCATTTTCTCTGTAGTCTATGACAAGCCAAGGAATGGTAATAGGAGCCTGTGTTAATTCTGTCTGAAAACACCATCTGGTTCTAAGCACTTATCTAGGCCATGGATGTCACAGCCTAGATGTGGTCGCCATGATATGCAAAGGTCAAAGAAGGGTCTAATTACATGCCCCAGTACTTAAAGGGCAGATTCACTAGAGCTTGAACATAATCACTCAGGCCAAACAAGACCCATTTATAATTTTAATTATCAGTGAATCAGACAACTCTATCAAATACCAATTATTTGGCTGTTGCTGAAAATAACTGTCTTGTCTTATTAGTCTCTAGAATAACCCCTTGAGGGATGCAGAAATGTTTCCTTTAATGTAAATATTTGCTATTATCCATCAAGCAGAATTAGACTCCTTTAATGATTTTCAGTATTGGTGGTTTATTTTTTTTATTGTTAAAAAAAAAAAACTTCCAGGCTAGGGAAAGGCTGTTGACCTTGTACATCATTACCACCCAGAAAGGTGTGCTAAGACACCATGCAGAGTTCACTCCAAAAGCTCATATTTTGTTTTTATTTAAAGCCATAGTTTCCCTCACAACTCTGCAAAAATTTATTTGGGGCCTTTCTTATTTATAATTATGGATCAGTGACAATATTTTTGTGTCTGTGCACCTGGGACACACAATGGAAAAGACAGAGCCTCTCCTCAGGGGTTCACAGCCTACTTGTGTCTACACTCAGGGAGGAAGACCACGTGCTAAATAACAATGTAGCTTTGGGCTGTAAATGATTTCTGTTTCTTTAATTTCAACATTGTGTTTTGCATAAAGAATCCAAGAAATGTGCCACAAACAATTTATTTTAACTTTAAACAGTGGTCACCCTGAACATTTCATTCAATGAACCATGTGAAATGGCAGATTCAGCAACTGTTGAATATCAGTAATTTCATAGAGTTCAACCTAATAGCATCTGGGAAGAAAGACTAACAACAATGCCCATATACCGACTGTACCCATTTATTTTTAATAAATACTTTTGAATAAATAGTTTTGCATCACTTTCAGGGCTGTCTTGTGAGATCGGCCCTCTGGAGAGTGGCTCTTGAAGATGGGTATGAGCTCCACTTTCTTCCCGCATTCTGCTGTCATCATTTCTTCCCATTGCTTTTACCTGCAGCAAGCAATTAAGACGCAAGTAATATGTTATCGGCACCGCTTGGATATTTCCATTTCATTTGCAACTTCAGCGCTCCTCAGTCATTTTTGACACTCTTATAATTTTTATCTGCAATTATGCTTTCATTATCTTCCTTGCCGATACTTTAGATGTCCAATAAGCCTCTCAATTTCCTTAATTAACAAGTAACCTTCCTTCTTCATGCCGAAGGCTATTTTTATTCCTACAATATTTATTACTAATTGGCACACACACACTTTTGTACTTAGAATAATTTCTCTGGTCTGCCCTTTATTTACCCTCTGTTTCTCTCTTCTAGAAACATTTCATCCTCCTTGGTAATACTTGAATTTAGATTTTGGGAGTGGCAGAAACACTCTCAATTTTCCTTGAACATAGTTTGAGGTCTTTCTCTTCATTTAAAGAATACTTTATGCTTCTGGAATGGTTGCTCCAGCCTCCCGTTGGCTTTTATTTTTTCAAAGAAATATCACCATCAAGCTCTGTAACCAGACCTTTAAGTTAGTTCCTCCTATGTGCTGCTACTTGCTACTGCTGTTCTCTCACTTGCCATTTAAATATTCTGCAATTCTCGTTCTGGCCTTGGAACAGAGAGTGTGTGGCTTTGGATGACAGCATCATTGACACTACTTCCCTGTACATTTGGAGCATGTCTCAGGAATGCATCTCAATTACAAGTTCATGTTGTCAATTATTTCTTCCGATGAGTAGAAATTTGGACCTCTGTTGGGTAATTTATATATCATCAGAAATTCATAAGAAATTAGTATGTTGGATGTGAGTCACCAGAATACGCGCATTTAGGAATAGTAAAAAAACATCTATCTTTAAATTATATGTGTTTTATTAAACCAGAAATACATATTAACTACAGCTATATCAGATAATACAGGTAAGAAAATAAAAATGAAACAAATATTACAGTACCTCCTCCCCTCCCCGCCCCCCCATGCAGAGCTGACTACTACTCTTGAACATTTCTAATAAACTTTAAGTCTCTCTCTCTTCTTCTCTACTTTATAATCTATATTTTTCTCTCCTGAAGGTTTATTAGTTTCTCAAGAGGTTTATGATGTTTTCGCTTTTCTTTTTATCTAGGAAGTCTGCTTTTAAATTTATCTATTCCTCAAGATACAGCTTTCTCAAATTCTCTGACTATATCCACCTTCCATTCAGCTAAATGAGATTCTTTCTTTGGCTTTTTCTTTTCTATTCTGCACTACCCACAACACTAACATACTTAGGGACTCAACTTTCCTTCTTGTCTAAATGAAAGTTTTAATTTCACACATTGCAATGAGAGGCCGTTAAGTCGGAGATTAAAAACCATCTCCTGTGCTTGAGACAGAAATGAAGGAAATCTGATGATTATGATGAGGTATTTGCTCTGCAAGTCAAGTGTTTGCCCCCAAAGCTGTGTGATTGGAAAATCGAGCCGGCACGAGTCCAATGAAAGAACACTTGAACTAAAAGTATATTATCCTAAAGTGCACATTTTTATTTAATTCGGGGTAAAGCAGAATGAATCATAATAGGTCAATAATAATGATTTACGGCTTCCTTCATATGGCACATTTACAATAAATGGTAATTTACCATTAAAGAGAGGCATATTTTTTTTTGTGTGTGTGCAAGAAAAATTAACATTAAGTCATATTGAGAAAGAACAGGTTTTCCGTGCCTACATTTAGGATTTGTATTCAGTTATTCAGGCTTAGAATATCATATGCAAGCCACTTTCCCTCAGCTTCCCCCCTCCCCATTCCCATTTAGAAAATACAGGAAGGATTAAAATGTAACCATTTATGACATCATTCCAACTGTATGCTGATGGACTGCAGATCCATTCAGTGGAGCCATTTGGAAAATATTTCATGTTCCAGTCATTAGACTTGCTAAATGAGTTCAGACTTCAAATTATATGGGTTGAGAAAGAGAAAGGTAATATCTGTAGGTGACTGTATATAAATAAAAATAATGTGTGCGTGTCATCCAGGCTCCTAAGCATCACCTGGATGTTTTAGTACATTGTGTGCTTTCCTTCCTTCCTTCCTTCCTTCCTTCCTTCCTTCCTTCCTTTTCTTTTGTTCTTTCTTTCTATATAATCACTTTGATGCTTTACTTCAGGCAAAGATTAATTGTGCTTATTGACAAACATATAGGCCATTATTGTTTTCATCAATAATTAAGGATCTTAGACCTGGACTCTAATTTGGAAAAGTGGAAAGTGATTGATGGTAATTTGTTTGATATCCAACCCCACCTTTGTTCTCCAGGAAAAGAAGTATCCATGTTCAGTAGACTACAACAATACAATTCTAAAAGTTCAGTCCCTCTATCTACCTTTTAAATATTTGGCTAAAACCCTCTTCCATCTCAGGAACATCCTAACACTTTAAAACCTGCATATTCTATTTCTGTGGTCTATGAACTGGCTCACAATAACTTGATTAGGGAAAAGTCTCAAGTAATTGGATGAAGTCAGGCTCAGAAGATTTGCCCAATAATCAATGAACTCTAGTGCTCCTAGCTCTGCTGGCTCCACACTGCCTTTCTATCTATCCAAGTGGCCTTTACAAAGCTGAAGCTTCAGAGAATGAATATCAAATCCTCAAAACTAAGCTAATTCCATAAGCTTTTTGAAAGTAGATTGGATTTAACAGGGCTGTGCTTTTGGAAATGAATGGTTGATATAAATCAGAGGTAGTGGAAAGGTAACGTTTATCTGATTTGATTTAGCAGCAATCTGGTCCAGATGGCAAAGCAGAATTTAAAGATATTGAAATACACGGTTGCAGCTGGAGACTGTATAAACCTAAATATAAATAATTCAGATGTGTTTATGCATTTAACAATGTCAGTTTTAAATATAGATAAGAGCCAAGACTTTAGGCTAGCATTTGAAAACGGGAAGATGACTAAATGCAGGTGCTCTTATATACGTGACTATATTTCAATGCCTAATTTAACTCCCATCTGAAAATGCAGGTAGAATGCACCAGATGTACCTGTCTGGCCTAAGATAGCGAAGCACAAATTAGTATAAGATTAAATCTGGTATAGCAGAAGCAAGAGGTCTGATGAAAAACAAAAGCAAGTAGGATGAACATGTGATTAAATATAACTCAGAAATAAACAACCTTTCTAACCATTCCAGGATAACAGACCCCTTTCTTATAAAAGAGAAAAAAAAGAAAGATGGTGCTAAGTTAGCTTGAGCCAACAAAGGACTAACACTCTCCAGAAAGCATACTGGGGGAAAAGCCTACGGTGCCCGAACGTTGACTAGAGTCTCTAGTGCTTGTCACATTGCTCATTTACCTGTCATAAAGAACCCTGAGTTTAAAAACTTGAATTCCCCTCCTGCATGTCACTCAAGAGCTCTACAGCCATGGGTCAAGTACATGAAGTAGATAATAATCTGCATCTCCTAGGGAGCTATGAGCTCTTATTGAATCCAGGAGTATGAAACCCTGAGCCTGCAATACCTGTTAGTTTCTTTTCCTGTGTTGGTCATTTATTTCTCCTTCTTTCTTTTTTATTTTCTTTCTTTAGAGAAAATGGATCTGGATCTGAGGGTCATGGTTGGACTGAGACTTTGCATGAATGAAGATTTTCCTGAGATTCCGAGAGATGGCGATTTTCGCCAGTTGTGCCAACACCAGATGTTCTCTGCTCTTAAATCAATCCAACATAACTAACTATACTTCTTTAAGGACAACTCTTTACATGTTGCCTTGGACTCTGCCTCCTCATTACTCTCTCTCAGCTAGAGCTTACTGAGAAGGTCCTCAGAATGATGATTGAAACTTTGTAAAATTTAAAGTTGGAGGGAAAAAAAGCGATGACTACAGAAGATACTGTATATGAAAAATTAACGAGGTTTTTATAAGACGTCTGCGGAAAGGTAAAGGTAATGATTTGGAAGTGAGACCTTATGGATGACTCCAGGCTTCACAGTTGGGTCTGATTAAAATTATACCTAGAATCAAAGACCTTACTCGAATCTGAAGAATCTTCTTAGGAGATTAAGTGGCTTGTCAAAGTTCACAGAGCTAATTATAGTTTGGCTTAGAGAAAAGGTTCCCTGGTTCCCAATATAGAGCCTGCTCATTCCATCGCCACAGAAAAATTAGGTGAAGGAGCTCACTGAAGTCATGGAGAAAGCAAGATTGATCTAGAAGAATTTTATAATTGGAAACAAGTCTATGAGAGGATGCTGAAACTTTGGCATTCTTTCTAAGATAGATCAACTTCATCATTTTTTCCTGGAGTCTATTTTAGAAGGAGAAGCGAGAAAGAAAAACCTATTATTGAGGGAGGGTGTAGTAGGGAGGATTGGACAAGAGGTGTTTTCATTCTTTCTCAGATGCTTGAAATAATTATAAATTATTTTTCCCCTGTGATAGGTGGTTTGATTTTGTCAGAAGTATTTTTGTAATGTCAGCACTCTTCTCACCTGTCCACCATGGTTGGTTCATAACCTTGGCTTATTTCTGAAGCATCCAATCTCACCAGCCAACAGAAGGATTGATGCTCCTTTAGGTATCCCATACTTTAAGGCAGTGCCAACGAGTCAAACCTTTACATCAGACATGCCTCATAGTGCATTCCAAAGGCTCATAGCATCTGCTCTGTACTTCTCTTACAGTCCATTGAGCTGCACTCTGTGGTCACTATCCATTTATGTGCCAGTCTTTCCTACTCTGCTGTGAATGGGAAGGAGAAGAAAGGTTCTTATCTGTACATCTTTGTAGTCTAAGCCCCTAATACCGAATCTGAAACAAGAGATCCACATTCTAAAAGTCAGCTGAACAATATTATGATCAACTGTTCGCATCTACATAACAAGTTAGTCCTTTGTTCATTCATTCATTCAAATTTGCATCCCAGACTGTTCTAGTGCTGGGATTACTACAGAGATTATGATATATCCCCACCAGTAAGGAGCTAATATAATCTTGCCATTAAAAAGGTAATTCCAAAAGAGAGTAAAAAGTATTATAATCATGAAAGTGCAAGAGGCTTTATTGGAAGGGCCCAGAGAAGGCACCCAGCTCAATCTTCAGGACAGAGAAGCCTTTCTTCTCTGAGTAAGCAGTCGCTAAGCGGAGATTCAAAAGACTGAAGGAAAGAGGAAAGGAAGGAAGGAAGGAAGGAAGGAAGGAAGGAAGGAAGGAAGGAAGGAAGGGAGGGAGGGAGGGAGGGAGGGAGGGAGGGAGGAAGGAAGGAAGGGAGGGAGCAAGGGAGGGAGAGAGAAAAATAACAGAAAAGTATTATAAGAAAGGTGGAGAGGCAAAAGCACATGTGGGAACTGCATGGTCTCCCATTTTTACAGGGACTTTCAATGCCATTATCTCTTTTGATCCCCCGTAGTTACACTCTGGGATAGATAGGCGAGTAAGGGAGACACAGACTCAGAGTATAAATGTCTATGCAGATCATACTTGTCAGGATCTTCTGGCTCCAATTTCAGTGCCCACTCTACCATATTACAGTGGAAATCAATTGGACCTTGACTCCTGAGTTCCATGCCGAAGTGACAGAAGCCAGGGCTTCAGGCTGGCCCCTGAGCCAGAAGGGCATGCTGTCCCCATGCCTGGGATAGCACTGACCTTGCTTAGCCCAGTGGCCTCTGGCCTCCGCCTAAGTGCACAGATGCCCAGAGGCTTTAACTTCAAAGACATGCCAACCCTAGCAGCTCCAGCTCTCTGTGGCTTCTCCTGGAATCTGCACTCCCTGTGCCAGGAACTCCAACTGCCATCAGAGGAACAACTTGCCCCTGAGCCTCAGCATTTTTCTATGAACTTTTGGGAAAGGTCCCTGGGTAACCAGGAGTGACAGGACAGGTTATCTGTGTTCAGCTGACCCCTTGGCCCACCACCAACTGAACCAAAGTCATAGCCCTCCTGGGGTGGAGAAAGTCACTAGGGTGAGTTTCAGTTCATCTCCCTCTCTCGCCTTCTGCATCTAACCAGCTCCTGCCTCCAGATGAACCTGTTTCTCCCATTCTTGTTGAACCTATAACCTGCTGTTCATAACTATTGCATGTTCAAAGCATGCCAGCCTCCAGGATAACATTGACGGAGCGCTTACTATGTGGCAGGTGCTGCATTAATTGCTCTACATGTATTTAACTTGTTTAATTTTTTACAATAACCTAGTAAAATAGGTTTGATTTTTATAACAATCTAGTAAAATAGGTAACATTACTATTCTTACTTTACAGATGAGGAGACTAAGTCAGACAAAGTTTAGGTAACCCTTTTAAGCTTGAACATCTTAAAAAGTGGAATGATCATATTATGAACCCAAACAGCCTGACCCCAGAGGCCACACTTATCTGCTCTGCATACTGTAAGTCATGTCATACACTGTGGGGGAAAAGAGGAGATGGAGCCTGAAGATGGACTTTCCATCCCCTGTGAATGCTGATGCTGTCC